>NW_019392650.1:0-600000 GCF_000648675.2 Cimex lectularius
TATGTATATATATATATAATTATCGACTGGAATATAGTTGTGTTGCATTTTGGGGAGACCACTATACTTGAAAAAACTGAAAAACTTGTCTTAAACTTTCAAGACAACGACTCTTTCAACTTAACCAACCTCATGTACTTTGAGATCTTGTAGTCGATGTCGTCAGGGTTTTTCCATAATTCTGCAATATTAATATGATAAATAGGATGTTGCCCTGATAATGGTCTAATAAAGGCCGAAAGCTAGGCAAGTGATTACAGAGTCTACTTCTTTCTCTACCTGACCAGAAACCTGATCCCAAACAGATTAATCGTCGTGGTCGATTTCTTCTTCATCATCATACGTCTAAATCGCGTGGACTTCCGCTTTAGTGATATCAGTTTCCATGCCCGTGGGTATGCTATACCAAACACTTCCTTCCGCCTCAGATTATTTCCCATGATAGATATTAGGTCAGGTTTGTTCCAAATCTCTTAGATTAATAAAAAGGGGAAGTATTTGAGCCTAGTTATTGTTCCAATAGGAAACGATTTTGAGACTCCTAACCATTGTAAACAACCCCTGGTAGAATAATGCGTCGTTTGCGGATGGCCATATCTCTTCCCTACTTATACAGTCCCCTTATACCATCTGGATGAATAGACCGGGAGGTGTGAAGGTAGAACATGTTCATTACAACACACTTGATATATCGCGGTTTTTGTCCCTTCTCCTAACGAGACCCCCTCCTGTCGGGCTTGAAATATTATAATAAATTAAGTCCTGGTCTCTGACTCGGTTTGGGGAGGGTCGGGTCTGAAAAACCTCGTCAGGGCAATTAATAGAGCGGACTCGGACCCCACGCCGTTATATATCGTCCGACTTGTAAAATAGATCTCTATCTTTTCAATGGGCCGTTTTTTAAGCGGAGTCGACGTTTTTATGGCCTCGTTGACAATTTTCAACTGCATCATTCATTTCGGGGACGTGACACGGGACTTATATCTGAGCGACGAAGCGGAAACTATCTAGATAACAGAACACAAAAAAGAAATATCGATGGGACAACATACCAGTGAGTTGTACAGGCGAAAATAAAATAATAAAAACCCCCTGCTGCCTTTTTGACATAAAGGGGGAGCGTCGACTCAGAAACTCTTCGCTACATTTCTATCCTGTCAGACGTTTAATAATTTTATCATCCTATTATTTTCGGTTTTAGCTTCTGACGTCCTAATCAGTGCTACGTGTCAAATAAGTTCTCTTAAATTTATTTAAGTACAAATTTTCAAACGTTTCAACTTGTTTTCAGTGATTGACTTTACAAAACATAGCTTATTTACATCATTATTAAACAATTCATAAAACATTCGCTGGAAAATTAATCTTTAATATAATCCCTGGATCATCTTTTTGCACTACGAACATTTAACATGACTCAAAGTAATAATAAATTTATAGTAACAACATTTATAAGAACCCATTATATTTAGTGGTCTATTGACCAAATTACTTTTTTCAATTAATTAATCTTTTTTAGTAAGGTTTTGGTTGAAATGAAAAAGTTAGTGCCACGAGCGGGATTTGAACCCACGACCAGCCGAAGGTACCTACTTTGGCGGTTTTCGAACATCTAGGTCTGACCACGGACTGATAACCCCGAGGACGATGATTCAAATTAAGCAAACCAGTTTTTTTATAATTTATAAAAAAATATATATAAGCACGCGCAATACAGAATTGACCTTAATAGTAAATTTACTAGTTTGCGTCGTCCGCTTGACCAATTAATATCTTTCAATTAATTAAGGTTCTTAGTTGAAATAAAAACGTCAGTGTCACGAGCGGGATTCGAACCCACGACCTTCTGCTAGATACGCCGCTGCTCTGCAACTTGAGCTATCGCCACTTCGATCCACTCGGACACCAACTTCTCATCTCAACACCTTTCGAATTTTCCCTCCTTTTTGCCATTTTTCAAAGTCAAGGTTGCCAGTTTCAAGGTAGTGAGTTCGAATCCACGTTTCACCTCACCCTGTATAGATCTTTCTATTTGGAAGTATTTTCCTATTACATGTACTATTTCCTTTATCAGTTTTATAGGTTTTTGGTGTATACCTTGGTTATTTAGTGCAAAAGTTTGGGTGTCTTTAAGAGGGAGTGGCTAAATTTTTATGGCGATCGATTTATGTAGAACAAAATCTCGACTTTTTTTATAAAATGCTTTTATTTTTATAAAATCGATTTTGAGGGCTTCCGCCTTCCCTCTTCTGCCTTACTCTCTAAAATTACAAATTAGTATATTTATATTTAATTTTTTGTTTGAAATGAATGGTTGAATATTTCAAATGTCGTGTAATAAGCATTTGATTCTCACTTATAAAGTGGCCACGGGTAGCAGTTAGTGAAGCTATACTTCGTTTTACTCATTAAATCCATTATATTTAATTATATTGACCAAATTACTTCTTAAAAAGGTTCGAATACGAGAATCGAATCCTGATCTCAAGACATTTTAAAAATGGCAAAAAGATAAAATATTCGAAAGGTTGTAGGTTGAGATGGGGAGTTGGTGTCCGAGTGGATGGAAGTTACGATAGCTCAAGTGGTAGAGCAGCGGCGTATTTAGCCGAAGGTCGTGGGTTCGAATCTCGCACGTGGCACTAACTTTTTCATTTCAACCAAAACCTTACAAAAATACATTAATTTATAAAACGTTACCGCTTTGAGGCGATAGCGCCAAGTGTGACGTAAGAAGCGTGCAATCCTGTCTGAAATTTACAAGTATTACAAAACAATGCTGAAAGTGTTTAAAATACGGTGAATGTTTAACCTTTGATACGGTCTAACCGGGAGAGCAATAAGAGTGAACTTATCACACGGTTATTTCATATTCCAAACACGAGTCGCCCATGGGTAAACAGGAGATTCAAAAGCCTGTTGAGCGACCGCTAACGAAATCTCTATATACATATCGGAAAAGTAGTGACGTGCCGTGCCATTAGGCTGTCAAGTGCGGTTCTAATCTGTCCAGGGCAAATTAGCCTTTCTACAAAGGGCCTTTCAACAGACGCCTCAAAGCGGCCCTTTTCACAAGCCCTAATGCCGTTTGAAGTGTAGGAAAGGCCGTGGAATTGCTTGTCAACCGAACCCTTTCTTAATTCGCCGATGTCGTTTCGTCTCCGTGTACTTATCCGGGGCAACCAGTTCTTTCCAATGGGTACCATCCGTTTAATACCGTATTTATATCAACTATGTGTAATGTTATGTAATAACCAAATTTAACTCATTATTTCATGATAAGATTTCCCTTTATATCTTTGGTTTTCTTTTATGGTTGGATAATCACATATAGTAGGCTTTTCTTCAAGAACAAAACCCTAAAATAAAATGTGTTTAATTATATGAAATAGATTTCGGGAGCTTTTGTCTTACTTTCTGAAATTAAAAACTAGTATTGATTTTCATATTAATATGTTTATATTTGGTTTATTATTCGGGTACGACTCCCATGGTCGCTCCTGGAATTTCCTTTCCCGCTTCCTTTCCACTAAAAACTGTATGAACCAATCATCATCAACTAACATACTCAGGCCAATATGAAAGTTATAAGGACATTAAAAAATAATCATGCGTGAAAAATACACGTGACCCCCCCATACTTTCCAACAAGAAGTGCATATTTAAAAAAAATGTAATTTACATATTTGTTCAATACGGTTTCCTTCCTTTGTTGTTGACGGATTTCCAGATTATTATATGTCAATTCTTTTCAATTCCTTTTTATGGCATAAACTAAAAACCAAAAAATATACTATTTCAGTACAGTCATTGTGGTCACTTTTTTAAACATTTATATTGATATGTAGTAGGTAATAATATCAAACTGTTTATATTTAATTTATTATTAAGCAATGGATTGATGGATGATATGAATTGAAATCTATTACAATGTCCCCAAATCTCTCTTTTTTCAATTAGGAACAAATCATCAACATAGTTTTTAGTTAATTTTATGCAGAATTTATAGGTAAGTCCAATCTAATGTAGTAATTCATTCAATATCAAAATCTGTAAAGATTGGTGAAAGAGTTCTTCCCACTGCTACACCCACGATTTGCTCATATATTTGATCTTCATATTTAAGATATCCACTAAATGCGACGAAGTACCTCCAGTAACATATGACATGGTAGTAAGTTCTTTTAACTTTTCACAACGTGTCATTAGTATATAACTAATGGTGTATTGGTAAATAATTATTTCACATCTAAAGGTATGTATTTAAGGTATTTCATCCTCTTCTATAGAGAGACCTATGATGGTTTCTCTAAAGACATATCAACTGTTAACATTATAAAATTTTCTTAACTATATTACTAATATATTAGAAACGAATTTTGATAGTCCAACACCTGGACTATTCATAGAAGAAACTACGGGCCTATGTGGTATGTCCAATTTGTGGATTTTTGGCCATACAGCTTTGGGCATATCTCATTATTCGTTTTCAATAACATCTTTTTCTTTTTATCTATGTATATTTATATTTGACCACAACCCTAATCAACTTGACTATTATTGTAAATAATTTTTAAAAAATTTGAATTTTATGCAATTCAATAAACACTTATGATGATTATTTTCTTTATATATATTTTAAAAATAATATTTAAATCGTTGTGCTGTTTTTCTCTATTCTATCCCTTGTACTGCTGGTTGTTGAACAATGTACATTACTTAATCTTTTTATGTAAGGTTTTGGTTGAAATTAAAAAGTCAGTGACACGAGCGGGATTCGAACCCACGACCGTTGGCTAAATATGCCGCTGCTGTAACCACTTGAGCTATCGTGACTTCGATCCACTCGGACACTCCAACTCCCCATCAAAACCTACAACCTTTCCATTTTTCCCTCTTTTTTCCATTTTTCAATGGTGCCTGAGTGGATCGAAGTCACAATTGCTCAAGTGGCTAGAGCAGTGGCGTATTAGCCTAAGGCCGTGGGTTCGAATTCCGCTCGTAATACTGACTTTTTCATTTCAACCAAAATCTTACATAAAAATATTATGTAATTGAAAGAAGTAATTTGGTCAATAGACCACTAAATATAATGGATTTATTGTACATAACGTTTTCGTCATTACAATTAATTAAGGTTTTTAGTTGAGATAAAAAAGTCAATGGCACGAGCGGGATTCGAACCCACGATCTTCGGCTAGATACGCCGCTGCTCTNCGAAGATCGTGGGTTCGAATCCCGCTCGTGCCATTGACTTTTTTATCTCAACTAAAAACCTTAATTAATTGTAATATATTAATTGGTCACGCGGACCACGAAATTAGTGAATTTAATGAGTTTTCGTCATTGTTTGTCTTGTGAAGTCTACTGTATATACAAATGCAATTAACACTGAAGTGGACTCATGTTATAACGTCGAAAACTTATGCTAATAAAGAAAATTGCATACTGCTGGATATTGTTCAACAGCCTACAGTACAAATTATTATTTTAATTTTTTTTTTGATATTCGTTTAAAATTGAATGCAAGACCGTTCTCCGGCATCCCCTGTTTCTTCTTTGTGGATGTTCGTGTAACGCCAGGTGCGTCGCTCAATTCGTCATGGGTCGGGGCATCGATTCATCCGTTTTACTCGACAAGAAAAGAATTAATGGCCTGGGTGACTTGGCGGTTTGCAACGGCGGCGCTCGGCGGACGTAAAACGCCTGATGGTTTCCATTCGTCGACGCTTTTAATGGTGCTCTTTGACTGGCCGCGGACCTTGGACTTGGGATTATGTTAATTCCAAGCCCCATTCGGGACCGGTGACAAATTGGCAGTAGCAGATGTGACACTTGCCATTTTTCATCCTCATGGCTTCACAACATAAAAGACTGCCCGGGTGCAATACGGTCTTAATGTCAGTCTTAAAAAACCTAATTTAATGAAAATTATTTGCTTCATTTATAATCTACAACTCGGTTAAATATATTAATGCCAAAACCTTCATATAAACCATAAAGAACTTAAATTACAGGTTTAACAACTTTAAAGTATTATTTTCCTTAAATTTGATATTGGTCATACAGTACGAAACTTAAAATTTTTGAATGTATGTACCTGCTCAGTGTCTTCCTTTGCCCCCACTCATGCTGCTATTATAATTTTGTTTAATAGGCGATACGATGCGTAATGACAGGAGATACGCATCCCCATTGAACCGTAAATAGTTTAAGCACCATATGGTCTACTAACTAACTTCCTTCATTAAATTATCACGCGCCTATGCATTCCTTTTAAAGTTTATATTTTTCATAGGTTTCTTCAGCGGCAATGTTAAAGCTACTCAAACTAGACTTACTTAGCTTATGTTACACTATCATATGTTCACTTTTGAACTGCGTGTACAATAAGTGGTTGAATTGCCTATCTTGTCTATTATTTCTGCTAATAAATATCCTATTGCACATAATTATTGTTTGTTTTTTACTTTATTCATTCATGTTGAGACAAGAAAAAAATTTCTTTCGTTTTTTCTTGACTTTTAGGATCATTTATCATGAATTGATAAATTATTTTGTTCCAATTAACCAATATATTCTATTGGTTTTTGTTATTAAAGCCAATTTTCTTCTACAGACCAAGATGTTTAAATAACTGTAAATTTCGATATTTCACGTTGAGGATGATGAACTTGTGCCATTGTTCATTTCCATTCATTTGTTTGTTTTAAGCAACAACAGCATTTGTCCAGGGATATAAGAAAAGTGAGGTAAGGTCTGATCCATCTCTACTTATGCGAATTTTAACGTGATGATGTGAGAAAACAGCGAGGATAGGATCACCAAAACGATACCCATTAATTTTAATGGCCAGTGTTAAGCGAATGATGTTTTCTACGCCCGACCGTTACTACACTAATTTCCACCAATCGATAAAAACCATCACCTATCTAAATAGTCCTAATCATCATTCTAGAATATATAGATTTTATACTGAATATCTATTACTTTCAATACAGTAGCTTGGCTTACTTAAGACTCAACGGCTGTCGTTGTTGAACTTACTGATCGTTGTCTTTAAGACAAAAAATATTGTCCCCTAAACTTGGCAAACAAATCCTGGCAGGATATTCAGCGCAGATATTTCTTGCTTTAATAATATTGTCTCTTACCGAAAATATTTTCAAAAGCATAAAACAACAAAACTAGCTATTATTTTGTTCTTCTTAAAAGTCATGCGGAATTGGTTTAAAGAAGCCCACTTAACGAAAATATAGTATTGATTTCTTAATGATGATTTCAAAGGTGCATACTGTTCTAATAATTCTTTTTCATTCTCCAATCCAAACCTGACAAATTAGTACACTAGTACACCGGTTAGAAGGCCCAAGAAATGCTGGAGTGCGGTTAGTTCCAAAATAAATGTAATACCCTCTAATTAATCCACATTTTCCATCTATCAATTATTTCGAATCAGACAAGATTGGACTAGTCTATTGTTCTCTAGCCGCGCGAGTACCGCAATGGTACTTGGACCAATCCTCTTCACCTTTTACAAACTAAAATAAAGTAATTCGTGCCATATCAGAGGGCTTAACGTCCAATTATCCATTCAGTGTCGCTGATGAGAGGTCAAACCACTTTAAAATACCTGCTACATGTAAACTGCTCGAAAAATACGAGTCAGAAGGCCTAACCGTTTAGCCACCGCAGTCCGCATTATCTTTTATATCACTGATTAACTATATATCAACTACACCTTCCACTCTCCTTGAATTCTTCGCCGATGACACAGCTGTATATGCATCTAACCTGATCCTCTTGCTACTGATGTTCTGCAGTGACAATTAAGATTCATGAAAGGAAGAAATGCATCGATGGAACATTCATGCAAGGACAATTTCTAAATAAGATGCGTCCGCTACCTTGAGTTCTCTCTCTACCTAGACTATAAGTTAACCTAGAACCTAGGACCACTTCAAACCAGCTACTAGCGTAAAAATGTATGGCACGACAACCCAATCTATAGATGGCAAACAAAACTTCTAGAAAACGTTACTAAACCAATTTATGAGGTGTACTGTTAAACTATGCAATATCCAGTCCTTAAAACAATTTTAAATGCTGCTTTGAAAAACGATTTTTTTTAAATTCGTAGGGATTTTGGGCAAAAACATTCGTGCATTATAAACAAGATAAGCAAGGTTGATAGGGAAGATTTTTGCTTCATTGATGAAGTACAGAATTACTATCTGGGATATGGTATAGAGGTCTACATGGCTCAAGAACGGCTCTACTTATCATAGCCTCTTCCTGGATTTGCATAGGATATGCTGTGCTGCCTTTGTCACTACTAGCTTACTCTACATTGTCCATCCTTAACATACGATAATTGTGATGGAATGAGTTTAAAAATTCAACAGATTTTTCTATGTGAGCAAGATTCCTTCTTTCTCCCATTAGATGGCTTTGACGAATAAACTTTTTGCTGTAACCTGGCATAAGTTCCCAGCAGAGGTAAACTTTATTATCCCAATATTCAAGTTGTAGACTTCCCTTTTATCTAGTTTTGTAGATTTCAGTTTTCTATGGTATTCAGATAGTTCCAGGCTAGTTTTGAGTTGATCTCTTATTCTTGGAGAGACTTTAATGCTACCTGGCTATCTGACTATTATTGTTGCACCCTTGAGATGTTTTTAGTTGTTTCATGTGCAAATGTTTCAAAGGCTTTCGATTTCTGCCCATTCTCGTACCATTTATTTTTTACCAGCTGATACTTTAAAAGAAATCAAGGATTTTCTTTATTTGATTTATCTTTTCATTGTGATCTCTCTTCAATAATTATTTTCTTTTATTGATGATTTTTCAAATTCTAGTATATTCTCTGACGCATCATTACAGGAAGTTATTTTACTTTGTCGAACCATTTGGGAAGGTCATAATTCGATGAATGATGAATTCTCAGTTTCCCATCTAAATCTCGGTCATTCTTTTAAAATAAGGTAAGAGTGTACCTTGAGGAAACGTTCCAGTACTTGGGTGTTGATTTTGGTGCACCAGTAATATAAAGGCATGATATTGTTTGCAATTTTTGTAGTATTTCTCCTGCCTTTCTTTGTTCTATTTTTGACCACTGTATGTAACTTGTGATCATGTGGTCGTCATATCATATCCTTATAACCAACCCAAGCGGAAATGACCACGTCTGATCTATGGAGTTTATATACAGAGACATAGGTTCCGAGTAACAATAGTTATTACCGCAATTCAGGCGCTTTGCAGATACGCTATCTTGTATTTGAATATTATTGAATTACATGTCAATAGTTGGGTCGTTTCCGGATTAGACCTATATGATTTCTGCTTAGTCGCGTCATCAGTTGGTAAATGAAGGTTTTAAGCAATATAATTGCGGATAATGACATTTAACTTTTTAATTTATAATGTATTCTTGCGCTTAGTAAGTTTTAAAAAAATGTAAAAAACCCTATCGGACGTCAACGTTGTTTATACTAATCCTAATCTGTAACAGATCTGGCCTCGAGATACGAACAACCTTGTTAATTTGCCTGTTTAAATTAGACGGATAGGATACAGTGTGACATCGACATCTTAATAAATAATTTTCCTTGTTAAAAAGTGATGAAATGTCGTGTATCTTTTCGGAAAGTAATTATTATCCAGAGCGGGCTTGTTACAGAAACCCGGAGGCGTTCTATCGCGTGCACCATCAAACTGGCAATTAAAGGACTAAAGAGAAAAAAAAGCCCGTCTCGATATAATAAGATGTTATGTAAAATGAGATAACTAAGCCGATGTGTTGTATTAGTATCAAAAGGGCTGACAAGGGTCTAGAAAGAGTTGATAGGAATCCGTCTGGGAGCGAGAAGGGTTGACAGCCGCCTTGAGCGCTTACAGAATTAAAATGTGTTGGAAAAAACTGCCACCCACTTTGATATTCGGGCGAGATAAAGCTCCACAAAAGATATTTCAGTTTTGATGTTCAGCCAATGAAAACTGCGGAGGAAGTTATTGAGAATTGCGACCGTTGTCGGGAAATTGATTTAGGTCGACATCAACATGCGTGAAATGGTGAATCGGTTTTAATTCATCTGGTGGAACTGTCTCAATACGTCCAGTAGATGGCGGATCTCCAACGAAGTTCAGGAATGATCAAACGACAAGGGTTCATTAACACGATTCCATCCAACTGAAAGACAAATCGTGTGTATTAAACACAATTTTGGCATTACGAATATAACTTATTAATTTGCGATTTTGTTCTCCGTTCAATTCAGGCACTTCTATCAAAAACTATAATGTAATGTTAACAGTTGAAAACACTGCCATAAGATTACTTGTCAACTATCCCAGGTGGACTAGGACAAGATGGATTTCCAAAAAAAAGGAGACTGATGAGGGGAGGCTGTTGCCCTGAACTCGATATCAATAAAACAATTGAGGTGTATGGTTGTTGAAAGAAACCCCCTGAAAAGATACCCAAGAAAATAGTTTTGTTTTATTTACATTTATGTTCTTAAAATTATTTCTGTACATTGTTAGTATGTTTTTATACTGTGGTGACAAATTTTATTTTTATCTTGTTGAATGTTGATGTTATTTGTTTTCGTAGTCAATTGACGAAGTTACATCTTTCAATCAATTAATTATTCTTTCTAAGGTCTTGGTTGAGATAAAAAAGTCAAAAAGTCCAAGTTGAAAATGGCAAAAAGAGGGAAAATTGGAAAGGTTGTAGAGTGAGATGGAGAGTTGGTGTCCGAGAGGATCGAAGTCATGGTAGCTCAAGTGGTAGAATAGCGGCGAATTTAGCCGAAAGTCGTGGGTTCGAATCCCGCTCGTGACAATGACGTTTTTATCTCAACCAAGACCTTAGAAAGATCAATTAATTGATTGTTGATGTAAATGTTTTCCAATGTAGTAATTGACATTATTGTTTTCTCTGCCTAGTTCACATTTTCAAAATTTATATTGTGCCCAGTATTTGTGATACGTTGATTTAAACCTGTGTTATTTTTTAATTTTTTTACATCTTATCTGTGTTGGTTTAGCCATTAAAAATTGTTTCCTTTTTTCGTGTTACATTTTAAATTGTGAACTATTTTGCTGTTTTTTCCCATAGGATCGTTTATGGAAGGTAATAAATTGTAAAACCATTAAACATGTCTTCTTTTTTGCAAATTTTTAATAGTTTTTCAGTGAGAACTTCCACATAAATTAATCGTGCGTATTGGCTTACTTCGTCTTGTTCAATCTGTTGTTTTTCTTTTTCTTCCTAAGTGTTAATAAATGTTTTTCTTTGTTGCCTTACATTTCTTTCTATAAGATTTTATGGACCATTATTTTTTATTAAAGTTTTTTAATGTTTTTTAGTTACATCTGTGAAAATTTACGTCTTATAATTCATACAATTTAAAAAAAAATAATATTAATCTTTTCGCATACGGTGCATGTAGAAATAGTTTAATACTTTTTCAGAACTGATTGTTTTATAAATCAATTATGAGTTTATGGTGTGTATTTTGGATCACCAATAATTCCAAAAATGGGAACTTTTTTTCTTTTTCTAAGGCGGGCTTGATAATTTTTATATTTACAGTATCGTATACCTTATCGGTTTCTTTGTTTGTTCGCATTTCCCCCTAGCCGTAAAAATTAAATGTGAACGGATATCCATTTAAAAATAACAATTAATGTTTTGTAGGTAATTATGGTAAATGGTTTTGTAGGAGATATTTTAAGTAGAGGTTGTTGAGAAGAAAATAGTTGAAATACTTGAATCCGTTAAATTTAGTTACGATAGTGGCTGTCTGGTGTTAATGTTAAGCTTAAATCCTTATTTACAAAGAGAAAGTCGTTGGTTTCTTTGTTTGTTAATATATTAAGCTATAGAAAAAAAAAAAGTTCCTGAGATGAGTTATGCATAGCTCGCTCTAATAGCGTCAGTTTATGTTAGGAGGCTTGCCGAGGAAGTAATTAATTAATCCGTATTCATAATTAATTTTTTTGTTTTATTCCGTGGGCCCGGATTAATTACTTCTGTCCTGGTTTTACGTTAGTTGTAACTCCCATCGTGAAAAATTGACAGAAAATCACTTGTAAAAATCAGCCAGGTCGGTTATACCCGGAACTTTTTTAAAAATCTTTTCCAGATTGGTATAAGTGCAATAATTAGCCGTGGTTAACAAATGTGGATTGAGGAAAGGAGCGAGGATGCTCGATTATGTATGCACGATCATTAACAACAACAATTAAATAGTTCTAGCGGCCTTCAAACGATCAATGTTTAAATAATTCATCAGCCGAATGGTAGGACGAAGTGTTAATTAGCATCGAGCGTGTGCTTCATTAAATTCCTACCGCCCTTTTGATATGAAACTCCATTCTTTACGAGGCTGATATCGATCGTTTCACTCGGTTAAAAATTAAAATTAACAGTATCAGTACTAGATCTTAGTTTAATTCTATCAAAATTGCTCATATCTCATGTCTATCTCCTCACTAATCTGTAATGGTGGATTATAGGCTACTTGTAAAAAATCGTTTGTGTCAAAGTTTTATGCTTTATAATTTGGAATTATTCGTTTTTAAAACTTGTAATTATAGAGTGAATAATTATACATCATATTGAATGATTTATATTATGGTTTCTTAGTTTTCACAATTTTTTTTTCTAGGCAGAAAAGTAACTTTCATTAGTTGCTGCATTTGCTGAGATCTGTCAATTAGTTAAGTTTCTATCGTCTGCATCCGCAAAATTCATGGCGGAGAGATAGATGTGCATACAAAAAATAGAAGATAGAAAAAAAAGGAAGAGTTGAATTAATAAAGGAGAGAGAGAAAGAAAGAGAGAGAGTGAGATTGAGTAAACATTTTATCACGCAAAGTTAGGTCTCGTGGACATTTCTTACACTTCACGTTTCGAGAGAGAGAAAGGTTCAGGAAAGAAAAGAATATAAGAAATAGAGCAAAACAGAAGGGAAAGAGAAAAAAAGAGAAGAGAGTGTAAATAAGAAAGTGTATTTGGGTATTTGATTATTTTATTTATTTTCTCTTGCAAATTTAGGTCTCTTGGACTTTCCGACAATTTAATATAAAAAAAAATTTATCTCTATATATTTTTTTATATAAACTCGTTTGGCCCTTAAAATTTATTTTTTACAAAAATACCCTTTAAAACATACAACATTTACAAATAGTTATAAACCGTTGAAAAAGAGAGGGGAAGAGAGAGAGAGAGAGAGAGAGAGAGAGAGAGAGAGAGAGAGAGCGAGAGAGAGAGTAAGAAAGAGAGAGTTAAGGGGAAAAAGAAAGAGGGAATAACAGCTACTTAAAAATATGCACTGGGATAGAAAGAAGAAGAATGAAAGCAAGAAACGAACAGAAGTAGAAATGAAAACAAAGAAAGAAAGGGAGAGCTACAGAATGAAAGAGAAAGAGTGAAGGAAACAGCAGTACTGAAAACATAGTAAGAAAGAAATTGCATATGTTCACTTTTTGTCATATTTAAGTAATTATCTGTGTGAGTTTGCTTAAATTTGTGGCGTTTAATTTTAAATATTTATGAACAAATTCAAATTTACGGGTTTTATTTATGCCTAAGGTATTATGTTTGGAGATTTCTTGAGCATGATGGAGGTGAATCATGTATATGATTAGGTGTTATTGTTATTCATTTTATTATGTTTCTTGTTGATTTTGTTAAATTTAATACATAAGTCATTTAGTTGCTGTGTGAATGAATTAAGGCTTTGTTATTTATATTGTGACGAATTAGTTATGTAAATGACTGACACTATTTTAGTTTTTATAATGAAGTAAATTGATGACAGCTACACAGTAACAATTAGTGACAGAGTTTTGAGTATTTTACGGTATGTTTCGATTGGTTTTGGCACGGTTTGCTGTAGATCACACGTTCCTTTCAATCAGAAATTTTTCGTGATTTTCCCAAGAAAAAGTTTCTTTTTTAACGTAATCCCGGCAATATTGCGGTACGTTGACATCCGTAGAAATTAGCACGTTTACCGGTCGTCTTGTGATTCCCTCTATCTTGAATCCCGTCCTGGGGACATGTCAGGTACTGTGTAGACTCGAGTCTTTCACTTTGGAAATGCCGCGTCAGAAGCAGGCATCGCCAGAGCGTAGACGGCGCCCCTTAATTCGTCCGGACGCATGATAAGAAAATTGGTCTTTTCACCCCCACGCCAACCCCGACAGGCCCACGACCCGTGGAACCTTTCAGACTTGTCAACGGGTGACAGCGGAGAGGGGAATTCTCTCTGGTTTGATCGAAGCCGACTCGTTCTGGGGGAAAACGGTAAAAGTATAAACTTAAGACCTAGCAATTGAAATAATCGCTATTAAACTTTATTAATTCATATGATATTTAATTATAGTAAGTAGATAAGTATCAATAGGAAGTATTAATAGATAAAATGTATATCTTATGGACCAGGAGGAGGTGGTGGACCAGACTCCACCACCAACACTACTTCATCCCTTCTTTGGACCCGATGGTATGTCACCGGGACGTGAAAAAAGGTGTGTCGTGTAGGGAGGTGGAGGTGGCGACGTAGCCGGATTTATAGGGTTTTATGGTATGAGTAAGTGGAGGTGGAGTTGGAGCCGGGTCTGCCATGATGATGGCATCTAGAATACTGGGCTCGGAGCTATCTATTTCAACAAAAACATACGAGGATACCATCGCGGTGCGCAGGTCATAAAGAGGCCGGATCGTATATAATGTAATCTAACTATCTCTAACCATTCCTAATTAGCAGAATAATGATTTTATCTTGAAAACGAGGGTAACACCTATGATTTTGATATAAGCAGTCCTTCCTTTTTTCAAGATTCGGTTTCTCCCCAATAAACATATGTCCTGAATACTGTGCTTATAAATATATGTCGTATTTAAATATAAATATATGTCGGGTTTTCCACCTTATACATAGACATTACAACATACATGAAGTATGGATGAAAACCACGCGGTTGCAATTGATTGTATCCAGGACTGAGATTTCAGAACCCCCAATGCATTGTACAAGAAACAACATATAGGTGATTTTTCTTGAAACGTTGATGATAACTTATTAAATTCACTAGTTTCGTGGTCCGCGTGACCAATTAATATATTTCAATCAATTAAGGTTTTTAGTTGAGATATATTGGAGATATATAAATCATGAAACAAGTGAATTTAATAAGTTTAAAATGATGTATACTTTCACTAAAGCTCTCCGTGGCCATTTCAATTGTTGCCGAGAATCAAATAGATTACACGACATTTGAAAAATTGAAAAAAGGAGGAAAAATTCAAAAGGTGGGGTTGAGATGGGAAGTTGGTGGCCGAGTGGATCGAGGTCACGATAGCGCAAGTGGAAGAGCAGCGGCGTATCTAACCGAAGATCGTGGGGTCGAATCCCGCTCGTGACACTGACTTTTTATCTCAACTAAAAACCTTAATTAGTTGATGATAACGCTGATTTTTTAAGACATCACAAACATTTAACGGCAAAAACAAATGTAGAGGGAACAGAAATGATAGATTACTCCTTTCGATTCGAGATTCTGTGTTCTTAAACGGTTCACAAAAATGCACTGTACATAAGAAAAATACCTTAGTTGATCCAGAAATGCGTGAAACAGAAAGGCAATCTCTCTACGTCCATCAACACGTTAGATGTATAGGGGTTTTCACCTATTGAAATAAATTGAACTCCAGGTATGTTTGCTCGTATTATTTCTTTGAGATCCTTTCTGCAAATTTTTCGTTAGATCCTGGCAATAAGTACGGTATTGATATGGTTCATTCTATATCAAATCTCGCATTGTACGTACGAATAATGGGTGATCTGCGTATTGAAACTGCCTCCTGGCTCAATTACAAGAAAATCCTTCTCTTATTTTATAGATATAATGGCCACTTACAATAGACGAACACTTTGGATCAAGGCACGGTCCCGAAGAAGTACCAATTTTAAGTTTTCAGTCCTTGACAATGTTGGGACTGAGTCGGAATTTTGAAATCGCTTGTAAAAACTTTAATATGTAAATCTGAAGACATAGGCTGTTCTGACCTGATGACTTTACTTTGATCTGAAAACTTGCAGATGTTGTTGGATTTGACCCAAAATCTTGTATTTTGATGAAGTGTTGTTTAAAATGAAGGATGCTTTCTCAGAGAGATTTAGCAATAGAACAATTTCATGTCTCGTTAATAATATTTTAATTGCAATTACAACCCGTGGTTTCGAAATATATCCACACATCAAAATATGTATTTGAACTATTTGTACCTAAATGAAGACACAAACATGGCCAAGAAACAATTGAATTAATGAGTGCCGAGAAATTAAAATTATCTCTAAAGGTAATTATTATAATATTAATATCGAAAATATTGTATTTTGTCAATCTCTAACCTTCTCCAAATGGAAAATATAGAGCATTTCTTATTAAAGCGCCAGATATTCCATAGTCTGAGAAGGCACTACATAAACAAGCTTCAACATTGTGTGAAAATGACTCGTTCTCACAATAATATTGCCAAATTCTGGTTCAAGATGATGTCTTTCCATGGTTAAAGAGAATACAACTGGGTTAAAATGAATTAAAGACGAAAAAAGTTGTTTATTTACAAAATGAGGGTCTTCATATTTACTATTCTTAAGTAAATCCGTTATTAAAAATGATGATTAATATTTGTTTGTTTTAGATTTGCATTTTCTACTTTGTTTTATCCAACTAACAAGAATATTTCGGTTAATTTAATTAAAATTAATAGAATAGAATATTTTATTGTATTTTAGCATTATATATATGCCTATACAAGGGATGCACATTTTGTTTTCTCACATGTTTTTACATAATTACAAAACTTTATCCATGTCAAAAATAACTACAGTAGAGTACCATATGTACAGTGCAACACAATTAACAATATACATAATTTTTAATTTAAAAAATAATTAATTATTATTATTTATTTATTATAATTATACAATTATATATTGATATAGATACTTAACAATAACATAGAACATATTATGGACATATAAAGAACCTTTGGCAGACTGCATCATTCATCTAACACAAACGCTCTCAACTTCAATGTACCCAATATAAAATAAAATAAATCATTTATTTTTTCTTTATCCCAGCTTCCATTTAGTAACCATATTAATTTTTCGTCACTATTGTACAGTTTTGGTGCATTCTTTAAATAATTCTGTAAATATTTTTTTCTTAACGACGAATATATTGGGCACTCCTATATTATGTGTGCCAAAGTTTCGTTGACAATTAAAATTAATAGAATAGGAATAAATTACGAATATCCCTATTCATTTTTTTAGCGGTTTATATTCTTTTTTAAACAAACTAATATTCGTTGTAATAAAAGTAAAAACGGTTTGTTGGCTCACTGCGAACTAAAATTGAAGAACACCTCTCTTTTTCTTTATGAAACCTGCAAATCGCCGTCCTCATCAAAGAATCCCACAATCCATTCCAAAATTTATTTTCGGAAAAAAAAATCGAATCCCCGATGTTTACCCTTCAAGCCCCAGCGTGCGAATCCCCCTTTTCGAATCCTTTTTTTCATTTGAGAAGAGATGACGTTTAATCCGGCGCTTTGTTTATATTGTTCCGATACAGGGTGCTAAATCTAAAAAGGTGCCAAAAGTTGGGAAAAGTTATGTTTGGAATGAGAAAATTCGAGTTTTATGTAAAGATACGTGTTTTTTTAAATAAACGCTAAAAAAATATAATTTTTGAATAGTTTAAGATAAAACCACGAGGTTTACGACATTCTACTCCACTTTTAGATGTACTGTCACCGATTTTTTCAACCACGACCAGCTGACTACCGTGTATATGTTAACCCTCTATATACATATTTTGAAAAAATACAGAAAAATTATCTATCTAATGGATGATATTGCTTCGAGGAATATCACTATATTATTAACGTTTTATGATTATCCTCTTAAAACCATAATATTTATCACAAATGTCCGTTACAGTAAATTTCATTCTGAGATAATATCTTTCGAGAAGAAGAACACCACATGGTTAACTATTAAGGCCCACCTGTCAGAACTTCCATGCACATTTTTGTAAACATTGTGATCGTGCGGAGTTCTTCTTCGGCCGGGGATAATTTTGATTGAGTAATAGTACTAAGAGACCAATTAGAGGTTTGTATGTAAAACGGGTAATATCTTCGCGGTACGGAGTTAATAATCAAAATGGCGTACGGCAATTGTGGCAATGGTCGGAGTTAATAACAGGCCGCCTCTTGTTACGACACCATGTAATTTTCAACGTTCCATGGCCTCGGAGGTGCTTTTGAAAACTATCGGTTCAAAGAAAGCATCAAGAAACCGTTTGCCTCCTGGCCGGTCGACTTTTATTAAACCGACAGCTTATTGTCAGATTTCCTATGTGTGAATAAAACACCAAAAGGAAGTTAAAAGCGTTAAATATAATCATCTGTTAAATTGTGACAATTATTCTTGAGGTCTGCTGGGTCGGTTGGTCGTCTCGATCATTGTGGTCGTATTAAGTCACTGTGTCATATTTATTATAATCTAACATGGTAATTTACATAAGTACATATTGTAAATTCATGATAATTTTACAATAAAGTAATCAACATTATAAAAAGAGTATTGTAAAAACATTTTAGGTCTAATAACGAGTGTTTCTCTACTCAATGCATTAACTTCACCAGCATGTTTCACGCTCCAAATGGAAGAAAAAATACCATATAAACCACGATCCGGTTTTCGATAGTTTGGCTCTAATTTCGGGTTTTGTGATTTTAAGCACAAATCAATTTTTTCAATAAATCCCTTGTAGCCCAAAAACTATCCATCAAACAAAAAACAATAATTACTGTTGAAAAGTCCTGGTTCATATCCTGGAATTCTCTTGCGGAGAGGTATAATGTGGTCTGAGCATACTACGTTGGATTTTGAAGGGGGGCTCTTTTCACCTCAAAGAAGCCGACGCCTTATACAAAAATGTCTTTTCTATAGCGACATCCTTCCCCACCCCTTCAAAATCCAACGTATATAAACACAAAATGGCAAAATCTCACTGGCACTCTCGACACGACGCCCAAGAATGGCACAATTACACAGAAGACAAACACTTTGAGTGAGTAGAAATATTTTGATTGAATATAAAATATATTTTGCATTGTATAAATTCACTTTTCCACATCCAAAATGTAATTGTAATATGTAAATAATGTTTGTAAATCCCAGGCCCTGAAGATGATCTCAATAAAGATCGAAACGTTGGCACGATAAAGAAAATGTTTTTCCGAAACCTACATCACACCAGACCGCATCTCACGATTTCTAAATAAATATCGATTAATGGTCACTAATCACCACACATATATGATAAGTGTGATAATGAAAGCAAGAGGTCAGCTGCTGCCTCTTAATTACTCGGTTCACAGAAATGAGGAGGCGTACCGTTGTGCTTTGTGTAATTTAGGTGCGTATGAGGAAGGCTTCCATTTTGTGGCGGTGTGCCCTATATTGAAGGAATTCAGACTTAGGTGTTTTGTCAAATTGTTTTAAAAAAAAATTCATTTTTGAATGGGCAGAACTGGCACAGTCTCTACAATTATGTTTTGTACTCCCTAAAATACAGAGCGCTCCTAATCGATAATTTCAATTATTAATAAAGTATTGTGTAAATTATGACTATTAGTATTAGTATTATTAGTATTAGTATTCTTATTATTAACATTATTAATATTATTCTATGTTGTTGTTTTTTCTTTTGGCAACTCAGGAGACAAACTGTGGGCTATTGTTTAGGATGTTTTATGTACTGAATATTTTCTGTAAACTAATTTTTATTGTAAATAAACATCATTATCTATCTATCTGTCATCCCTATCTACAATGATTTCTCAACGCAAATAGCTTATATTGAATATAAGAACAGACGAGTGGCTCGGAAAGATGTTTCGCTTGTAGATAACCTTCATATAAATTATAATAAATTAATTAAACTAAAAAGGATCTACGAGTAATAATTATTAGGGCGTAGAGAATGGCGATAATATTAGTTAGAGAAAAGGATCGGATTCGAAAGTCGTTGAAAGACTGAATTTATCTATCCTCAGTATGCTTTTTGAGTGGTAACGAATTTCGAGTGTGTCTGCCTCGAGTTGAGTCAAATATTCTTTTCGTTTCTCCACTGATGCCTAATGGTCTCCAGTTCGGCCAGATTTAACGAAGGTCCCTCGTGCCCTGGAGCAGTTAGGGCCGGTGTAAATCATAGGTCCGTGCCCCTAATCAGACTAGTCACACCCCTGGCCTCCTGATTACTGTAATCTAGCCTTGATATACTGGCCTCTCCCTTCCTTGCATTACACCTCGCTATGGATTGATTGCTTCCTTTCATTCCGCTACTGACGCCTAATGAGATTTTTGCCGGTCCGAAATATGGAACTGATATCACCTGCCTAATGACTTACAAGTTTCAAAATAAATGAAATTAATAAAACGACCATAGGCCAATGAATTCCTCTCCTTACTATTGTATCAGCAGTCTTGAGCATATTTTGAGCAATTAAAAATAATGAGTTGTTATTTCGTTTTCATTGAAGAGTGGTATTTCATATGGGACGATATTTACAAGCACAATATATTTGTATAATTGATTTTCGTATTACGTACATTGGTACATTACTGTTACATACCCCTGAAAATGCACTCTATCTTTAAGGTCATTGAGTTTCAGTTCCGGGGTTGCTTTCGCTAATTTCCTAGGCGTTATTTTTGTCTTGGATCTGTTGGGATGCTTCTATTTTTTCATTACACAGTCAGTAGAGCTCTGTCTCAACTTTTTTTGCTTATTTTAGGTAGTAGTTGAATGAGCAATGGCCAGTTTGAAGTCTAATAGTTTCCTTCATTCTTGTCTGCAGAGAAAGAGGTACATTTTTGTTTTTCCTTGATATGTTGAGGTTTTTTTATTGTTTTGCACATCGTGAATTCATTAATTGTGTGGTCATTTCTTTCTCCATTTGTTCGGTTCCGC
Source organism: Cimex lectularius (assembly GCF_000648675.2). Lineage (NCBI taxonomy): Eukaryota > Metazoa > Arthropoda > Insecta > Hemiptera > Cimicidae > Cimex > Cimex lectularius. The sequence goes on from NW_019392650.1 coordinate 21,076, forward strand.
TTTTAGCATGCTTTGGGGCCAATTCGTTGTTCTGATTCAAAATGTGTAAGCGCTGTTCTATTTTGTGCTAATTGGGCAGCATGTTGCTTCAATCCTCTCGAGTCGCCGCATCAACATCAGATTAAGCTGATTTCGTTTTCCCAGTAGCTGGAATGTATACGTTAGGCATTCCTAAACCTGTTTGAGTTAAATGTAGATGAATCTAAAGGTTTCAGGACTGTCTGAAATATGTGTGCATTTTCATCTCTTTTTAAATATAACTTGTTCTCCTGGTTCTAGTGCATGAATCTCACTGTGGAATATTGAAGGTGTGGGGACAAGAGAAAGCTGGGTGAAAATTTGAGCCTCTGACTGCCTTCAATATTACTGCTCTTTTGGTGGTTTCTGGGGTTTTAGTATCCGAAACAACTCTTATTGTTATTTTTAAGTCTCTGTCAAGATTTAATTTTACCAGATATTTTGGTAACAATCGTATTTATTTTTTTCGTGTATTTTTATTATTTGGTTTGTTGTATTGCTTTTATTGTAGCCGTAAAAACACAAGTGGGAAAGAAATTACTGTACTTTTATGAAAATTTGTATAAGTTATATACTTTTAGTTTGAATAATAACAATTTTTTGGTTAACAGGGGGTTGTACAAAAACGCCTTGCCTTGAGTTACGACAAGAGAACCGTGAGTTAAAGTAATGGATCTAGTCTGTAGAGCACGGATGATCTATATGTCAGCCGAAGAAGATGGATTCAAGATATTGCGACTCGGATCTCTTCTCACGAAGCGAGGTAGTCAATCATATTAGATATGATTGAAACAAATGTGTCTGGAAGGGTCTGGCATCCTCTTCCTCCATTATAACTCATCCCATCATCGTATGATAAATGGAGAGCAGATTGAGTCCGCCGTGAATTGAGTTAAGGATGAATCACACCTGATTGAAACGTCAAATTAACTTTGGTTTGTCTAAGTATAATGGATAGTTCTAATTGATCCCTTACCGGCCTAGGTCTCAAGGCTTTATTGATATTAATTTCTTTTCGGTTAACAGAAGGTGGAACGGACGTCATAAATTTTTCTATACTGATTCAACCAAACAGTTATTATCGACTTGAAAGGCTGGTGTTATTTGAAAATTGGAAATCTTGTAATACTGCCCGTGACCAATCGTATGTTAAATAAAGTGTAAGTGATTTGTTTGTTCCAACCTTAACACATTGACTTAGGTTTATTAAATGTTTATTAAAATTGGTAATTAAATGTCAACTAAAACTACCCAGGCCGTTATACAATTTTATAGTAGGAATATTTATTAAAATGACTCAAGAATTGGGGAAGCAGTATTGAAATAATTTGAAAATTAGCCCACTGTGTTATTTAAAGAAAACGAATCCTGTGTGAATTTAAACCTAGCTTCAATAATTTTTTCCAAAAGCTGTTTAAATTTCATATTTTATGTTACGAGTTAGATCTTCTGGAGGTCAAATGACGAAGATCCAACTCCTAACATCATTTGCTGCAGGTCGATAACCTCAACTTCGTTTCATATTTTACGAAAATATCGCTGTACAACAATGTCGAAGATGAGCGAAATTTGAAAATATGACGGTATATATTTGTTGTAATATAAACAATTTTGGATTAAGTCTATCCGGAAAATGTAAAAGTAAGGAAACTACCTTTGTAAATTTTTTTTCAGTACACCAACAAGTAAACCAATTTCATGAAATTCTCCAAATTAATTGAACATGATGAGCGTAACGTTACATTTATTATACGATAATAGCAGAAAGTTGAAGGTAATGATAGCCAAACTTACATAACATCTGCATAATTTGAAAGGATTACAGTAACCCTGGAGTCATCTAGGCTCATCATAAGGTCTAAACTTTACAGTTTGAAATTTCTAGTGAAATCAATACAAAAATTTACAAACACTTCAAATTTTAATATAAACGATTCAAATATGAAATAAATACTCATTTTCCAAAATTATATCAAATAGAGTTTTTTAAGTATTTTAATTTTATTTGTACGGATTTCATAATATGGAGTTGACAATGTAAAATAATTAGACGTGAAATCTTGATAAATTTTCAATAAATTTTGAATATTGCTTTTGTTTATTTTTAAAAAACTTGAAATTTGATCGTATTACCTATCCTTGCTTGGTTGGAGTATCAGACGAGTTTCAGGTTAAATATAAAGCGTAAATTTACGAACATTTTTGAAAAGTTTGTGAGCTGGCGTTATTGTAGGTTCACTCTCTAGCCTCAAAACACAAAGATTTGTCAGTCTTTCTTCCTTTCTCTTATTCGCTCACACTCTCTGTTTCTCTCTCTCTCACTCTCTCTCTCTCTCTCTCTCTCTCACTCTCTCTCTCTATTTATTTATCTATCTCTATATATATTTTTATATCTCAATATATAGATTTTCGAATATCTTTTTATTTATCCATCTGTGTATTCTTCATTCTGTCTCTATGTACCTCTAGATTTCCCTGTCTTTTTGCTTGTCTCTCTCTCTTTTTTTTCTCTCTCTCTATCTATCTATCTCTATTTATGTATCTATCTATATATTTATATCATTCATTTGAAATTAAATTTGGTGGTTCTTATTTATTCGTATTTGTCCTTTTAGTATTTTTAAGTTGCATTTGTTTTTAGTGAGCACTGGGTCAATTACAAGTGTGAACTTTATGAATAAAGAACCTTATTATTTTAAAAAAGAAAAAGAAAAAGTAGAGATTATGTTAGAATTGATTATGGGTGTTGGTCTGCTAGCCGGTGAACTCATGCTGAATATTGGGTCCGTCTTCACTCGCTTGTTTTGGAAACGAAACTTTTTTCACAAAGAAGCAGGGTTTTCTAATTACGTCTTGTTTTGAATCTTGTATGCAAATATTTAGAAAAGTAATATTTTAGATGAATCAATCATCTCACCCAGACCATGCCTCTAAAGGTAAAATATGCAATCAAAATTCATCTTTTATCAAAATTTTCAAGGAATTTTTAGCAATAAATAAATTGTAATCTTGGGGATAATATATATTTTATTTTTTTACTATAATATTAATTCATTGGAATGTTAATAAAATGTTTTATTTAATTGAAAGACAAATTGGAATATTTAACAAAAAATCCGTAATTTGGTATTTCATTTGTAAAAAAACTCACATTTTTGAAACAGGCTTAGCAAATGAAAAAGAGGAATTTAGATAGAAACTCAAAATTGAAGAAATGGAACCTGGATGTCTTTACAAATGATTGGCAAATGAGAAAGAAGGCCGAAGGAAAAGAATCTAAATTAGATTTTTCTGTTTGGTCTGCATGAGTGATGAACCTTTTTTTTCTGTTCTGAAATATTTTAAAATTAAATTTAACAGAGATATAATTAGCTGACACAGTCGTACAAACTGAATAACACTCGGAACGTTTTGGAAAATGTTACAATTCCATTAGGGAGAGGGTGTTATAGGGGCAGAGCGAGGTCTATATGGGGGAGACATGTTGCATAACAAGGACTACACGTGTTGAGAACTTCCTTTTATGAAATTGTCAAAAAACATGATGTCTGGTAATGCGGTGGGTGACGGCCCAGGTAATTTGTTGGGCAGACAGCTTCCCGTCTCCCTGGTGACAGGATTTCATGCGATGGCATTTTCCAAATGTCCCATTCAAGACTTTTTACTACATTTCTCACACCGGTGAAAATAGCGAGGAGGGGACGCTCCGATGAATTCGGCCCGACTGGCGGATATTGTTTTATACCTTCATTCGCGTCATAAGGAGGACGAATTCGTCAAAAACCATGTAAGTATTTTGGAAGTGTGATGGAGTTTAGGCTCAGGGGATCGTTTTACTTTAGTAAAAAAAATTGACCTTAATTGGATGGGGGGGACACAAGACCAAATATGCTACAGTTTTCTGGTATGAAATCATAACGATTGAACAGTGCGCCAGGAAAATTAAAAGGCTAAGCATATATTCCTGGAAGATAGCCATCTTCTCAGACAGTCAGGCAGCACTAAAGGTCTTAGCCTCGTGCGAGCTGAAGACAGCGCGTTTGGACTGCATGGTGGCCCTGACTGAAATCACACACTTTCGCTCCTGCATATTCGGGGCATAAAGACAACGAAAAGGTTGACATTTTGCACAAAGATGGAGCTCTCTAGGTCTTGAACCTCACTGTGACTTAGCATCTTGCCACAAAAGAGGATACGTCTTAGAATGGATCCTCAATGAGTCCAAAACCTGGTACCCGAAGGAATTCGTGACTCCTGACATACGCTGCCACTTATGAAAGGACATGCACCGGATAAGAGTGCAATAGGAGTGAAGAAACTCTGTGCATATACTGCCAGGAAGAGGAGGAGACCGCAGAACACATTTTATGTTTCTCACTATGTAGGCGTAGGTTCTTGCAACTAGGTCAGTAAAAACTGCAAGAAGATCCTGAACTAAGAAGCCGCTGGCAAAGTTATGGAGGTTGATTAACAACCTGAAGCATGCCAGTGCCTACTCAGGTGCCGAAGGCCTTGTGGCCGCCTCTTTTATCCCTATCCCTAATTGGATAGGCGTTTTGACATCCCCATTATGTTATTTCATTAGGTCGAAAAGATTAACATTTATACTGACATTCCAATCAATGGTCTTGGTTATAATCCGAAAAGCCATTTACAGACCAAAATGATCTAAAACGGCCAAACTACGAGTTCGTACCAACCACCTCGCAAACCTCACAATATGTAATACTTGCAGCAATGTACTACGTTTGAACAAAATAAAAACCATTAAAATGAAAAATGTATACAAGGTCTATTACAAAGGCTTACAAACAGCAAGATTGACTAAATAACACAGACTAGCAACTAAATTTCGTTTTACACTTGAATAAATTGAAAAACAAGAAGACAAATGTGTTCATGTAATATTTAATAATTCTTTAACGAAAATATGTAAATTTAAACCCATCAAATCACCAATAAGGATGTCCAAATGGCCACTATTAAAACATCATTTTCAACTATCATTATCGGTTATATATTGTCCCACGTCCGTTGGTCGTTTAATGAGTTTAATATAATTTGTTATCATATTGGTTTCTTAAACAATTATATAGAAAACTAAATCTCTATTGAAGATGCCGAACCACGCGTTTCAGACCAAACCGCGAGGATAGGTCATTTGAGTTAGTGTGCACCTAATTTTAGCTAGGATTATTTGGAGATCGTGAGATGCGATCTGGTGTGACGTAGGTTTTAGGAGCACATTTTCTTTGTCGTGCCAACGTTTCGATCTTTATTGAGATCATCTTCAGGGCTCAAAGTGTTTGTTTTGTGTGTAGAAATCTCCAAATATTTAAATTCACTAATTTCGTGGTCCGCTTGACCAATTAATATATTACAATTAATTAAGGTTTTTAGTTGAGATAAAAAATATAATATTGCCTAACGGTCACCAAACACCACACATTTTAGGTAGGGTTATAAGACGGGTAAAGCATGACGACGAATGATTCCATTTATGTCAATATGAACAGAAAATATTTCAAATCATCACCGTTCTTATAACCCTGACGGAACGCAAATTGTAGAAATGCACTTAACACACCAAAAGCAAATTCTTTCTTACACCTGTGCGTAATTAACTTTATTAGCTGGGTGCTCCAGACCATGGAATCTTTTGATTTAGGAGAATTTTGCCCGTAACGAATGAGAAAAATGAACAAAAGAGAATTTGTCATCACCCTGCTTATAACCCTGACGAAGGTTTCAGTTGTTTCCTAAAGTCCAGTACATTAGGCAAAACGAAAATATATAACCCTGACGAACAGCAGAAAGGCAATTCCGTGAAGGTTTGGTCGTCAATAGCAGTTTTTGATACTTAAACTTTTTGTGAGAATCTTTAAAAATGACGAATATGTACGATTGTCGATGAAAATTGGGGATCATTTATTATTTTACATCAATGGCTTTCATTGCCTTACCATTTCTGCTACGTCTTAAAAATCAGAGTTTGCAATGCTCATGTGGTTTAGTTGATTGCTCGAGTAAGAAACCAATTACAAATTTTGATTCAGGCGGTAAGCAGATTAAGAAATTAATATACCTGCTTAACCCCTGCTTATATATATATCTTATATCTCCTTCTCAAGAGAGGGGATTGGTAAAAATAATTTAGATATCATGCCTTAAAAAAAAAACCTGTGCCAAAATACTGAAGCTTGGTCGTTTTCTATCAATTTGGTCTACCTGTCGTTGCCGTGTTTATCTGTCTCAGTGGATTTTCAGTTTTTTGCCGACGTCAAGGATACGTATATGTCTTGTCGGGTTGTCAATGTTCGTGGAGATAAAGATTATTAGCAATATGAGGCAGAAACCAAATACTTTGATTTAGAAATGAAATCTTCATTATCGAATGCGAAAGACGAAGATAAGAGATTTGTCATTATCCTGCTTATAATCCTGTCGAACCGCAGAATATGGTAAATTTCGTGAGATATTTGTAATGCATCTGACGGATCAGCGGAGGGTTATGTTGGTTCACACTTGAACGCGGACAAATAGAGTATATGCTTTTTTTTAACCCTTTTTATAATTCTGAACTACCATTGAAAATTCTGAAAAGCTCAATTGCGCCTGACAGAACAAAACAACGAGTATTAACAGATCTAAATAGTAAGAATCCGTGAACCTATAGGGTGATCATTTTGTAAACCTCATGACGAATATTCAACCAGATGGTTTGTCGAAAGATTTAGTTTGACACTGCACGCTACGATGGTTTTCTCCATTTTATTTTTCCGATGTTCATTGATACGAAAATGCAATATTTGTCAGAATTACTCTTTGTACAAATTATTTGGTAAAATAAAATGTGAATGGCATTATGTCTTACATAACTGAAATTAGATAATTGGACTAGATCCTTGATAACTTCTAAGGGTGTTTTATTTGGTTTTCTTTTCAAATCTTTTCTTAACAATGACCCACAATAGTGAATGTCACTCATAGGTTAAGCACACGTTGTGGTCGTGTTTTGCTTGAAGGTTTTGCTCGCATGTCCCGAGGGTTGAGGTCGTTTTGAAGCCACACAATTATTTCATTATGCCTGTTTAACCGGACGTAACGTGGGGTGAAGTGAACAGTTGCTCCAGAGTACAATGGCCAGGTAGGAAGAGAGTCCAATTGGTAAGCGAAGGAAAAGGGATTTTAGTGGGGCAGTTGTTAAAGCGATCGGCTGACAGGAGATTGTCATCTCGTGTTCAATGTATGCTCAATGGGAGGGACAGTTGTGAGCTGAGCTCTTCAAAGCATAAAAAAACATGAGGGGAGGCCGTGAGATTTGATGCAAATCGTATGCGGACTTTGTAAAGTCCCTTGGCAATCGTTTCATCGTCAGTTCATTAAAATTCAACTAAACCTTATCTAATACAAGTGAAAGAAACGATCGGTTAAAATCAGTGAGGCGAAAATTTAATTACACTGGTTTAGATCAGAGATTGAGAGATCATTTTGAAGACTAAATCAATACTTACAGAAACATCAGATTTTGTGAGAAAAACAGCTCTTCGGTGAAAGTTGATTTCACTTACAGCATGAGATTAAGACATTTTTGTATTATTATGAAATTTCTTCTTTAAAGTTCTGGCCATCCAAGTTTGTCTTCCTAGCTGTTTTGGTATGTCACATACGTTATGGCTCGCTTTCATCAGTAGTAACTTATGCTGTCAGACTTTTAAGTTGCTTCTGGACAACCAACAAACCGACGGAAGATAGGAAAATGCCGAAACGCGTCTCACAGACCAGAACAGCGAACAAGAACGATAAAATCTAGACTTGTCGTATCTCAAACGTCATGAAGAAACCTCACATTTATTGCTTTGTTCAAACTATTCTGATTCTTATTTACATCATTTCTGTTGATGATTCCCTTACCTTTTTACTAATATTTTTAATTTTGATCCCGCAGACCTAAAGAAAGACATCTCACACATTGATTTTACCTTGGCCATTACGGTCATTATTGTTTTCGTATGTCGGATGCGATTTGGCCCTTCGCCTTTTTCCAATGGTGTGCTTAGTTTATCAGAGTTCGGTATTTCTGATCAACCAACCAACCCGCGGAAGATAGCGAGGAGGTGAAACGCCTATCTCAACGGCGATGTTAGGCAGAAAAAAAAGACAAAATCTAGGTTCATCACGCTTCAAACCTTAATAAGAATCTCTCTATTTACTGGTTCGGTCAAAATATTCCATCTGTTACTTCATCATTTCTCTTACTTATTTAGAAATCGTGAGATGCGGTCTGGTGTGATGTAGGTTTCAGAAAAACATTTTCTTTATCGTGCCAACGTTTCGATCTTTATTGAGATCATCTTCAGGGCTCAAGGGCACTCTCGACACGACACGCAAGAATGGCACAATTACACAGAAGACAAACACTTTGAGCCCTGAAGATGTTCTCAACAAAGATCGAAACGTTGGCACGATAAAGAAAATGTTTTTCTGAAACCTACATCACACCAGACCGCATCTCACGATTTCTAAATAAATATCGATTAACGGTCACTAATCACCACACATTTCTCTTACTGATTCATTCAATTATTTAACTAATTTTCTTGTTTTTGATCCAGAAAAATTAAAGAAATAAAGCTCACACAATTCTTTTACCTTGGTCGCATCTTTTTTGTCTGCATTATCGCAACTCTTTTGGTCTGCCAGAACCGTTTCGGCAACTTTCGGTTGTGGGTTTAAGTATTTTATAATTGTCTAAGCAGTTATGTTAATTAATAATAGTGAATTCACAAAACCACCAAAGGGAATGATGAAATTTCGCAATATTAAAGCTGAAACCATAGGTAAACGGAGATTGGCAAAAAACGTTGCAGGTTCATCCCCCGCAGACCCAAGTCCTAAATCTCGTAATGTGTTTCTTAGGTCAAAGTATTGATTTTCTCTTTATATTTTTCATCATTTCCTTTCTTCATTCCTAACATTTTTTGTAATAGACTTGATTTAAATACTGTTTTCAAACTGCAGGTTCATCATACCGACCTCTACAGGCATCTCACAATGTACTTGTTTGCTTTGAGTTTCATCTTTATTCTTTTGCTAATTTTTAAATGTCCTGTTTAAAAATAGGTACCTTGATTGCAATACTGGTGCCAAACTTTTCATCTTCCTCGCAGACGAAGAGCCCCACCACATTCTTTTAACTTGATTTTGTTCTGTCGATGCGCTTTTGGCTTTTCGCAAATTACAGTGGTGGTTGTTGGATATATGGTTGACACTGACTTTTTTATCTCACCTTAAATCCTTAAATTAATTGAACGATATTAATTGGTCAAGCGGATCACGAAAAACATTCAATTATAAACAGTTTATATATGTTTGTTAATGCATTGTGTAGAATTTTTCATTTTTGAAATACCACCACTCTCAAGCTGACGACATGTTCCAAGACATCTTCCAGTAGATAGTTTCATAATCGCCCATGTGGAAAATTAGTAATATTATACACTGTTATCAATATGTGGTAAATGATGTCTTTAACTGTTAAAAAAAACCAATAGGTACCAACTGGCTGTGACTAATAGGCGAGTCGCAGATGTCAGAGTTGAAGCCGTATGTTTTAAAAATAATCTATGAAGTAATAATATACATATGTATAAATACAGAGGAGAGAAATATACAATTATTGGCGCACTCCTATTTTTTATTTATCTTTTTCATAATCGATGTTAAATATTACAAGATAATAAGAGACATGCAAAATCTTCTTATTTTCAAAAGTAAGCGTTGATAAATATGTAAAAATTATTAGAATAAGGGTAGTTTCAAAATAATATTAAAAACTTCCGATTTCGTACAGCCCTGTCACAGTGCAGCGATCTTGCGGCTGTCGTCCCTTCAGTAGGAGAGGTAGATTTTTGAAATTTGCGGGAACGGGAATGGTTCCATCTTAAACAAAATATTTTGAGTATTTAAGTTTCGAAGAATTTGTTCAATATGAGCTCTTCTAAAATAAAATCTGTCTCCCATCCTACCTCACAGGTCGCACCTATTCTGTACGACAGAGTGAAGCTTACTCCCAAACCATTGGAATGATAACTGGAGTACCCCAAGGTAGCGTGCTGGGGCCATTTCTTTATCTACTTTTTTCAAGTGACTTCCCAACCAACCCAGCTCTAAAAACAGCTCACTTTTCAGACGATGTCGCTGTACTATCTAAACACCACACTAGCAGGAAGCCCGTACAGAAAATGCAGGATAGAAGTTAATCCAAACAAGTCGCACACAATTAACCTATGGCTGCAATGTGACAAACGAAGTCATCCAGCTACAGGGATAACCCGTACCACTTGCTTTATCTGTTCGCTATCTCGGCCTACAACTGGATAATAAATTAGTATGGGATGTGCAAATTAAAAATGTTGTAACTCGAACACGACACCGGATCTACTCCTTAAAACATCTCCTGACCAGCCAAAATATACCCCTGCATATCAAACGCTTGATTTGTCTAACAATAATAAGACCGATTTGGCAGTACGGCTGCTCAATATCCTCGGCATCAGATACACTAATAAAGAAAATACAAACCGTTCAGAATTGCATCCTTCGTCTGATAACTGCGGTCCCATGGTAGGTACGCAACGTCGCCATTCACCGGGATTTGGTTATACAGATGAGAATAGAGGGCTCATACGATCGGCACAATGAAAAAATACTGTCACACCCTAACCCACTAATGCAGGATATCGCCAACAATCAGCCACCCCCGAGACATCTAAGACGGTTAAAACGTAAAAGGCACTCTGATCTGGCTAACGAAACTTGAATAGACAAGTGTGAAAAAAATTATAATAATAATTTATTGTTACTTATTTATTAATTTATGTGCCATTATAGTACAAATCGTTGCTTCCTATTTTTAAATACTATGGGAGGAACGCCGCTGGGTGTCTTACCTCACCACACGTTTCATGTCATTTTTTTTTGTATAATATTATGTAGTATCTACTGTAATAATAACTATAATGTACCATTGTACAAATAAAGTTTCTTCAATTAAAAAAACAGTCTGTGAGTGTACTGTTGACAAAATAGAACATCAAATATTTTTTTAGTATTAACAATCGAGCAGTTTGGATGCGGCGAATGTTATTGGACTGATCCCAGACTTCCTGTCCATAAGTCCATATCGGCTTAACTATGGCGTGGTAAAGAAGTCTATTATGTATCAAGAGCTCTGTATCATAACCTCTTGACGTTTCAGTCGTGTGTGAGGATTCAAACGTCAAACGTTTGTCGATGTAAATTCCGAGGTACCTCGCACCTTATCCGCAGGTGGGATGGGAATATTAGTTAAGTAGAATGGAAAGGAGATTTTTTTGTGAAGGTGAAGGTGGATTTCTCTTCGTTAAAATTTATTATTTTCCCTTCACACTAAGATTCTATAGTATGAGGGGTTGTTGAAGGTCATCAGCAAATGTAAGTTTGGTGGTTTGAGGATGTAAAGTCAGCTGTATCACATTTGGTAGTGTTGGAGTCAGAACGCTACCCTAAGGTTCACTGGCTATGATAGGGAAATTGTCTTCAATTACTTGGAAAAACAGGTCATTGAAGTAACTAAGCAGGGTGAGTAGGTAGACAGAAGGAAACCCTTCATCATGAACATCATGTCTGGGTGCAAAACTTGATCTAAAGCTTGCTTGCATTAGATTGCTTAGGTCAAGAAAGCCTCAATCTCAAGGGAGAAGGAAATAATGTGTACCACGGGATTACAGTTGAGACAGTTGAGTGTCAGTTAAGAAAAAGAAATTGATAGTCGGGGATTATATTTTGAGAATTTATGTTTCGAAGAATTTGTTTCAATAGGAACTTTTCTAAAATTTTACCCAAAATGGGACTGATTGGCCTGAAGTCCAATGTGTTGGGTTTTTTGGTTTATTGAAAATTCGGAATAACTGTGTCCAATATTTAGGGACATAAAGTAAATAAATCGAAATAAAATTAAATTTACCTACCACCAAATCTCTTTCGACTATGCTAAAACTGTTGAATATAAAATGTCCAACGGTTGTAGTGTTCAGTATTTGTTTAAAAAACACGATTCGTTATTATTTCTCAGGTAGACCGTTGTATAAACGTTTGTGAGAAATCCATACAGAAAATATGTGCATTTTAAATTTAACAACACACCATAAAGTTTTATTTCGCAGAAAGAGAATTTTTATTACAAAGCTGTTTACAGCTACCATAATAAACTTAAACAGTGTTCCAGGCTGTACGGACAAGGATGTTTAATGTAATTTGCGTGCTGGTTATCTAGGACAACCTTTCTACTTTAAATGTTGCAATTTCATGTGAGTCAAATGTTGATGGACGAATATGGCTGGATCTAGGTGGCCATGAAAAACGTCAATGGCGATATTGAAAGGATCAAAATCAGTTGCGTTCGAATACTTTTGTAGTCTCACGAGTGTGACAACCGACGTTTCCAATTACACGATTACACGATCATTACCGGCCTGTCGTTGGGAACATATTTTTGACCTGTCAGTGCCGTTTTTGTTGCTGGCTGGGATTAACAACTTTCACTTTCTCATCTGGTTCTCTTTTTTTAACTCCAAACAATTTATGAGCTGACGACCTCATTCGCAATTGATATGAGGATGTCTAGACTTTTAAAATGGGGACGAATGCGCTTGTAAAAATTATTATACGTCATTCATTTTTTTCTTCCTGTTCATTTGATATGTTTTCGCGGTTTTCGAGATTCAGCGAGGGTTTCTTGGGTTCAGTGAAGTTCAATTTATTTACGTTCGTTTTTCCATTGCTTATTTACACTGTTGTGTCCTGTCAAGAAAACTGTTTACAGGTTTATGAGATTGTATAAGAGGTGATTTACTTTCCTTGTATGCAGTCTAGAGGTAAATTACAGAAAAGTGACAAAGTGTGGCTCAATTATATATGGCCATTCCAATTCCCGAGGAGAGCTCAAGTTTGCCAGAGATTTGGTCGAATAGGAAAATACAGCTTAGGGAAAACAGTTCAATAATAAAAATGTGATTACTTGATATTGATTAATTTCAGATTCGGAAAAGTGGAACATCATAGTTATTATTAGGAGCACGGCTTTGCAAACCTATTTGGTTTCCAAGTCCTTCCTTCAGTTCTTCTGGGCCGAAGGTGGGATTACACGTGCTTCTGCGCTGATCCTGTCGGTTATTCGGAAGAAACCAAGGGTCGATAATTAGATTAGATTGATAGATGGCGTGATCGTTCACCGCCGGAAACTTCCACAGCGTTTCCTGCCCTCGGCAGACGTCATCTAATTATAACAGTAAATTGGAATGTTGGCAGTTGATTCGACCTATTTTCAACACTTTCCGTGGTCTTTGCTCTGCCCTCTATCTCCTTCTCGATTAATTTGATGGGTTAGAGGAAGATCAATTTATTACCGGAGTAAACAGTGAGATACGGCGAAAGGAAAACGTTTAGCTGCTGATAACGTCTGATTTATAAACTTAGGAGTTGTTTTCATTGTTTTAATCATTTAAAGATGAGTCCAGCCATGCAACAACATAGCCTAACGCAACTCCATCCTGTGCATTTGTAAGTATGCGCTGAAACATCATAACGCCCGACGGTGACATAGGATCATCTTTATTTGATTTTTTATGCATACGCTTGCCATGTGTAACACACACGTGTGTTTACTTTCTATTCATCCCCTTTGACGTATGTTATTTTTTTACTATACAAGGTTACAGTGAACAGACGTTACTACTTCAGGAGGTTATACTATATTTCATTGTTTATAGTCTGATTCCCAATTTTATTCGAGATATTTCATGTTTCAGGTTCCTTCAACATTTCAAAACTTTTTCTCATAAAGCTCCCGTATTTCATAAAATATTATCCCTACTGTATTATGATGTATTACATCAATAGAAAAAGCAAATAAGCAAACATACCACAAAAATCCCTTGTAAGACAAACTTTTACGAGTTTCTAGTCTAATGTTTTACTTTTGATTTTTTTCGTTCTCTACCTACTGACAGATATGGCGCTTACAGAAAAGTTCCCCCACTTACGAATTTTAAACACATATGCTTAATTTATCAATGGGCAGTTATCACGAATAAAAGAAAGATTTTACTGTTACAAACGGTATAAAAAAATGTAATTAGGAATTTGAAACGTTTAATTAAAACAATACAAAGTAATCAAAAAATGACTTTTTGATACAAAATTAAACGTAACAAAAAAAAAAAGCTTCTAAACATTATGTTAAATGTTCAAAATGCCCACCATTGAAGAATGTCATCTGAGATAGTTCCCTGATAGATTTCACTGTTTGGAAGAATTCATCCTGCTACCCTTCTCTCATAAGAGCACATGATTACAGGATTTTTTCTATGAGGGCTTCCTTGGTTGTGACAGGAATGGAATGGACTTATGGACAAAAGTAGAAGTCTATTGAGGTGTTTTTTTAAGAAAAGGGACATTTTGGACATATATTTAATATAAAAAACTTGTTGCTTTTTCTTATAATGAATTTTGTACCAAAGATTCTTTTTTTTATTTTGTTACTTTCATTATTATTTAATAGAAGTTGCAACATCTTAATGACCGAAAAAATCAAATTTTGAACAATTAAACGTGATTTTTACACTAGTGATAACCGACACGTGCTTAAAGCTCGATAGTAGGGGCAACTTTTCAACAGGCGGTATATCTGTCAGTATTTACAGAGACAAGAAAACTTACATAAACTTAAGGCAAGAACTTTTCAAACTTTTATTAATAATTATGTAATTTTTTTGCTTAAAGTTACAAAAAAACATAAATAATTCCTATAGGAATCTTTATGCTCTTTCCACGGATCTAATCAACTTACAGTAGGATTGATATTTTATGATGTACAGGGAGGTACAGAGGCTTCATGGCATAAAGTTGTGAACGGTTGCCGTAATTGAAAAGTGAAATTTCTGGAATACAATTGAGAATTATGGTGAATTTATTGTCCCATTTGTCACGCCCTGAAGAATTGACATGGACCCCCTATTATCATATCTTAGACCTTTTTGAAAGAATTTGGTTCCGTGTCTGTCAGCCTGTGGTCAAAACTCCGAAACCATGGGACCAATTTGTATGACATTTTCTGAGATTGTGCGGGTTCGTTTTTAGATGGTTCCCTATGAATTTCATCCCAATCGGATCAACGTTATCGCCTCCGCATTCGCAAACTTACTTGTACACACCTATATCTTTGAAACCATTTGTTAAATTCTTATACATTTTTCAGGGATTATGCGGGTCTCTTTCTAGATGATCCCCTATCAGTTTTATTCCAAACGTATTAACATATGTGCATGTGCATGCAAAAAATATGAAAAACCTAAAAGCCGACCACTTGGCAGACTTTTTTTCATTAAATAGAAAATTATAGATTGGTCGAAGTCATTATGATAAAAAAATAACAAGAAAACGGGCGAACGAGGTCAAATCGTATAGGCCAATATCGCTACTACCGACAGTGTCTAAACTCTTCGAAAATTTATTATTAAAACGAAAAAAACCATTATCATTTCATCAAAAAAGAAAATCATTCCTGACCACCAATTTGGATTCCGAACAACACATTCAACAATAGACCAAATTCCCCGAGTAACGGACGAAATAGAAAAATCTCTCGAAGAAAAACAAATTTGTTCTGCTATCTTCCTTGATGTCTCACAAGCTTTTGACAAGGTCTGGCACGAAGGACTCATCAATAAACTAAAAGGTATGCTACCAAAGCAGTATGTCGATATTATCAGTTTCTACCTAACTGACAGACTGTTTAGAGTCAAACAAGAAGATCAATATTCAAAATTAAAAACAATAAATGCAGGAGTACCACAAGGTAGCATATTAGGTCACTGCTTTACTTGTTATACACCAGTGATTTTCCGAAAATAGATGGAGTAAAAATTGCAACGTTTGCAGATGAAACAGCGGTGATATCACTAGGACCGACTATCACCCACTCAACCAAAATCCTCCAAAATGCATGTAATAAGATAAACGAATGGACAAAAAAAGGAAAATCAAGCTAAATTATCATAAATCAGTTCATCTAATCTTTACAAACAAAAAGGTGGACCATGTTCCGTCGCTCATAATCGATGGAACTACTATACCATACAGCAATACAGCTAAATATCTGGGAATGACCTTAGATGCCAAACTGAGATGGAAAGAACACGTGAAGAAAAAAAGGACAGATATAGGTTTAAGGTATACACAACTATACTGGTTGATAGGACGTGGCTCCAATCTTGTTATACAAAATAAAATATTATTACATAAACAAGTCATAAAGCCTATGTGGACATATGGTATTCAACTATGGGGTTGTACCAAACACAGCAATATCAAAATCATACAAACACTCCAAAATAAAATCTTACGTAGCATGGTCAATGCACCTTGGTACATAAGGAATAAGGACTTACATAGGGATCTTAATATCCCTGAAATCACGGCGGAAATACAAAAATTGGCCGCCAAACCAGGTTCACCTCAGCCAGCACGAGAATGTGGAAGCGACCAAACTCTTACATAACCGAAACATGATCAGAAGATTAAAAAAACAGCCATATGAACTTGTGTAGTTAAAAATGAATAGTGAATAGTGAAATGTAAATCTTATTGTACCAATGGGTTTATAAGAATGTAAAATTTATTTATTCTATAATATTATTGTAAAATTAATGGTTGGTCGAATAAGACCAGTTTTAATAAATAAATTTAATGAATAAAAAAATTAAATAGAAAAGCCAAAAACTACTCAAACTATATACTAGTCAATCTAGTTGCACTGATAATTTATGATCACGACCATGTTTTGTTGTCATAATTTGATAACAAATGAAAAAAGTAGGTTATTTTCATTATCGCAGATGACAAAAACAATTTTTTCTCTTTAGTGAGAGGATTTGAAGATTTAAGATGACCTACTGCAACTACTCATGTTTAATATGACGTAGTTAGTGAGCATTTAGAGAAATATCGTTGCGAATAAAAATTAATGAAGGGACTGGAAGATTAATTAGCCGACGAGGATGATGAAGAGAGTTAGATTGTATTTAGTAAATTAGATGGGAGTTGCTCTTTAATTGGTAGGGACAGCATCCTGGGCTGGCATACCGACGATAACAACCTGTTGTTCCCAAAAGGGAAAACATTTAATACATTCAGAGTCTCGAAGAGAATTGAATAGAAACAAACCTTTCGGTTTTAACGGAGAAATTATAAAATAAGGTCGAGATTCCCGATGCCTAATGATGCGATTGACAAATCACCGCCCATTTTTAACAGTTGCAGGTAGTTTTCCATTTGGTCGGGGAGAGATCTAGGCAAACCTTTGATCATTATTTCATAGATCGTGATTACATCTGCTTTATATTTATTATACGCCAATAGATCTTTGAAAATTACACGGTTGAACTGCATGTTTACTGTGGTCACGCCTTCCTTATACAACGTAAGGTATAATTATAACAACAAAAATATAATAATGGGTAATTTAAAAGGGGTTCGAGTTATCCTGTCGAGTAATACAAAGCCGCTATGCATTGTTGAAACGTAAGTAGCTCAAAGATCAATTTGTTCTCCGTTCATCCCAACCGGGGTGGATACATATTCCCTATCGGTTACATAATTCCCGTGTTACAAAATATTTAGAAGGCTCAGAAACCCGATGATAGGGCTTTGATACAAAAGGAGATTATCATGTGGCAAAAAACAACATAAACGCAGATCCTACCGAATCTAGATGCCCAGTGACTGAACGATTGTTTGTTATCCTATTAAACGAACAGACCGAAGATTACACAAAACACAACGAGCCCCTTCAAACCAGATACATTTCAATGGCCCATTGTTGCATAATATGGGGAGTAACCAGACACCCTTGACGGGGGGAAGCTATGAAAGGC
This sequence comes from Cimex lectularius, assembly GCF_000648675.2. Classification (NCBI taxonomy): domain Eukaryota; kingdom Metazoa; phylum Arthropoda; class Insecta; order Hemiptera; family Cimicidae; genus Cimex; species Cimex lectularius. Next base: position 39,069 of record NW_019392650.1, read on the forward strand.
TGCGACAATAGGTTTATCTGAGTGCCACGCCTCGGTGCCCGCACAGCTGTCAAGTAGCCCCTCAAGCTTTAACATAATTGAGCTAATCCGTTCCCACATTACAATGGGGTGTGATTTGATTTACAGCGAGGGAAGAGCCGCTATCATTAGTACCGGGTTCTATAGCGGGTTAACATCGTTCTCATTAATAAGCAATTGGAATTGGGGTCGTTACGGTCTCACTATGAATTTTTATGCACCGACCTACTTCCCTCTAAAATAATGTGCAAATGAAATTTATTTGGTTACCGTCACCTCAAACTTGAGCATAAAAATGGTTTATTGTAGAGGTGGGGGAAAAGTATTGGTACCCAGCATTTTACTTTTCAATACTTTACTTTTTTACTAGACACTTTTGATGAATTAAATTAAAGTAAATTAGAAGAACACCGTAATAGTTTTTGATGTCACTACAAAAATTTAGAAACTGTCTAAAAAAAAGAATAAAAACTAAAGAAAATTAAGAAAAAAACATGGCAACCAAAAAGGCTTCAATTGTATACATGTGTGATGTATACCTATAAATGACTATTTGGAGATCGTGTGATTCTGTCTGGTGCGACGAAAAGATTTTCTTTACCGTGCCAACGTTTCAGATTTTCAGTGCCTGGGCTTTATAAACATTGTTTAAATTATACAACACATGGATGATGTGAAAAAATGAATTTATACGATGAGAGAAATTTTAGACTCAATCAAAGCATTTGTATTCACTTTGATTGAGTCCAAAATCTCTGTCATTGTATAAATTCATTTTTTCACATCATTTAGTATGTGTATAATTCAAACAACAATGTTTATAAATCCCAGGCCCTGAAGATGATCCCAATAAAGATCGAAACGTTGGCACGATAAAGAAAATCTTTTTCTGAACCGAAGTCACACCAGACCGCCTCTCACGATCTCCAAATAATCATTAATTAACGATCATAAACACTACACATATACCTATAAAGTTTTGCCTTATGTTTATTTATGCTTTGTAACTAAAAACTGTTTTTCTGCTGTTTGTTTTCTTTTCCGTTTTCACTATTTATTTTTTTAAGAATTTTTCTTTTACATCTTCACTATAGAGTTCCGATACTTTTTTTACTGATATCACTAATTTGTTTTTTTAACTTTTAAAGCAACAAATTTCGAAGTGTTTCGTTAGTCGGCGAGAATAGACGGACACAGTAAACACTCGATCAGTTAAACATGGTTTAAAATATCGATATATACCTTTGTTTTGTTGTTCCTAACAGCTACAATATCGGCACTTCTTTCGTCAATTCAGGGAGTCGATTTATCAGAGTAGATCTTTATGTTTCAACAATATTTTTGTTGTTGAATTTTTGTTCACAAAATGTTACTTTTGTTTCGTAAAAAATGGGTAAATTACTTCAGGGTATGTATACTTCGGAGATAGATACTTTTGTTTCGTTAGTTACTTCAGAGTATCTATACATTGGAGATATTTTTGTTTCGTTACTTCAGGGTATCTATACTCCGGAGATACTTTTCTTTCGTTACTTACTTCAGGGTATACTTACTTCGGCGACACTTTTGTTACGTTACTAACTTCAGGGTATCTATACGTCGGAGATACTTTTGTTTCGTTAGTTACTTCAGGGTATACTTACTTCGGAGATATTTTGTAGTTGGATAACGATAGTTTTATTTTGTTAATTCGGAGTATCTCGATAATTTTCTTACGATATTCTCGGTATCTCTATATGAGGAGAATTTTTCATTTTATTTCTATACTTCACGCGGCACCTATAAATTTAATTCGATACTTGGCGATATCTATTATTTCATTTTGATACTCCGGGGCACCTTTAATTTTATTTTGATATTTAGGAGTATAGATACATTGATTTTCTATACTTTGTGATTTTTTTCGTTACTCCGAGGTATCGGTCATTTTATTTCTATAGTTCAGGGTAAAGCTACTTTCATTTTGCTACTTTGGGGTATCTCCATTATTTTCTTTCAACATTAGGAGTATCTATCAGTTTATTTCTATTCTACGGAGTATCTATAATTTTATTTCGATACTTCACTCGGCACCTATAACTTTAATTCGATACTTCATGATATCTATAATTTCATTTTGATACTCCTGAAGACCTATGTGTTTATTTTGATCTTTTGGGAATGGTGCATTGAGTTGTTATACTTCGTTATATCTGTAATTTTATTTCGATACTATGAGATATCGGTCTTTTTTTTGTATAGTTCGCGGTAATGATACTTTTATTTTAACATTTCGGAGTAAAGATACTTTTGTTTCATACTCCGGCGTATCCATGCAAATAATGAGTACACTAGTGATATTTTCTTGTGATAGAGAATTTCGAATAGAGGATGTTCTCCACCATTTTATATTCTTGCGACTTACTTGCTATAAATGTGTATAATTTTGTCTAAGCAATGGCAAATAGTTCATAAATCTTATTTCAACAGCGTGGCAGAGGCGTATTTTAGAATGTGGAAACCGTGACAAATGCCATGGAATTCTGGGAGATTAGCCGTCGGCGGGGGGTGGGGAAATCGCGATTGAGCTCTAAGGCTCGTAGAGGCACAGTCTATCGCTTGTTACTAGACTCCAGGCCCGTCAGCTAACATTGTCCGCCCCAGCCCTTGTACGACTACTTCTAAGGTTACAACTATTTACAGTGGGGGGCCTTCCCTTTATCTTCAAGCTGTTTTGTTTCCAACCGGACGGGAACGGGCGCCGGAGTAAATGCTCTGAAATTGGATCGCCCTTTGCCTCGATTGGACGGCCTACCATTATTCCAGCGACACCTGCTCGATTCTTAACATTTATCTGCCGTTATATTGGACGTGAGCAGTCGAAGAAAAAGAATGAAAGCAAATTTCATCCATTGATTCATTCAAGGGAGTTCCTGTTAAACAAGAATGACATCCAGAGTCTAGAACAAAGATAAACATGTTAACTTTTATAATTATTTCTCCTTCAAATATTCAAGATATCACTCTCTTTGCCCTCATATACCATAACTGCTATAGTTGCTTACCTTGCAGTATAATGTGCTAGGAATAAGCTCGCTGATATGCGGAAGATGTCAGAAATATGGCGTGGCATTTCTGAAATATTCCATGTTTGTCAAAATTATTTCCATGAAGAGACATTATTGATTGAAAAATGTTAATAAATTGTGAATACTGTTAAGCAGTCTACAGCTACAGTTGATATTAGGATTAAGTTTAGCATAGACACCCTGACTTTCTTATTACTCTATTGGCTGTCTTTAATAATTGTTTAAGTTTTTTAAATTTATTATTTTCAACTGCATACAAAATGCAGCAAGCCAAAAATATGGTATTTACAATTATACACATATACACATGCACATAGACAATATTGTATGCACATTTACATGTCTGACGAGATTGATTTGAAAGGCCACCACCCTGTGAAAGTTGTCGTAATTGGTCATCATGGCGTGAAGTCAGCAGAAGCCCCTAGAGTTTGAAAATTACAAAATCGCGAAGACATCTGCGCTTCAGTCTTCTAAGAGGGTTGGAAGGAAGGGTTGAGTTGGACAAGTTGCGAATTAACGAGTTGTTATGAGAGGATAGTTTGGAGTAAATTTATTGTAGCGGGACTGGGCTAGGTTTGGGAAGTTGGGTATTTTGAGATCGGAGTGGATAGTATGATTGGTGACGCATGAACTATTGTGCGAAGGATTTTGGATTGTAGGGATTGAATTTGGTTAAGACTGGTACGCGTATGTATCCCGTATAGTTAAAGTCCGTAGTTCTACATTGGGGCGATTAGGGTAGTGTAAATAATTTTTCGTTAAGTAATGCCAGTTTAGATCTTTTTCAAGTAGTCTCTTCAGCATTTTAAATCTAAGGTTACAGTCAATTTGTTTTAGTCGGGTGAGTAGATTCCACGTAAGTCTTTTGTCCAATTAAAGCCGTGATCGCTATTATTCGCTGGGGGAATCGGGGTGCCATGTAACCAGGCTGGAGGGAGAGTTTTACGATTAAGAGTAAAAACTATGTATTTAGATTGTTGATTGTTTACCTTGATTCTCCGCTGTCGAAACCAGGGTTCAACTTTACACAAAAATGGGATTGGAGGTTGTAGTTAGAAGTGTCAGGATTGATTTTGGGGAGAGGATTGCCGTGTCATCGTCGTATTTGAAGATTAAGGTGTCGGAATGTAATGGGATATCAGCTGAAAAGAATGAGTAAAGTAAGGGAGCAAGTGTGCTTCCCTAGGGGATGCCGCGCGTTCGGCTAAAATTGGGAAAATAGAAGAGAAGGAGGCAGTCTTAACCATCCCTAAGTTTCAGCTTATTGATTATGTAATATTTAGGTTTTGTTAATTTTTTCATTTTGCAGTTTACTTTTCTATACATAATTAAAATGAAGGCAAATTGCATTGCAAATAGTTGTTACCGACCCAAAACTGTTACTCATCTTTCTTGACATTCTCTAAACCAGTTTTAACAGTTAACTTTTGTGTCATTTGGCAATACATTTCGGGCTTTAAAGTGAAGTATTAAGGATGCTATAAAATTTTAACTCCGACCTTCAATAAGGTTTAATAATTGACTTAGGTTGAAAGCTTCTAACCAGGCACTAATATTTCATGGCACATAAGTGTCTGCTGAGATGGTAGTCGATTCTCCACAAGAGCACTTAAAAAATTTTCACTCGAGCTTTAAGTTTTAAACCGAAGGGGCCGTGTGATGAAGGGGAAGGGTATTCGATGCATTTTTGATTATTTTTCAAGTAGGTTCGACTCTTTCAACCGGCGTGGAAAGATGGCTATCAGTGTCACCGGTTGCATTGTCGTCACCGCTCGTTCACCGTGGGTCCTACCTGCCATTGTTGTCCGTCCCCCTGGTGTGTTTCTGCTCAATGGCCAGGATGTCGAGTTCTGCTCCGATGAAAGCATGTCGCAATTTTGACAGATTTGATCCCACCGCGACAATGTTCATCCTCAGACACAACAACCTCCCGGCCGGAAAAGGTGTAGAAGGACTCCATTCATCAAACGGAGTGAATCGAGGTTTCAATTTTCACATTGAGACATTTTTCCCCCTTCTCACTACATTCATCAATGGAGCTTCAACAATTGTAAATAAATTATAAAATATAACTACATTGACAGATAAGATCATTTTTCAAAGACACCCGGAACAATAGTTAGTTTTAGTGGAAGAGAATTGATAACTCTAAAGCAAGTAAAATTGGTTAAATTCATAAAAAAATTACTTATTCATTATTGTGCATCACATATTTGATCAATTACTTTTTAACAAATACGTGATGTTTATGCATTAGGGCAGTTTTTCTCGCTTTTTGTTTTCCATACAATTTCTCTGCCACTGAAGTTAAATTTACTTTCTGAATATTTGAATAATGAATGAATAAACATTTATTAAAACAATACTTATACATTGTGTTACATGGCATTCATTAAGCAGGGGAAGTGGCGGAGCACTTTTACGTCCTATTTCAAAACTTTTTCCTATCAACGCACCTAGTCCTAGTTTGTTATTATTTTTAATTAATCAAACAAGAAAATAGTGGAAAAAATCTTCATAAAAAACCCACTAGGTATTAAATAGGATAACAATTAACAAATGAATTAACAAAAATGTGTTAACAAAATTATAAATAAATGAGAATAACAAGAACAATGCTACACGGGTAATTGAATTATCACAAATTGTTTTATAGTATCACAGCTCTAGAGGAAAAAATAAATATATCACAGATCCTAAATTTATGTATTGTGCCTAATCCTTCTATGTTTCCATGGAAAGTTTACATCATACACTCCTATATCCCTACAAGTAGTGTTCTTGCTGGAGGAGAGATCCATAAAAAAATTCCTGGACAGACGTTTTAATTCGGAATTAATATACTCCACTCCTGCTTTCTCATGGAGGAGGCCAATTCGGGTGTATCGAGATAGTGAGGTTATAAACCTTAGAAATTTATTTTGGACCACTTGCAGTTTTTTGATGTTCGATTCGCACGTGTAACTCCATGCTGGGCAAGCATTCAGCAGCATAGGTTTAATAGCTACTTTATATATAATTAGTTTATTTTCAAAGCTCATTCCATTCTCTCGGGCCATCAGCGGAAATAAGGCTTTTATAGCTATTTTACCTTTCGTTACTATATTGTTTATATGCCGAGAGAAGTTAAGTTTTCGGTCCAGAGTTAAGCCCAAGTACTTTACCCCCTCACGCCATTCTATTTTGTGTCCGTGAATGGAAATGGTTTCCTTGAATATTGGGCGTCGTTTTGTGAAAAATATGGCCTCAGTTTTCGGGACATTAATTCTGAGTTTCCAGCGGTGACAAAACCTGCAAATCCTGGTGATGCTGTCATTTAATCTTTTCACAATTGTCTTAGGCCTCCAGGATGAACAATAGATAGCAATGTCATCCGCATAAAGCGCAATTTCTCAGTGAGGGGAGTGGATTTATAAAAAGGAGGAACAAGCATGGCCCTAGGATTGAACCTTGGGGAACTCCGTCGGCAATTGGGAAAGGTCTGCAAGTTTCATTGCTTAGGGAAACACGGAAACAACGGTTTTTTAAGTAGGCCATGACAACTTTTAAAAGATATCCAGGGAAATTCATTTCAATGAGCCTGTAGACTATACCGTCCTGCCAGAACGAATCAAAGGCCTTCTCCATGTCTAAGAGGACCATCCCAGTATGTTTTTTGTTGATGAACATGTTGGTCACATGATCTACTACTACGCGAGTGAGTTGGGTGGCCGTAGAGAGGCCCGGTCTAAAGCCGTGCTGCTCATCTATGATAATGCTATTAGCATTAATGTGTAGGTAAAGACGGTGCTGAATGCACTTTTCGAATATCTTACTAAGTGCACTCAGCCGGCTAATGGGTCTATAACTTGAGGGATTCTCGGCAGGCTTTTTGGGTTTTTAATAAAAATAAGGTTCGCTGTCTTCCAGTTTTGAGGAAAATACCCAAGGAAGAACATCGCATTAAACAAGTAAACTAGGAAAACCAGAGCTTTTTTTGGAATGTTTTTTAACATAAGGTTTGATATACCATCAAATCCTGGGGTTTTCCTATTTTGCTTTGATTTTATGATGTTTTGGACTTCGCTAGAAGTAACGATTTTGCACTCTCTACGGCTGTAATTAAGGCTATCAGAGAACGTTTTTATTTTCCTAGATACAAGCCTGTGAAGATACTGAGGACCCTGGTTTAAAGTTTGGCGGTGGACTGATTCGAAATAATTCCCCATCCCATTTACTTTCTCTTTATCGGTCGTTAGGAGATCTGAACCATGCCGGATGACCGCACTATTTGTGTTTTCGCGTGAGGCCTTTGCTTTTCTGAGAACAGACCAGAGTGAGTTGTTGCTGGGCTTTACCCATCTGAGGAATTGAGTCCAGTTATGGTTTTGACGCTCCTTGATCTGGTTCTGTATCACCGATTGTAATCTAAGGATAATAGGCCTAGTGATAATTGCCAGTTCTTTGGAATTTTCTTTCTGAATATTTACGTACTTAGTACTAATTAAAGCAAGGACAAAAAAGTGCTATCAAGCATATTTTATACGGAAGTCGTTAGAGCCTATTTCAACATTTTTTAATTCTTTATTCTTTTTGATCTTCACTTCAGGTTTTGATAATTTTCATATTGATATCCACAATTTGATTCAATATTTTTAAAGTAAGAAAGTTCGAACTGTATCGTTGGCCTGCGAGACTAAAAGGACGCAGTAATATGTTGATCAGCTAAACATCAGTTGCAGTTAAAAAATATCAATACCAGCTTTTGATGTTAATATGTACATTACTTCTTTCGATACTTCGGGGAATCAATTTATTTCGATACCAAAGTGTAACCATACTTATTCCGATACTTTCATTCTACCTTGGGGTATCGACATTTTTGTTTCGCTACTTTGTAGTTTCTCGATACATTGGTCACAATGTTTCGGGATATAAATGTCTGGATTCGATACTTTGGATTTTCGATACTTCGGGCTAAAGAATTTTGGTTTCGCTACTTCAGAGTATCACGATCTTTTGGTCTCGATACTTCGGGGTATTAATATTTATTTCGATATTTTGATTTATCGGTTCTTATTTCGATACTTTGGATTTTTGATACTTCGGGAAAAAGAATTTTGGTTTCGCTACTTCAGAGTATCACGATCTTTTGGTCTCGATACTTCGGGATATCAACATTTATTTTGATATTTTGGTTTATCAGTTCTTATTTCGATACTTTTGATTTTCGATACTTCGGGATAGAGATATTTTTGTTTCGCCACTTCAGAGTATCACTTGGTTTTGATACGTCGGGGTATCAACATTTATTGCGATATTTTGGTTTATCGGTTCTTATTTCGATACTTTGGATTTTTGATACTTCGTGATAAAGATATTTTTGATTCGCCACTTCAGAGTATCACTTGGTTTTGATACTTCGGGGTATCAATAGTTATTTCGATATTTTGCTTTATTGATACATACTTATTTCGATATTTTGGCGTTTCGATACTTCAGGGTATTGATAATTCTTTCGATACTTCCTGGCAAATCATTACTTTGGTTTCGATACTTCGTGGTGTCACTATGAACTTGATACTTGAAACATGGAGTACATCGATTGTCGATGTAGGCAAAAACATCCAAGGTAAAATCACTAATACACATAAATTACGCACAATCCAAACTAAGCTAATCGACCTAAAGGCTTTTTAATTTAATTTGTATCACGCCGTAACTGTATCGATGTTATCGCTGTCATCGGAACGGATTTTTTGAAGGCATTACCGGGAGTTCGCCGGGAGGTTCCGATAGAAATCGTTTCAGTCCTTTATTCTTCGCGCCCTGCGTCGCTGGTCAAGCAAATTGATGTTGATCCGCCCGTCAGAAGGGGCAAGTGGGGAAGAAACTCGTCTTTATCCTTAGGGATTGGGACTTTTTTTACTTGTGAAGCAGAATTGCGTCGCCTCCCATCTCGTTATAAACAAACGTCTGATAAGCCACGCGCCAGTTTCTGCCGAAAAGAATCTTATCGTCTCTCAGGCGATGCGACCCTACAAGGAATTTATCTCTCAAGTGTTGAGAATGCTACTACTTTGTTCTATTTCCCACCTACCAAATGCTCGTCTCAGAATATCATTTTGCACCATCATTTTATATATAAGAAATAGTACCGGATGGAGCATCCGTACTGCCATACATTTCGAATCAAACAAAGTAGAACAGTTTGTTAATACAATGACGGTTCATCTGAAGAGTTTGATATTGATATTTTATTTGCTATATTCCATTGTATCTCAGTCATTATCGACCATCCATTAATTAAAGAAAACGAAGACCCTTTATGTTCTACGCTAATCCGTAAATTTTATTATTTTCTTTTTCGTACTTCATTCCTTCAAGGCACTTCGTACTTCAGGTTTGTACTCTTGAAACTAATTTTATTTCCTTCGCACTGGCAATGAACCACAAAGCTACCTTACGTATAAGTTATTTACGTTTCTTTCTCTTGTTAATGGTTTTCGCCGTAGACTGAAAAGTGTACGCCGAGATGCTGTCCTTTTTTTAAAACGAAAACACCGTTTATCAACGTTCAGCAGAATCGTCAGCTCATTAAGCGCGGACAGGTGCAAGGCTAGGGTCCAACTTTTGTGAAATATAATCGAACATCAACATTCACTACAAAGTTTATTAATAGAAGTAATTTATACCAATACTTAGGGGTTTTTTTGTTGACCAACACTTTCCCTAGATAGATTATTTTGCTTTCTCCTTGTCCTTAAACATGTTGTTGTTTGCTTACTTTGCTATCATTAGTACAACTTTTCTATGTGTACGATAATATTAAAATGTTTTAAAAAAGGAAAACAACAAAAAAGCAGTGCTGCATATTTTACATCAAGGGTTCTTTGTAGCGCACCTGCGATCTATCTTAATTCCTAATTTGTTGGACATTGATTGATTACCGTGATTTTGATGATGGTGTAGAATATATTGGTTCTTCTTTTTCTCTAATTAATGGTGGGTCTATGATGAGCGAGATCATTCATTTCATTGATTTAACGTGTTATGATGGAAGTGTTAAATAAAATATCAGAAAAGAAAAAATAATTTAGATAAAGAAACGAAATATGGAAAACGTGGTCAAAGCAGGATAAAAGATCAATTTCATCAAACAATTTTCTACAAGACAATTTTTAAACAGCTAATCCAGAAACTCTGTCTTTTCACCGATCTTTGACATTATATTGAATAAAAAATCAATTAATATGTAAAATTCTTTATAAATTACGATCAAGAACTACCCAAATATTCGAAAATCTATGATTTCTTGAACATGTTAGTACATTTAGCAGATGACACTTTCAAAACGTCGTACATGCGTATTTGAACAACTTTGAAGGAAAAAAACACATTTAATACGATACAACGTTTGCGTGAATCCTTTAATTGTTTTAGTTACAATTTATATAAGGATATCCCATGGTAATAGAAGAAGAAGGATTGAAATCATTGGAATCATAGACTAATTAAATATTGTTTACATTTATCAGTGTTATAGATTTGTTATAGCATATCAAGTTGTTTTTGAAACTATTGTATTCTACAGTTTTTTTTTTTTTTAAGAATTTGGATTTGAAGTATGTAGTACAATTGAGGTAGGATGAATGGAGTTTTACCTTTCTTTCTTTTCTCCGTTTTCTGATGTTTTATTTATTTGTATTTACCATTGTTCCTTTGTTTAAATAAACGAACTTTCATCCAGTTGCTATATTTTTATTTCATTGGGAATACATTTTTGGGCCCAACCTTTAATGCCTCAGCCGAGGTAGATTTTATAATAGCATGATTTTTGGACCCGAAAATTTATATTGCTAATAATACTTGTTGAATGTTTACTTGTTAAAAAATGCCAAGTTCGCATGTTAATGGATGATATGGATTGAAATTATTGATCAGGACTTTAGGAAGTATGTGGTGCCAATTATGATAACGGTGTTTGACAGTGTATATACCCTTTCTTCCCTCTGTTTCATTGCTTCGATTTATTTATTTCCTTGGTTTGTTTTAATAAATGAATTTTCATCCAGTTGCTTTACTTTTGTTTTATTTCAAAGGCATTCATCGTCCAACATTTTGTCCCTTCATCAAGCGAGGTAGATTTTGTAACATTAATCTGGTTTTTGGACTCGCAAATGTATTTGTTAATAAAGTTGTGGAAAGTTTATTTGATTAAAAATGCCAAGATCATAAGGTAGTTATGGATTGAAATCATACATTGATCATGACTTCAGGAAGTATGTCGTTCTCTTGAGTAGGTTGAAACTGAATAGTTGAGTTTTACAATGTTTCTTTAGTGGTTTTTTTATATTTAAAAAAAAATTTTTAATCGTTCATCATTATTTATTTATTTTAACAGACGAATCCAGTGCTATTTTTATTTATAAGCATATGCATTTATGAGTCCAATCTTTCAATTTCCCTCGTCAAGCTATGATTTTGCAACATTAAGCTGGCTTTTGGGCCCAATTATTTATTTTATAAAAATAATAATTTTAGAATACTTATAATTAACATATAAGTTTTTTTATTAAAGAAAATGGCAAGAAGATGAAGAATAAATTATTTGATTTCTGTCCTTGATAATTTAAGTTATTTAACTTGGCCTGCTGTCGTCTAAAGTATATTTGAAATATAATTTGAATATTGAACATTCATGTTTTGTAGAATTTTTCAATTAATTAAAGTTTTTAGTTGAGACAAAAAAGTAGGTGTCACGAGCGGGATTCGAACCCACGATGTTCGGCTAGATACGCCGCTGCTCTACCACTTGAGCTATCGTGAAAACTTCGAAAGGTGTGTTGAGATGTTGGTGCCCGAGTGGATCGAGGTCACGATAGCTCAAGTGGTAGAGCAGCGGCGAATCTAGCCGAATATCGTAGGTTCGACTCCCGCTCGTGACACTGACGTTTTAATCTCAACTAAAAACCTTAATTAATTGAAAGATAATAATTGGTTAAGCGGACCTCGAAAACTAGTGAGTTTTGTCGAATGTTGAATTTAAAAAATTTTTGTTGATTTAAAATGAATTAATTCATCGAGATGTATGGATATGATGTGAAGCATAATGGCTATTGGCTTTCACCTATCAACTCGATGCCTCTGCAGTTCCTGACGGCGTGATCGGAAAAATGACGAGCGCCTCAAATCTCCGCGCACCTGGGATGAATAATCATTCCTCAGTTGATTGATGATGATAGTTAATTGTGTGGGAAGGTAGGTGGTGGGGGCGCCGAAGACGACAAAAGACCTTCGAGCACGGATGGAAAACGTGGGACGTTTTTTTGGAACGCCATCAAAGGGCTGAATAATCAATAAAAAGATATTTTCATAACGACAAATGGGACAAGTGCTTTTCTGGCTTCGATCGTGGCCCGATTACAAAGGGGCCGCTCGCTTTACAAAGAGTGATGATCCATTTCCGAGTAGACGGCTCATCTTAAAATAGATACGTTAGACCTCCTATTAGTTTCTACTGGGAGGTACCGACATAGCAATAATTTTAATCCAAACGCTCTGCCATTTGATATACCGACGTTTAGTTCATTACTTTCTCGTGTGAAAATAAAAAATAAAAGGAAGAAACTCATTCACTCAAAAATATCTAAAACCTGTTATACAAATTAAATTTTCAAATAGTTTTCTAATGATTATGATTCATGATGCATGACCATCTAAACAAGTTTCATGTCAAAACAAGTAAAAAGACAGTAGTCACATTATATTTTTTTTAAATTGCTTTTTTGGAAATCGTTTGATCAAATTGAATTTTAATACTGCTTTCACCACCTTTTTCATATTTTGTTTATTTTAATATAACTTGTTTCTTCGTTTCTGATTTTTTGTGAACCTTTCTTCTCAATAACCTTGAAAGAGTTATCATATATCAACATCCCACTTCCCCATGGTTAGCAGTCTGTTCTAGTGTCGAGTTTCTTAAATTTGTCCTGAGATAAAATGTGTGGTCTGCAGGGTGATGAATCTGTAGTTCGTTCTTTTACCATTATTTTGGTATCCCTGTCCCTGCTCGTTTGGCTTATTCAACAGTGATGGATTTCCAAATCTTAAAATTTTCAAAGCAAACAAGAAAAGCAGAAATATGTCAGACAAACCAAAATTATCCGATGCTATAATTCATGTTTTACTTTAAAAAACGTGTAAAATATTTAGTCTTAATTTAGGGAGGTTGGGACAAAAACAACCTTGCATTTTCTTTTAACAACACAACAAAACTGTCGTGCACAATGAGCTAATCCTAATTCCTTCCTCTTGACTTGCAGGACTGCGAAAAAAAAAAAAAAAACCAACGAGCGCCCAGACTAAAGGTAGAAAAATACAATAGGCGGATCAGGATTGTACAATGGGACAGTACAATACCCAATAAATCACAGACCGACCAAACAAATAAAGTATAATCAATCTAACGCAATCCGTAAACAAAAATAAAAACAAATTTTATAAAGAAATCTAATCACGATGAAAAAGTATAGTATTTTTAGACAAAACGTAGTACAGGTGCATTACTTCATATATTAAAAAAATATATTTATATATAGCGATATAGATCGCTAAAGTTGTTATTAGGAAGAAAAAAGTCACAGCGATTTACCAAAACGAAAGTCTATTAACTCCCTCGGAATATGATCTTTTTGAAAAAGTTCCTTTGAATTCTGGGCTGCTGAGATTCGAACACGAGTCCCTCAGAGAGTTGAGTTTTAACAGTCGTGGGTTACCGATTCCCCCTAAGACACGTCCAGTACATAGATAGGTCCATAATGGGGAGTCCAAACTACAATTATATATTATTGCTGTTTTGGTATGATCGTTTTGCCTTTTCGCCATTCACTTATTAACTAGCATCATAACCCATGTCAAAATAAATGATCGAAACGCGTCTGAAGAACCATCGAGGGTAGACAGTCCATGAAGATCAGAAACGTCTAGGGTAAAGGTTCATCACTCTGTAGAGTACACACATTGGTAGCATGACTTGACCCAATTGGAGGTGTTCATTGAAAACAAACAAAATGAATAATATTAAATATTTACATTTATATATTAGAAACCTATAAATAAAACATTACAGGAGCTGTACCATCATAATGGGAGCAAGTGAATGAAAAAACATTTCCTGGCTAAATTCCCCAAATGGTTCATTTAGTCAGGAAGACCTCAATAGGAAACCCACAAGAAATTATTTAAACAGATTAAAATTTGATCACTTGCCGGTTCCGTTTACTTTTCGTACTTTGGTAGTAACATCTTTGAGGTATCTTCATGCGGGCTAAGGGCAGTCAGATCTTTGATTTTTTCATATAGAAGTAACTACAAAAGGTCTTCTTCTTAGCGTCTGAGGGTTTGCGGTCCTTACACTTTATACGGCTTATTAAAACAGCTACTGGATGTTAATTCACTCCATCAGGTTACTGAGCCAGGATATTTGTCTCCTTTTCGCTCCGCTTGCATACTATTTTTTTTTTGTACTTTAATACGCTTGATCTCTTTGCCTTTCTTGATACATGACCTAAGTACTAACGTGCAAGATCTTATCGTTGCTCCAATCATGGTTTAAAATGGAACCTCGTACATAATTTTATCCAAGAGAAGAAAGCGTGGTACAATCTGGAGGGGTCAGCCGTTCTGCGGAACCTAATTCAACCACAAGTTGGTACAACTGGCTGAATTCTTTTTGGCGGTCATAACATTAAAATAGTTCATTAGATTTCATGGTCCAATTGACCAAATAATCTCTGTCAAATAATTAATCTTTATGTAAGGTATTGGTTGAGAGAAAAAAGTCAGTGTCACGAGCGGGATTCGAACCCACGACCTTCGGTTAAATACACCGCTGCTCTACCAATTGAGCTATCGTGACTTCGATCTTTACACCTTACATAAAGAGTAATTAATTGAAAGAGATTATTGGGTCAATCGGACCACGAAATCTAATGAATTTAATAAGTTAAATGAAGTATATCTTCACTAAAGCTCTCCGTGGCCATTTCATTTGTCGCCGAGAATCAAATAGATTACACGACATTTGAAATATGGCAAAAAGGAGAGAAAATTCGAAAGGTGGGCTGAGTTGGTGTCCGAGTCGATCGAAGTCACGATAGCTCAACTGGTAGAGCAGCGGCGTATTTAGCCGAAGATCGTGGGTTCGAATCCTGCTCTTGACACTGACTTTTTTCTCTCAACGAATACCTTACATAAACTTATAAAAAGTTTTGGTCATACTTATAAATGTTAATGTAGTTATTCAAAGAAGACATTGGTTTTGTTGACACCTTTCTTTTTTAAATATTTCCCTTATTTTTTCAAAATCCTGAATCGATTCATCATTGTCCAATTTATGTCTGGTTCTATAAACCATTTCTTCATTAATGTGTCTTAGAATTCAAAGTAGTCTGCATCATTTATTGGTTTAACTATATAATTAATTGATTTCTCTATTATTCAAATGAAATTTTATTAGCTAATGAGTCGGGTTAATTTTTCACGTGCTAAACATGTTTTGTCAACATAGTTGGTTAACTAAGTTTGAGCCAGTCAAACCTTTGTCGTTCCTTCATCCTTTCAAGTTCAAACATGACGTGTGAACATGACGTTAATAAATCAGTTGACTGTTTCCAATTCAACTTTTACACTAAAAGTATTGTTTCGTTTTATGTTTATAATTTAGTTAAAAAACTAAAATGAGCTCCTGTAAACTTAACGTGTGATACTAAAATTACACAAATTTTATTGTAAGCATTATTGCATTTTAAATTGCCGGATTTATCATTGCAAAATTAAGAGGTTTGCCTTTTACCTCGAATTGAAAGGGGATACTGTGTGGCGTCTCTGGCACAAAAGTTATCAAAATTTATATCAGTATGATAACTGTAATAAATTCATTTGCTAAAACTTTTAATTTTATCATGAAAATTACTTCCTTTGGAATTACCTACTTATATAGAAATAATACAGACTAGTTAGAGTAGAAAAGATTGAGAGCAGTGAGACAGTAGCTTTATTTCTATTGCCAAAGAAATGAAAATTGAATTTTGCAAAATTGAAACGTGTCTTTTGCGTGATATCACCAGACATTGTTGTTTTTTGGGCCAGATTTCGTAATCATTTTTAATATATGAACTTGGATGTCTATTTGTGACGTATTTTATAAATTAATGTGCGTCGAGAAAATGCGTTGAATTATATCGTATATGTATTGAATATTGTCAGATTTATTAATGCATATTAAAAACAAAATTAAGACTGTTACATCCATCTATAAGAATGAACCTTAAATGATTTACATATTAAAATTTGATCAATTTTTGAAACCTAAGGGCAAAATCTGATTCAACTAACGTTAATGAAGACAGGTTATAATATGAAACGAACGTCGTTTATCTGTGAACTTAGTTTAACTCACGCTCGACGGCCGTTCAAAGTTGAACTATATTATAAATTCTTTATATGACTGCATTTAATAGATATTTTAAATATGAAGTACAAATGTACGAACAAAAGGAAGTTGTGGCAATGGGTGGAACTCTACCACCAACTCTAGCTGACATGTAATGAATGAGCTACTCGAGTTGATAGAACTTAACTTCATATTCAGCATAAAAATTATCAAAAAATATGTTGACAATATATTCCTCATTGCAAAAAAGTGTGAGATTGTGGAGATATTAGAGACTTTTAATTCATTTCATCCTTCGTTACACTTCACACAAGACTTAGTGGTGGATGGGAGGCTTCCGTTTCTGGATTTGGTTGAAATTAGGGAGGAACTTAAATTGTTAATTAATTGATATATGAATTGAATATTTGAAAAGTATATTTTTTTTCGATTTATCCAAATTGAAGCCTCGGTTGCGACTTAGCGACTTTGGCCTGTTGCTACTTCAAATTGATTCCCTGTATCAATCTTCATGAAATTTGGTCAAAATATCCCCAAACAATTTATGAAACTAAGGAAATATCAAAAGTCTAAAAAAAACATTTGAAAAGTATATTTTTTTTCGATTTATCCAAATTGAAGCCACCAACACAGATAGAGTTTTACATTTTTCAGATGAAGGGTAACATTATGTACAACCTGTTAGACAGGGCCCTGAAGCTCAGCAGTGAGTGTTTCCACAATGAGAAAAAACAAAACCTTCTCTCTATTCTATTGGTCAATGGTTACCCAAAATCCCTGATTAATAGGTTAATGGAAAATAGGGCGTTGACACATAGAGAAAGAACACCACTAGAAAGAGAAAGGTTCATCAACCTGTAACTCATGGCAGTGAAATTTCGAGCAAATTAAAAAAGTTATTAGAAAGAAAAACAGGTGTGAAAGTTGTTTATAAGTACAATAATAAGGTAGGAAAAAACTTTTATACCAAACTGAAATGTAAAGAACCTCCTTCACAAAAATCAAATGTTGTGTATTGCTTTCAATTAATTAAGGGTTTCAGTTGAGATAAAAAATTCAGTGTCACGAGCGGGATTCGAACCCACGATCTTCTGCAGACACGCCGCCGCTCTACCACTTGAGCTGTCGTGACATCGATCCACCCGGACACCAACTTCCTATCTCAACCCCACCCTTTGAATTTTCCCTCCTTTTTGCCATTTTTCAAATTTTTTTATCTCAACTAAAAACCTTAATTAATTGAAAAATATGTTGAGATATTAATTTGTGAAGCGGATCACGAAAACTAGTGAATTTAGTTGTGTATTGCGTTAAATGTAAAAATTGCCCGGTTGAATATTATGGTCAAACCAAACAACCTGTCTGAACGAGTGCGTCAACATAAATATGATTGCGAGGATGAAGAAAGACCTGGAACTCCGTTATCGAAACATAAACATGCTAAAAGTCATGGTTTTGACTTTGATAAAGTCCAGATAATGACCACAGAGAAAAATACAGGTCGCCGCCTTGTGAAAGAAATTATGTACGTTTACCAGGATAGCAATTCGTGCAATTTAAAAACTGATATTAATGGTTTGAGCATAATATATAATGGGATTTTAGTACAAGACAAGACCCCCATCGGGAATTTAGCAATACATTTTTTAGTTATTTTTAAAAGGATTATTTATGTAATTATTTACTTAACTATTTATTATGCATAAGGTTTAGCCACGCTGTGATAATAGTTTTTAAGAAATCCTTGTAAAAAAATGTTAGTCAGTAAGGTAACAACCTCCCGCGTGATAACAATTATTGCAATTCATCTAGTCAAACACCTGTGATGTATGTACCTGTAATAAGTTTTATATTTATTTATGTACATATATCTTAAAATAAGTGTGTGAAGAAGTGGTTGGAAAAAATGAGTGGCATGATGTATAACCATTTGTTTACATATTGACTAAGTATCTGTGAGTAGCCAAAATGAAATAAAAATTGTATTATTTTATTAATTGTTATCTGTCTCAGTAGTGCCCCGAGTAAGACAATAAAAATTGTCGAAAGCTTGGCGTTGACACATCTCTAGTATTTGTCCTTTTGACCACAATTCAACGGAAACATCGGTATCGAACGTTGGTCGATCGCACAGCATCCATTACAGTTGAACATGGTTCATCGTTTCAACTCGATTCAAGAGAAATTGAAAAACGCCAATTTTCGAGTTGAACAAGTTAAAGCCCTTATTCTCATTCATTGTTCTTTGTCTTCGGAAAATCACCTTAGAATTCTAAAGTTAATTGTTGAAAAAAATAGTTGAAATTGAAATAATTTAAAAAACAAAAATTTTGGAATAATGAAATTTATGTATGTATGTGCATGTGATCTACCAATAGGTTTTGTTGTATTTTTCTAAATGAGAGAATTTTCGGTTATAGAAAAGCTTTCGTGTTGTTTGTTTATCCCATCCATTTAACGTGTAGAAAGTGGACGGCGTTAAAATGCTAATAAAAATCTAATTGGCCCTCCATCGGGTGTTAAGAACGATCGGGAGGATGTGTTATTAACTCCAAAATTTATAATCACTGCGTAACTGTTCATCCGGCTTAATCGCCACTTTAATGGCGTAGCTTTTCGTAATTTATGCCCCACGACTGTAATTTATCCGATTACGGCATTAGTTTGAACATGTTTGCGAAACAATTTAATTGCCGTGTTTGCTTCGGCCCGGCGGGATGACATAATAATCCCATTTCAATCTTTACGCTTCATCAGCCGTGATTATACAGCGCCGGTCACGGGAAATACTTCGGTCAGTTGCGAACAGAACTTAGCCTTCCATAAATCAGCGAAGGTGTAATTTTGCCATTAACGTCGTACTCTTTTCAAGAAATTATCTGTTTGTCGCGTGAAACTCTTTTCCATCGCTATTACCCCAAGGTTTAAGCGTATGATTGTAGTTGTAACACATAGCCGTCCTATGTACTAAACGTCAGAGGTGGCTATCTAATGCATCAAGTGTTTCTGCATGACACAAAATAACATTTCATAAGGGAATAAAAGAATTTCAAAAATTTCTGATTCTTTTTCTGCTTATGATAGGAAAATTTGTTATTTTCATCTATAGAAATCTTCACTTTAACTTCACACTACAATTCTTCTTCATCTATTCCTCAAAACTGTTCCTTTACCTACTGCTAACTGTGACCCCTACATAGGAATATACTCCACAAAGTCTCTCGTGGAATTCTCATACCAGATTGAAACTTAATAGACAAACAATACCCATAATCACAAAATAATAATCTGTAACATACTATTCAAATGGACAAGAACTTACACTACTTCACTTTACACATCATGAAAAAAATATACTAAGAAAATATATTAAGCACTAAAAAAATTTTAGTATATATGAACAGATATTGATCAAAGCGGATATCTATCTGTTTTGATATCTTACGTTTCGAGTAATTTCGATGCAAATGGTCTATTTCCGCTTGGAACTAATACGCTAAGTTGAGATTGACAGCTGCTGAGATCAGCCAGATAAATCTAGTAAAACATTTGTATACAACATGATCGACTGTTTCAAATATTTATCCTAAAGGCTTGGTAGATCAATATTTTGAAAAGAAAACAGTTCGCAGAAGAATCGTAGACAAATAGGAAGGTTAGATAGACGTTTTTAAGTGAAATAAGGAGTTGGTTGATCACGCCCTCTGTACCTGCGGAGTTGAACAACAAATTTTTAACCACCTGATCTGCAACCGCAAAACTAAGGAGCACCGTAGAGCGACTCTCATGCGTAAAGTCCTCCTCGGCGGAGATGAATGAAATAAAATAAAGAACGCTTTTACAGATATATATTTGAATTTCATGGAATCCATGTTCATGTTAATTGAATGACAATAGGGGTATTCACGAGCTTTGTATTAACCCTGTTAACTCCATTAGGTCGTGTTAGATCGAGAAAATTGATGACGCAGACTTGTAAGAATCGGCAAGTTGACATTTCTCGATCTACCCGGCCAGGGCCAATGTTAGATGTTAGAATTAATTAAGGTTTTTAGTTGAGATAAAAAAGCCAATGGCACGAGCGGGATTCGAACCCACGATCTTCGGCTAGATACGCCGCTGCTCTACCACTTGAGCTATCGTAACCTCGATCCACTCGAACATAACTTCCCATCTCAACCCCACCCTTTGAATTTTCCCTCCTTTTTGCTATTTTTCAATTGTAATATATTAATTGGTCAAGCGGACCAGGAAATTAGTGAATTTAATGAAGTTAGATGTTAGGTCAAAAATGTAGTCACATTGCTATCCGTTAGGGCGTAGGTAACCAACATGGCAGCCATGAATTAACAGCTGTTTTTTGTTTACACGTATTTTTATTCTTAAATACGCATTAATTAAATCAGACCAACATATTTCTTTTGTTAATTTCTGACCTGTCTTTATACTCTCATTCATAGTAGATACATCCCCTATCCTATAAAGTTGTAGGCTGTTAGACTTTAGTATACAAGTGAGGTATGCAGGCACGAATTGAATCGTGTCATTTGTTAGTACTTTTCGAGTGCATAGATAGCATTTTGAATGAAAGAGTTGATTAATTTTCTTTTTTTACTAACTTCTGGCATCTTACAATTTAACCCAAAACAAAACCGTAAGAAACAACAACAAGCCTTCGAGGGTTGTTATAGCTTTATTTTTGTCGCCACATGAAGCATTGCGGAAAAATTGACATTTAACATGCTAAAAAAAGAAACGGGCGTTCACGATCTTACTGGAATTTCTCTATTCTAGTTAAAAACTAATAAGCATACACCCCCATCTATCTGTGATAAAATTGTGTTAACAACTAAAGTGCTGTTCATACGTATTGAGATAATTTTCTATAAATATTAGATATAGAACAACATCTTCCACTTATAAAATTTTACGTTAAATTAAAATTAAATGAATAATGTAAAAACTAATAAAATAAAATGCAAATTTTTACTTCCCCCAATCTTCGGGAATGGTATATGGCAATAAACGCCTTTCTTCCAGAGGAAGGGAAAAAAGAGACTGGTTCAAATTTTATTTATCATAGTATTTCATATAAATCACAAAATAATTGTTATATTATTGTATAGGAATAGATTCTTAAAGGAAACAACTAAATGGGCCTAATTCTTGATTCTGAAACATTATTTTACCTTACCAAACAGTGTGGTAACATAATCACAATGATGTTGATATATTTAAATAATTGTACAATAATTATCCGCTTGGTCGTTTCTGGTCTAGTCAGCTTAGCCTCGTTGTTTCGGCCTCGTACATCATAAAAAAATGATCGAAAACTATCAAGGAACAATAAACAATATTCCAAGGGAGTCTTCCAAGTCTAGATTAGGGAAAAAAGAGGCGGCTACTGGACCTTCTGTATCTTTACCTATGTAGATCTACTGTACTATAGCCTAGGTTCGTCCACAAAAATCATTTCAACCTAAAGCAAAACCATTTCCTTTAGGATCAAGACTTCTGCAACGTGGTAGTCTCAAGAACGTCTCTCAAGAAATAAGTTTACAGTACAATGCCATCGGTTAAAATTAATTTGTGTAGTTATAAATATAGAACAAAAAAATAAACATGAATTTTTATGAACATGATATTCATACTTTATTTGCATACTTTTCTTTTGACATCTCATGAGAACGGACCTATAGAATCGCTTAAGTTTGTCTTTTAGAGTTGTTGAAAAAAAACTTGTTTTTTTACAGCAAAGACCAAAATTGAACAATCGCAACTACTTCTAGCTGCCAAAATATTTTTTATTTCCGTTCAAACAAACAAGCAGAATGTCAGTGGACGTGTTTCATTAATTTTCGTGAAGCACGATGTAGAAGGCCAGAGAACAAATTATTTTTGTTGCATCATCGTGCTGTTGTTCACCGTCAAGGTGAGTCCGCCGGAGATCAACAAGTCGAGATCTCCCTGAGGAATAGCCGCTCTTTCAATCATCCTCGTAATTCAATGATGCTATCAATTACCGCAAGCACTGTCTTAATAACCGGGGTAGATTTATCACCGGTCTGCATGAGCAGCACGTCGGCCCCAATTTACGACGATTTATGACTTACGTTGACGTTAGAGTTTAATTAGCAGCACCAATTAAAGCACCCGTAATTAAAAAAAAAGGATGATATGTGGAGCCACCGTGTCCTGCTTTGTAAATGTGTTCGAACGAAAAAAATTAAAAAAAACAGCCGAAAAGGCAAGAGCGGAAAAATTCTTTTTTAATTGGAGCGGTTTATTTTGACACGCAACCTAGGCCAAGGGCGTGATTACCACAATAAATTCAACACACGTACATGCGAATAACGGTTTTACTAAACAGGAACTCAATGATAGAAGTAGGATAATTTTTCAAAATTTTATTTAAGATGTGATAAAATCCATTTTAGCCATCCATTTGGCCTCTTTCTACCTTGCATCCTAATTTAGCCTAATGGTCTTACATCTGATATCTCAAGAAGGTAGGTAACACGAGGGTAGACGACCAAAATGATCGGAAACCACCGAACTACATAATTGCATCTGTTATACAAGACGAAAATCAAGTGACCGCAATCAGTTATGATTTTCAAATAACACATAAATATGTTTTTGAAACAACGTAAATATTAATATACACGGTTAATAAATTGGTAAAAAGTAAATATATTACTTGTATATTAAAACGTGTAATGGTATTCAAGGCATTTCCTCGTTTTTATTTTTGGATTTAGTATGCCTTCTTCAAAATTCGAATTGTTATCCGAAGCTCGTGAGATGCTGTCTAGTGTGACGTAGGTTTTAGAAAAACATTTCCTTTATCGTGCCAACGTTTCGATCTTTATTGAGATCATCTTCAGGGCTCAAAGTGATTGTTTTCCGTGTAGATGTGTCATTTTGTGAGCGTGTTGAGAGTGCTAATGAGATATTGATGACACACAAAAATTACACATCTACTCGGAAAACAAACACTTTGAGCCCTGAAGATGATCTCAATAAAGATCGAAACGTTGGGATAATAAAAAAAAATATGTTTTCTGAAGCCTACGTCACACCAGACCGCATCTCACAGTCTCCGAATAATCACTAAACACCACACATTCCAATTACTCTTTCTTTTTCTTTCTTTTTTTATAGGTGAGATAAAAAATTCATCCGTATAATTTACTCTTTTGAATGAAATACAATAATTTGGATTCAGATACGACATGATCTTCAGTGGTTAACTTTTTGTGTGTTTTATAATTTTTAACTAATCGACACTACTACTAATTATAATAATTTCGAAAAACATCAATCAGGATGGCGAAATATTGACAGATCAGAACAACCGTAATACGAAAACTAGCATCATCAGAAAAAACACAAAATACATACACTACGCACACTCCAAGAGGAAATAAAATGAATTAAGATATTTATTTATCATCCATTATTTTACAATGTTTTAAATTCTTCAATATACTGACATATTTAAACTTTTAATTAATGTCACGTTTGTTTTTAGTTTGGACCACTGAATAGATCATATGATAGTTTTTTGCATGGAGTTGTTTGGCTAATGTGTATATATTTTTATTAATTTTTGGATATCGTTAATATAAAAAATTTAATTAAAGATTATACTGAACTATGTATATATTTAAATGTTTGATCTAATACACGATTTTCAATTTGAAATCTGACAAAAAACAGTATATTATTCCTTGGTATATTAATTAGTATTTAGGATATTAATTATTAGTTTAGTTATTAATTTTCTGAAGCAGTTTTAACTTTATTGAGAAGAACAATATATCTAACAAATATATTACCGATGCTGAAGTTACTGAGATCCCTTCCATTTTTAATGGTGACCAAAGCTATGTTAGCGTCGACTGGTGTGTTCAGTATAACCTGACAACCTAAAACGCCAACATTTCGCCATTACATTTATCAACCGGCTTCTAATCTTATCTTTTCTTCCCACCGACATCACAAATAAAATTTACTGTCTTTTATTTAAGTTTCTTTTATCTGTTACCGCTTTTTGTTATCTACTAGTGCTAGACCTGGGAAAGGATTTTGTACTGTGTGTAACTTTAAATTGTACTTAAAATAAACCTTCATTTTAAATGAACTATTGATGAGTAACAAAAACGTCGAAGTAAGCGGTTGTATCATCATGATGTGCACCCCACCCTTCAAAATGTTTCTGAACAATTTTAGAGATAACCTTATTGTGAACTGACTCGTAGTTATTGTTGATTACTTCTGTTCTACTATCTGATTTTCTAATTGGTAGTAAATAGATTCGTTCGATCTGTACTGCCTCCGTAGAGGGTTCTTAAACGGGCCCCTCACAATTCTAACCCTTGACTGCCACTCACCCAGTCATGATTTACGGTTTGTCTATAAAAGGGAGCCTGGTTTACTGCCTGGGGTTGGTAGTTAAGTGTGATTTAAGCCTTGGTGATAAGAAAGGCCATTGATAAGCGCTCTCCCGTCGTTTATAAACCACCCGGAGCAAATGGCATGAAATAATCAACAGTCCAGATGTTATCCAGGGATTCGCCGCCTGAGCCATCCAACTTTCGATAAATCAGTCCGTATCTACACAAATTTCTACAACATTGCGCCTCCTCCCTGGTTAACCTATTTTACCGTTTTATCAGTTTTGTTCTCAACGATAAATAAGTACTTTAGGGATTTTTGTTTAACGCCCAACTAAAGTTAACAGTTCCATGATTTAGGACGTAAGTATAAATAGTCGTAAAATTCGTACAATTGAGGATATTTAGGAAAGAATGGATAGATAACAATTTTTTATATACATACATACATAGATAGATAAATATAGAGACAGAGAGAGATAAGGTCAGAGAAAAGAGTAGAGGGACATAAAAGAGAAAAACAGAGTGAGGGAGTAAAGAGAGAGAGAGAAAGAGAGAGAGAGAGAGTGAGAGAGAGAGAGAGAGAGAGAGAGAGAGGGGTGAGAGAGCGATGGGTTGAGTGAAGTAAGAGGAAATTTATTTTTACATATAATATATACATATAATATTATTTTTACATATAATATACATAACTTAAATTGTGTTGATTTTACGAATTATGGTTACACAAAAATTGTTTATAACAGAAAATTACCTTCACTCCAACTTTTCTATTGTTTTTCACTATTTTACTTAATACATTTATTAGGTTTCGTGGTCCGCATGACCTAATAAATTCTTTTCAATTATTTAATTTTTTAATTAAGGTTTTGGTGGAAATAAAAAAGATTGAAAAAGGGCAAAAAGGAGGGAAATTTCAAAAGGTGGGGTTAAAATGGGAAGTTAGTGTCCGAGTGGATCGAAGACCACGATAGCTCAAGTGTAAGAGCAGCGACGTATTTAGCCGAAGATCGTGGGTTCGAATCCCGCTTGTGACAGTGACTTTTTTTTATTTCCACCAAAACCTTAATTAAAAAGAATTTATTTGGTCAAGCGGACCACGAAACCTAATAATGTAATAAGCAAAATGAAGTATACTTCACTAAAGCTCTCCGTGGACATTTCATTTGTCGCCGAGAATCAAAAAGATTACAGGACATTTGAAAAATGGCAAAAATGAGGGAAAATTCAAAAGGTATGGTTGAGATTGGAAGTTAGTGTCGAAGTCACGATAGCTCAAGTGGTAGAGCATCGGCGTATTTAGCCGAAGTCGTGGGTTCGAATCCCACTTGTGACACTGACTTTTTATTTTCACAGAAACCTTAATTTATCAAATTAATTAATTGAAAATTATACTTAATCCTTAGTAGAAAAATTTTCATAAAAGGTTGAAAATTGATAGAACCCAAATACTCCAACATAACTGAAAAATGTCTTTCATTTACACTCCTTTCACGTTTTTGACGAGTTTTAAGCAAAATTTAATTGATTTAACTTTTATGACACAAGACATGTTTTTTGAAGTGGAAGTTTAGGGATTTCCGTCTGTTCTTTAATTCATACCATCTTTATCCATTGATTTTTACGTCATCCTTTTCCCCGTTTTATGCCGTATTGACCCTCCTGATTTATGTACCCATCAGACAAACAATCGACTGAAATCGACCGTGTTTCTATCTCCCCGGAGGGCTTCATACATATTTCATTTGTACAGGATATGCACAACAATTATGAAAATACCGGGCGGCGACTATCTTGCAAAGTATTTATATTTCATGTGATGTAAATATAAATAATTCATCGGTGTAGGAATTACTTAGTCATATATCTAACGACCACGGAAATCAATTTGCGAATTGTGTTCAGTATCACATTTATATGCCATTTTAATTCAAAGAAAAGTTACAATCTGACTAACAGGAATTGTACGGTATAATAATTTGCTTATTTGTAGCATGGTTCAAGTTTATATTATAATCTATTAGATTTCGTGGTCCGATTGACCAAATAAAATCATTCAATTAATTAATCTTTATGTATTGGTTGAGATAAAAAAATTCGGCGTCACGAGCGGGATTCGAACTCACGACCGGCTAAATACGCCCCTGCACTACCACTTGAGCTAACGTGACTTCGATCCACTCGGACACCAACTTCCCATCCCAACCCAACCTTTCGAATTTTCCTTCCTTTTTATATTATAACATTTTTAAGTCATTTAAACGCCTAGAGAGAGAATAGAATTTCATTTACGTTGGTTTATTTGCAAACAAAAAAGTATATTTCAATAAAAACAAATAGTTTTCGTGTTATTCCAAAATGATGTGGTTTGTTTAACCTCCATCTCATTTTTTTATTTGTATATTTAACTTGGCTTTATAATGCTAATTTTTTCCCATTTTTATTTTATCTGTTCAGAATGAATATTTAGAAAGTACTAATCCAATAAAAAAAAAAAGCTTGGTTTAGTCTCCTATTTCTCACAATTTACAAATATATATCCGATTTGCAAGCAAAAAAATGATTGTCTATATTATTATCTAAGTATTATCCTTGAAGTTAAATTAATTGAAAAGGAATCGAAAAGAGATAGTTGATTGTTGAACATCGGCTGAACCAGAATACAAAAAGAACAAGATAAAAGGCGTCCGCGTGAATTAATTATTTTTCTATAACTTTTTTTTAGTAACGGGTCGCTTTTTAAAAATGAGGCCAACTATTCATTGTCCTGTCTTATAAAAGAGGCGAGTGGTTTCGGCCCGTAACAAGAATTTTTTCTCGGGTCAGGAGTCCTGTCGTGTATTTTTTGTTGTCAAAATTCAATAATGGCCAGTTCACAATGAGAAAGTACCTGGGTGGTCTGACGGTCCGCGCCCTGTTGACTTTCCTGCCAAAGGAACAATAAATATTCAACCATTTCTGGTGGAATCGATAAATCCATTAATACAGATTGTAAATGGATTTTTGGAAAGGTGAGTTATTGTAACTAAATAAACATTCAACATGTCAATTACTAGTGACATAGACAAAATTAATGTCAATTGGTCAGTGGTGAATGATCAACAAAAATAAATAAGTATAGAAGTATAATTCGAAAACCAACGAGTTGATGTACAAAAATGTGATTGGAAGAAATATAATTTTATTTTATTTCCAACAGCCAAAGTGTATTGTTCTATCATAATTGCTCAACCCGTCTTGATCATAGCTGGATACTTAAAATGAAACAGTTAAAAAAAAAACACTTCGTACCTGGTGCACCACAGTCGGATATAACCTTTAGTTATTACAATTCTGTTAACTACTTAAAGCTGACTCAACATACGTTTGAAAACATTGAGAGTTACTGAAGAAGCCTGTATAGGTTCTCCCGAGAAGAATATGAAACCGCACTACATATTATGAAAGATTAACTCGTGGAAGTCAGTCAGAGACGTAGAATCAGCGAATGTAGACGGATCCAGTATGTGACCAAGTACCGGTTCGAGAAGATGTCCACTTAAGAAATGCTCAGCTCAGCCAAAATTCAAATGTGTTCGTTTAATAAGCACCGGGAAAAAGTTGGATAAATAATTCAACGCTTGTGGTTTTAGCATTATTGTTAGGAGGTTGGAAAGGACGAAAAGATCGTTCAGGTCATAGTCGTAGCAATGAGACCTCGTGCTGGACATTGCATGGATTATGTCCAAACTGGTCGATGTAAAGTTTTATACAAAATTAGTTTTTAAGGTTAAGATATTTAAGTCCTTCAAGTCTTCTGTTAATTAAGTTATGAGGATTTCAAGTCAGATTGAAGTGTAGTCCTACGTACCTCAAATATCTCACTAGTGTCGGAAGCTCCTTGTTGTTGGTGTTGTTGTACAGTAGAGGGAAAGGCTGTTTTTAATTGAGTACAATGTGAAAAATTAATCCATTTATCATAGACCACCACTTTTTGCACCATACTTTGGTATCATCAAGAAGCTCTTGGATATTAGTGGTTTTTGAATAAGATTAGAGGTAATAAAAAAAGAAACGTTAGTATCTTTGCGCAAGTATTATTCACAGAAATGAAATGTGCAGGTAAGTTTAGTGGTAAGATCGTTGGTTGATTGGTTTAGGGTTTTGTTAGAAGGTCACGAGGTCTTTGTCTTTTTGGGCAACCTGGAGGATGGTTGGAGAGGAACGTTGAAGAGAGGGCTTGAGCTAGTGGATTGGTCGAAGGAAAGCATGGAGCGGAAGACGTCTGAGAGCCAAGGTGTTTGTGCATGGTTTGGTTCGTGACAAGGGAGCATTGAGGATATATTGTTAATTTATTGTTTATACTCTCTACGGATTCGGATCCAAGTAGGTCTGAGTTGACCTTATTTTCAGTCTAGTTCTTGTCTTTCATGTTTTCTTTTTTTATGTGTGGTTCCAAGTAAGTCTGCAGTCCAAATAATATCCAATGTAGTGAATTTAGCTGAATGGAAGGATTACCTTTCTGAACTGCGGACTGGTGGGCAGGTACCTCTAAGTGAACGTCACGTACCAGCTATTTTATTCGTTTAGCTTGATGCGCCACCGAGTGCGCCATTCGGAAATCAGTCAAGGTTATCTTGGTTACTTTTGCTGTAAGAATATAGTGAGAAAGTGAGGAGAGGATTGCACTGGCATCCGCGATGGTTATGACCTGGGTGTAGATTGTACATCGGCGAACTGTGAAGAGGATTGGTCCTAAGTTACTCCCTTGGGAAAGCCGGCCTCGATGTCTGAAAATTCAAAGTCAATCCTTACCTTGAACCAGCGGTCCAAGAGAAAGGACTTTAATAGGAAATAGTAGGTATGGGGAAGGATAGGTTTTTATTTGAAAAAAAAAAAAAATCATTTTAAGTGAAAAAAATGACCATGAAATCGATAAAAACTCCTCGAAGGTTTTATTTTATATCTCCAATTTTGACTGATTTATGAAAACCAGGTTTGTGCAATTACGTGTAGATGTAGGCCTATAATCTCCAGTAAAGTTTCATGAGGAGTTTGGTAGAGCCGTTATAAAATTATAATTTTTTCTGTAATTATTGAACAATTAGTGAAAAATATAATTGTTTTATTTTTCCAAAACTTGTATTCGGGTTTCTGGGATGTAAAAACCGAGTTTGTTTTCGACTAAAAAATCTATTTTATCCTAATACGTCAAAATACACAAAATAATATGCATTGTATTTTATTAGAAAAATCGAATTTTCGTGTTTATGACAACTGGGTTAAAATGTTTTATTTGAGTAAAACCGCTAAAAAATGCGACATTAAAATCTGTGATACCACGTTTTTTTTTTTTTTTTTTTTTTTTTTTTTTTTTTTTTTTTTTTTTCTTAAAGGCTACGACCTTTGGGTCATTTTTGCCTTGAGTCTTTCACATGGGGAATCACATGTTCAAGAAGTACAATTTATATTTCACTAATTAAGCCTGCCTCTGACAGGAAATCAAATACAGCGTCTAAATATGGGGATTGATCACTCAATAATTCGGATATTTTGTTTGGGAAGTGGTGTGATGTGCGGAGAGGAGCATAACGTCGACAGTTCAGTAGGATATGTTTAATTGTGACTGGTGTTTGACAGGTGTAGCACATTGGTGTATTTTTATGTTCGAGTAGGTAGCCGTGGGTAAGGCGGGTGTGTCCGATCCTTAGTCTGGTTAGAACTGTTTGTTGTTTCCTAGTGGTTCGAATAGAGGATTGCCAATGTTTAACTTCTTTTTTAATTTGGAAAAGTTTATTTGTAGTGTGTTGTCTATTCCATTCACGCTCCCATTCTTTCCAAATGATGTTTTTTATGTGTGTGCAGAAATCCTTGTAGGGAACTTTTGTATAGGGAATTCCACACGAAGTTGATTCTTTAGCTAACTGATCGGCTTTTTCGTTCCCTTGGATGCCAACGTGACTTGGGATCCACATGAAAAAAACTTTAACATTTTGAGTGGAGAGTTCTTTTAGTTTGAAAAGGATATCTTGGATGCTCGGATTGTAAGAAAAAATATTTTTGATCGACATTAAGGTTGTGAGTGAGTCAGAACAAAGTATGAGAGTTTTATGAGAGATAGTTATAACGGTGATGGCTTTAAGAATGGCGACAAGCTCGGCAGAAACGTTAGAGCATTCTTGAGGAAGTGAGAAACTGTAAGAACGGGACCCAGAGATGACGGCCGATCCCACACCTTTATCGGATTTGGATCCGTCGGTATATATAAAATCGGCAAGTGGGTAACGGGACGCAAATTTGGAGAATTCTTGACGGTATAAAATTGGGGGAGTATTATCTTTGTTAAAGACGGAAAGCTGCAGGAAGAGTACAGGGGATGGAAGAGTCCAAGGAGGAATAGGCGATGCTTGTTGTTTTTGGATACATGGTACTTTGATCTTTAAGTCTTGAAGGTTTATTAGAATTCTTAGTGGAAAAGAAAAACGTGGGATGTGCCAGTTTGGAAAATTAGGAAGGGGTCGATTGTTGGGAAAGAGAGAACGAAGTGGATGTTGAGGATGGGAGATTACTTTGCCAAAGAACGAAAGGTCTATCAGGCGTCGCCGAAATTTTAGGGGTAGTTCGCCCGCGTCAACATGTATGCTGTTTATGGGGCTGGTGCGGAAAGCACCTATCGCCATTCTCAGCGCCGCGTTTTGAACAGTGTTTATTATTTCTAGGGTCTTTTCACTGGCAGAGCCGTAGGCAATACAGCCATATTCTATTTTGGGTCGGATTAGTGTTTTGTAAAGCTTGTGTAAGCTGCTTCTATCAGCTCCCCAATTTGTGGAACACAGTAAACGATATAGATTTAATGATGAAAGGCATGTTTGTTTTATTGTTTTGAGGTGAAGTTTCCAATTCAAGTGTTTATCAAAAATTAAGCCTAGGTAACGTACGGAGTCTGCGAATTGAATATTTTTGTTGTTTAATTTGAGTACAGGAATATGATGAGGTTGCTTCTTAGCAAAGAGAATGGCGACTGTTTTTCTTTCTGATATTTTGAAGCCATTTACGTTGAGCCATTCGTTTACCAGAGATATTGCTGATTGAATTTGTTCTCCTAATGGAGGAATATTTTTATGCTTATAGAAGATAACTAGGTCATCGGCATACAGCATAGCTTGGATAGGAGGCTTTATTTTTTTGAGAAGTTGGTTGATGCAGATACAAAAAAGGGTAGAACTAAGGACACATCCTTGCGGGACACCATTTTCTTGTGGGAAAATACTTGATAGGGTACTGCCGCATCGAACTTGAAAGGTTCTATTCTTTAGAAAGTTATTTATAAATTTTATAGTGTGTCCTGTGATTCCAAGGCTTGCCAGAGTATCAAGAATCAGTCGATGCCATGTTCTGTCAAAAGCATTTTCCATGTCCACGAATACTGCGAGAACTTTTTCTTTCTGATGAAATGCATTCATGATGTATGAGTCCAAAAACACAAGGTTGTCTGTGGTGCTTCGTTTCTTTCGGAAGCCGCTCTGAAATGGGGGTTGTAAAAGGTGCGACTCAAGATACCAATTGAGTCTTTGCGATATAATTTTTTCAAGTAATTTACTCATGGAAGACGTCAGGGATATATGTCGATAGCTCGAGGCTAAAAGAGGAGATTTATTCTTTTTAATGATTGGAATATTTATGGCTTTTGACCATACAGAGGGAAATTTTTCCTCGAGAAAAATTTTATTGAAGATTTTTAAGATGGTGAGCTTTTGGGAGTGCGACAGGTTTTTAATCATCCCAATGCATAGGTCATCAGGTCCAGGAGTAGTATCTTTCCTAGAAGATAGTGCATGAGTAAATTCATCAAAAGTAAGAGGCAGATTCAGCGGGTCATCATGTTGATAGTTATCAGAAAGTAAAGGGGTAGCTTCTTTTGCAGTTTTAATTAAAATAAAATCAGAGGAGAAGTTGGAGGTTGCTGATGTTTCGTATTGAGTTTTAGCGAGCAATTCAGCTATCATCTTAGGATCTGTGGTTATATTGTTTCCATTTTGGAGGGCGGATACCGGAGGGGAAGAACCTTGACCCATAATCCTTCTGACAGTGGACCAAAATTCCTTAATTGGCGTATGTCGGTTGACCTTTGAAAGAAAATTTGACCATGAGTGGTTTTTACATTTTTTGACTACGAGTCGGGCGTTTTCTTTAGCAGCAGAATATAATTGAAGGTTGGATGTGGAGGGATTCCGAAGGAATTTTCGTAATGTACGTTTGCGCTCGTATATGGCTTGAGAGCATTCAGGGGTCCACCAGGGAATTGGTAGTTTGGTATATTTGTTGGGATCGGTTTTCGGAATGGTTGAGTTGGCAGCGTTCAGAATTCTCTTGTTTAAATCATTGATTAGGACATCGATATTGGATTCGTTTAGGTCAAGATCGTTAAGATGAACATTATTTTGATATTTCGTCCAGTCAGCTTTATGAAGTTGCCAGCGTTTTGGAGGGGAATGCAGAGGGATATGGAGGTTTGATTTAATTAGGATTGGAAAGTGATCACTTCCATGAAGATCGTTTAAGGTGTACCAGTTAAAGCAAGGCTGGAGTGAAGGACTAATAATACTGAGATCAATTACAGAGAGTTTTCCTGAGCGAGCACAAAAATGAGTGGGGCTTCCCGAGTTTAGAATATTCAGTTGATATTTGTCGATGAAGGCCTCGAGATTTTTGCCATTTTTATCGATATGATCTCCATTCCAGAGAAAGTTGTGTGCATTGAAGTCTCCTAGAAGTATTAATGGTGGTGGAAGTTGATGAAATAGGTCTTCAAGGTCGTGTAGGTAGAGTTGTTGAGGAAAGTAGATAGTGCAGATCGTAAGTGGTTTGGGGGAGAGTAATCTGATTGCTACCACTTGTAAATATGTTGTGAGGTCCAAAGGTTTGTGAGGAATATCATTTTTAATTAGTATGCATACTCCTCCACTGGCAACTAGACCATTGGTATAATCTTTTCGAATGGAGTTATATTTACGAATTGAGAGGTTATCATTAATTTTGAGATGAGTTTCTTGAATGCAGGCAACATGACAGTTTACTTCATTCATTAAGTAAAGCAGTTCATTTCGATGATAATTTAGACCATTTATGTTCCATTGAAGAATGTTCATGAGAAAGTAAGTTTTAGCTTATGGAGGTTATATTTGTTGCACATAAGTGTTACGTGGAAATTTAGAGCTCAGAATTCACTTATTTACAGTTGTGATATTAAGTTTTTGCATTTGTTTTAGTAAGTTTGGAAGCTTGTTTATGATTAGTAGTGGAGGATGAGTTTGAACCTTGAGAAGCAGGACGTTTGACACTAATTCTATCTAGATTTAGGTTGGAGTTTTTCGAGTGATTTGACTTTTGGATAGTTGTATTGTTCGATGGAGTATACGTTGAGTCAGATATATTGCTACTGTGATTGGATGGTACAGATACAATGAGTTTTTTCTGGGGAGGATTGACTTGGGGTGATGGTTGAAGTTGTTGTGATGTCAGAACCTGGTTTGTGAGGAAATGAACTAGTTTTGTGAGTTTGGCGACTTCGTTAACTAAGGATTCAATTGTACTATTTTGTGGCGGAGAAAGGGACGCGGAGGAAGGTGGTGAGAATTGTGGTATAACAGAGGTAGATTGGAAGGTAGCTGGTTGGGAAAAGGAGGAAGAGGGTTGAGTGTTATTTGGAGCATAACAAGCAGCTTGTGCATATGTCAGTAGTCGATCCTGAGGTGAGGAGCGTTGTTTGTACAAGTTTTCAGCCTGTTTGAACGACACTTTTTCGCTTTGACGTATGTTTTCAATTTTCTTTTCAGTGATATGTGTGGGGCATTGTCGATTATAGGCTGGGTGTGGTCCAGAGCAATTTATGCAATGAGGGTCATTGGGGCAGTTAGTAGTTTCATGGTTAGGTTCCCCACATTTACCACAGTTTTTAATTTGGCAATATTTGCTCACATGCCGATACCGATAACATGAATAGCACTGCATTGGGTTAGGAGTAAAAGGACGTATTTTAATTTGAAGGAAGTCTAAAATAATTTTGTTTGGGAGTTCCGGTTTTTGAAAGGTGAGGAATAGTGTGGGAGTGGGAATTGTTTTGCCGTTTTCAGTTTTCATGACCCTGTGAACTCTGGATACTCCTTGAGATTCGAGTTCAGACAGGATTTCTGATTCTGGACAGTTCATTAATTCAGGAATGTATGCGACACCTTTGGAGTAGTTCAATGAACGATGCAAGGTAAAATTCACTTTGATGTTTTCATAAGTTCTAATACTTTGGATGTTTCGATAATCATTTTCACAGTCGATATCAAGTAAAACAGATCCGTCTCGAAGGAATTTCATAGAGGCTTTAGGTGCGTAGCTTTTCAAAAATTTGCAAACCTTAAAGGGACTGAAATTTTTGAAAGAGATTTTTTCATGTTCTAAAGTCATGACAAGAAACTTACGGCACCATTTCATTTTCGTATTTATACAGGGTATTTTGTCTGGGGGTTCAGTATTTGAGATGGGGCCGGGGGCCTCCATCATGAAGGATGAGCTAATAAAATAAAACGAAACCGAAGTAGTAATATGATCAGAGTTGAGAAAATAAAAATTATTTGCAGTATATAAATGAACTGAATATAACACTTCTTGAAATACAAGGAGGATGGGATCAAGTAGATAACGCTCCGATGTTTACTCTTCAGAGGATAAACAACGACTGGATACCACGTTTATAGCCACCCTTTGTTACACATGATATTTGTCGACGCTTATGAATGGTAGGCATATATCGCCCCCCCCCCCAATTGGTTCATCTTTATTGACTGACTACCTTCAATAAGATTGACATATCTGTTCAGTGGTTTATAAGTATTTATAGTATATTTATGCTAGCTCGTGCACATACTACTTGGAAATCGGGCCGTTCCAATCATGCCTTTAACATTATCAGCT
This sequence comes from Cimex lectularius, assembly GCF_000648675.2. Lineage (NCBI taxonomy): Eukaryota > Metazoa > Arthropoda > Insecta > Hemiptera > Cimicidae > Cimex > Cimex lectularius. The sequence goes on from NW_019392650.1 coordinate 74,936, forward strand.
TTCTCTATTAATGTTATAAAGCCGAATTCCAACATTTAATTGAGACCAGACTTTGTTTCCTCTCTGATTGACCAGTAAAGTCATTATTAAGAAGTGATAAATTCCAAAAAATTAATATTGGAAATGATCAGATGTAATGACAACCCTGAACTAGGATTAATTAGGAAGCTCTCAAATTAAGAGTCAACCACCCTTAGAACTTATCCTTAAAAAACACTACACAACTTGTTACTTACAATTGAACACATTTGTTGTAAATTTGAACGAAAATATTCTCAAATAATAAACATAAACTTGAAATATTGACCCTACAATTTTCATTAATACATAATAGACATTTATTGATTGCAAAAAAATGTTTAATTATGGGATAAGTTTTGATTCCCTCTTAAAAATTGACATAAAGATTAATTATAGTTTCAATTAATTAAGGTTTTTATTAGTTAAATTAGTTATTTAACTTATAAGCCACTAAACTAAAATAATTATTATCTCAAACATAACTGAACTTTTTAGCCGGCTTTTGTGAGGAAGAAGTGTCAGTGCGTAGGTCAAAAGATACTTTAACATAAACAAATTACCAACTTATTTCTCCTCGGCCAGCACCGACTTACTTTGTCAGGTCGCATCCCATAGCCAGGGGAATCTGTTTATAATGACGGGAAATGACCTTTTAATTATGACTGAAGCTCGCCGTTATCCATATCTGGATCGGGTGTACAATCAATCAAGCCAGGGATCAACGCGATACCACGACCTAGTCATACATTTGAGTAATTGCTTCCGCCACTTGACAATTTACTTGGCCAAATATCTTTAGCTTCAGAGCAACATGAAATAAGCATTATCTTAAATAGTCGGCTACACGATTCTAGAATTACTTTACCCAGTGAAACATTTCGATTAACGTTTTTCATGCAGATTTTTATTGCACTTTATAAAGACCAAATGTACTCCTATTATCATTAATGCCTGATAACTCCATAAAAACCATTTGACCGGATAAGAACAAAGATTTCGTATACACAACATAGGCATAAAGGTATTCATTGTTGTCCACAATCACCATTATAAATCATTATATACCAAATACTCAAAGTTGTTATTTGATCAAGCGGAACAGGAAAACTAGTGAATCTTTAATAAATTTGAATGCAATTTATAATAAAAAGAAAATAAAAATGCTGGGGAAAGTAAATACTACGAAATTGGCAATATCTTTATTCATTTTTGAGCAGTTTATGTATACCATAATTTGATGGTTGTTATATGTATATGGAATAAAGTATTAATTACTATTATGCACAACAAAATGGTTATGGATTATGCAATAAATTAGCTAAATATATCTTTGTTTTTATAAATAGGCTTAATTTTTACAATATTTACATAAGCAAATTTTCAGAAAGTTTTATTAAAGGTTAATTCCTGCAAAATCAAGCGACACTAATATATTTACACTTCTTCAGAAGTTACTATGCGAAAGGAAATTTGGCCATAAACTGTTCCTCCGATAGGTTTCAAAAAACCTTTTGGGTCGGTTTTTTAGCGATCCCACCGATTATAAAAGAAGGGATGAAGAAAGGGAAAGAATGTCATTTCATCAACCGCCGTTACAAAGTAAATCAACTCCGCAAACCCTGCTTCACTCTTCGGAATGAAGCTTGGTCGACATTCTCGGCAGGGAAATAATATACAAAAGACGAGTTGAAACAAAAAAAAGTAAAGAAAACAACAATTAACTGTTTCTATACTTTTCGATTTTTTTCCTCCGAGAGTAAATGTTGAAAAATGAATTCGAACATTTATTTCAGTTGAGTTTCAACTGGAAATGCAAATAAATCTATCTCTGTGTTACTACGAAAATGAATTACACGCCACCTATAGAATACATTTATCAACCTGTTTCTTCTCAACAACAACTTTAGAATTTCATTTATATGTATATTATCTATAATAAAGGATGTCTTGGCACAATTGATAGGTATGCAGCGTTTTCCTGGTCTATGTGCCAATGTGTTTTCCCTCTCTAAGTCCTTGTTTAAGAGATATCACATTTAATATCCGTAAAACAATTTAAAAATACTCTCTTTCATATGAAAACGCGATGTAAAAATGGTAGATGATAAAACAAAGCTTGTCTGGCAGCATAGTAATTTATAGCCCCTTATCAAATAATAAATAGATTTTTCAAAAGAATTGCTATTACAATTTTACCATGATTAAAGTTAGTCGTCTACGATCATTTAGGTATTATATTTATGCTTTGGATCTAAGAAAAATAAACATTAAATTTTAAATTTTCTATAAATAAAAACCTAGTTACTTGTAGAATGTTTGAAGAAATTGCAGGTCCAGACTTGGATCCTCAAAATACAAAAGTTTTCATTTGCATATAAATTGCGATGTATTGGGTTACCATTACCGTTGCCAAAAATTATATTTCTCTTACAAAATATCGCTTTCCCACAAACATTGTATAACCAGATATGGAGCCCCAAAAAACTTAAATCTTTTTGTAGTTATAGATTATTTTAAATAGGTCATTTTTGGAAATAGTTCAGACCTTTAATATTTCTAAAAATAGAAGAGTGAGCAATAGAAAGGAAACACTTAGAATTAAAAGCAAAGAATTATATGATATTCATAACGAAGAGTTAACCATTTCTAATTTAAATATTTATATAAAAAATTCATTGAGGAAAATCTAGAATGTATGTTTGTAAGACTATTAAATAAATTATTGATGGTTAGAGATATACACATGCATTAAAAGGAGGTGGTCTTATCAATGCAAAAATAATTTTATTTGAACTTTGAAAAAATTGCAAGACCTGATTTTTTTGCCATAAAACAAAAAATTTATCATTTGAAAGGAAAATGCATTGACAGATAAAAGATTTAGAAAATATGATTTCACTTATTGGGCACATCTTATCACTGCCAAAGTATATTTTTTATTTATCAAGAAAAGCTTTGAAAAAATTCCAGGATCAGATTTTGAGCCCAAACCAAAGGCTTCATCTTCGAAAGGAAGTTACATTGACTGATAAAAGTATTACTAAATAAATTTTCATTTATTGGGCAGCTGTTATCACGACCGAAACATTTTTTTTATTTGCCAAGTTAGAGTTTTTAAAAATTACTGGACCAGAATTCGAAACGTCGAAACAAATCATCAGTCACTAGAATTAGTGAAAAAATTAGGAAATGTGTTAGAAAGTACATAAAAATTAATTTATCTTATCGTGATAATATTGTTATCCTTATTCTATTTTATAGGTTGTTATTAAAATTTGTTTTTTTACATTCACCCTTAATAAGACGGAAACAACCCAGAAAAACATTTTTATAAAAGTTAATCTTTATTTTTAAAACGAGTATCGATTTCGGGAATACTTTAACAAAGATTAATTTTTACGAAAGTGTGTTTTTGGTTGTCTCCGTCTGTGGAGTAGGGTGGGTCAAGATAAAAAATTAGAAAATACATTTTCATATATTTATCACTGCGAAAATTTATTTTTCATTTAAGTAGAAACTTTAAAAAAAATCGCCGGATCAGATTTTGAACCCAAAACAAAAGTGAATCATTAAAAAAAATACGTTGGCGAACAAATAAATTAACATGTAAACATGAAATGTTATATATATATTTTTTGCCATTTGCAAGTATGTCGGGTTCGAATGCAGTGCAGGGCCGCTGGATTCGAACCCGGGACCTTTACCTTACAGTCATGTGCGCCGTGTCAACGCCTAAACCGTTGCGGCCACCAACGCCCCCAGTTTAGCAGACCTTATCACCGTTCCAATCTTAAATATTTTCATGATCAATAACCTAATTTGAGCAAAGCACCGTGTGTTTGTGAGTTTAACCTATGGAACAGCATTTTAGAAGTCACAATAAATATAATTATTAATATAGATATTATGAATAATAATGCAAATCATTTTTCTATTGATACATATTTTAGAATTTCAAACAAGTTGCTCGTTTTGACAGATGAGGATATAAAAAAAGTAATTATACTTAGATAATTTAGCATTAACATTATTACTGTACCAGATTCTTTCTCGTGTAAAAAAATTAAGTAACCCGTTATATCACCTGAACGATCTACCACATTCACCATCAAAATCTTGTCGACCGTGTTTTCTAATTACAGGCACACGTGTTCCCAGATCCGCGATAAGCGAAGGATTTATTACGTTTTGTCATTCCATACGGTGTTCCCATGATTTTCTTATAAAACGGGCAAGATTTTATCCCCAAACGACCACGGACAAAGGCGTATTAGGCCCGGCTTCATAGAAAGTAAACTTGAATCCGCTTTATCCGAAATAACGCAGTACGACGTCTCTCTCTAATTCCGTTTAGGGTATACCATAACGTTCTTACCCCTGTTAATTTAGAATAGTTACCGGGTGCTTTAGTTTAACTACCACTAAGCCGAGCGATAAACTGGAATTGTGGGGATGGCCATGGCTGACCTAGCAATGTTTCCGCTTTGTATTTGTGCACCTAAATTAATGAAAACTGTTCGCTGGGAAGAGAAAAATGTCTTTTTTAATACAAAATGATTGAGCTGTCCCGTTTGTACGGTGGGTCGTTTTCAATTTTAAAACGATGTATTCATCACTTTGAACAATTTTTCACGAATTGTGATATTTCTTTCCTAAGCCTTGAACTTACAAAATTAGATCATTATCGGTCATTTGTGTTTAGCTAACTTTCCTGATTTAAATTAATTAAGGTTTTTAGTTGAGATAAAAAAAGTCAGTGTCACGAGCGGGATTCGAATCGACGACCTTCGGCTAGATACGACATAGATGGGGTTGAGATGGGAAGTTAGTGTCCGGGTGGATCGAAGTCACGATAGCTCATGAGGTAGAGTAGCGGCATATCTGGCAGAAGGTCGTGGGTTCGAATCCCGCTCGTGACATTGACTGTTTTATCTCAACTAATTTAAAGATATAAATTGGTCAAGCGGAACACCAAAACTGTGAATTTTCTGATTTACGTTACTAGGTTGATCATGCTTATAAGTTGGGTGATGCAAATACCGCAATGCTTTGTATCTACTTGTCGCATATTTTAACTTTTCATTGGAAACCACCCATTCACAACCTATACACCACAACCTTCTCACCCAACCCTAGCAACTGAGTCTAGATGTGAAGGAGACTCAACGGATGGATAGGAATGGTTAGGTAAGGTAGGGATAAGCTTTGTGTCTATTTTGTTAACCATCAATTCGCGACCTAACCGGCTCGACCTTCCTTCCAACCCTCGCAAAGAGACTGAAGGAAAGAAGCTAGGCTAGGTTAGGTTAGTCAGGATTATGCTTTGTATCAACTTGTCGCATATTTTATCTTTTCATTGGAAACCATCTATTCGCAACCTATACAGCTCAACCATCTCACCCAACCCTAGCAACTGAGTCTAGACGTGAATGAGACTCGACAGATAGATAGGAATGGCTAGGTTAGGTGGGGATAAACTTCGTATCCATTTTGTTCACCATCCATTCGCAACCTATCCAGCTCGACTTTCCTGTGGCAATATCCCTTACTGTCTGTATTGATTCACGCCAAAATAGGTAGACATGCGCATAGAATATTGTGTGTATGCACGTGTCAGTGTTTTGTAAATATGTCAATTTTGCATTTTGCAGGTAATATGCTGTTGTAAAAGAAATATGTAACAGATTCCTGCCAATTTAAATAACTGTAGTCGCCGTTAAATAGGGCGCGCTGGTGTCGTCGCGAAACTAAAAATGAAAATAATTAAATAAACTAAAATTAAATAAAACCCCAATACCTGAGGTGAATGGGTGAGTAGTCCTCCTCGTCAAAATTCTTTCCGGGACCCAGCTAGTGCAGCACCTGAACCCTCAACTTAACCAATATGATGGCTTAGATTGCCACGAAACCTGCTAGGTTCCGTCCGAACATTTTTTTATCGACAGCCGGCGGATTTCACTCCCGTGATTTTAAAGTAAACTGAAAATAACTTCTAATTCTTAAAGCAACGATAACACTTCTGATGTTACGCACGGAAGCAAGACACCGTAAGCGTGGAAGAAGGAAGCAAAGTCCCTCTCGGCCGCATGAGAGCAAGTCACAATACCGTAATGATCATAAACAAATATAATAATTTTTGAAAATATTTTTGTTCATTATCGGCATTTCTAAATATCAATTCCGGCCCAAATAAACCTAAATTAACCTGCAAACTAAAATATATAAAAGGTTAACGCAGCCTTAATATTGAGGGATTTAAATGTCAATAAAAAAACACACCGATCTATCACTGAAGAGTAGTTTATAATTTGCATTTATTATTTCAGTGCTTTGGCTTACTCTTTTTCTTATATCCTTGATACATCAATGACGATTGAGATAAATCAAAACCCTTCTTCCTGTCCTGTCCGAAAACATTGATGAGACCATACCAAAATGACAGTAAACTACCATATTACAAATAAAGGTAGGCCAAATGAAAATCTGGACAACCAAAGGTTATAAGATTTGTCTTTTGACCTTTCCAAAATAAACTAACATCAGGGAGGAAATGTCACGACTATTTTCTGAAGAACTTGGAAAAAGTATAAAAGCCGATGGAAGCCGTAAAAATGAATTCTAGTTGCGATTCTGCGATAAAAATTATCACACAAAAACTGTAAAACTAACATTTTCCCCGAATATGTCGAAATATACATTAATAGGGCTATTCTTAGGGAAAATATTTGTTAAAAAAAGTTAAAATCCATGAAAAACAAGGGATGTAAAGTCCACAATGTAAAATAGGGACTCTAGGACAAAAGTAAGTAAGTAAATTGGGTAAAACCTTTAGAAAGGAATGTAACAAAAAGGTTTTAGAAAAGTTTTAGTTATAGATACAGATAGAAAATCGGTATTTCACCGATAAAATTAAGTATTGAGCTTAAGCGAATTGAGCGTAGATGAAAACGACTGCCTAAAACAAAAATACTCGCACCCAAACTTAGTACAAATTAATAAAATGACGTGATTTTTATTCTTAGTATTTATCAATAATGTGAGCACTACAAAGATTATTTCAACTTAACCGTAGTTCAGATTATTTAAAAAAAATTCCAATAGGAAAAAAAACAGCGTCAAGAAAGCAAGTTGTTTTGATAATTCATAATTTTCAATCATATTTATACCATACCATATGATTTCGATTTTTTTCCCACATTCCAAACACATGGATCGTTCGTATTGATTGTTTATCATGAAAATATTTACTCTTAAATGCCGGAAGACGTCAAAATTTTGCCATGGCAATGATAAGATATGCCCAACATATGACAATTTATATTCTAATATATTTATATTTATTTTTTCCGTGGGTGAGAGAGAGCTTATTAAATTTTTAATTCGAAATTGTTTTTTTTAATAAGCCTCAATGTTTAAACGTTACCAACATTTCTTACTTCCTGACTTACTCAAACTTACTGCTATTATAGCAAGCAATTACTCTTTAAACATTAAATTTATGAAATAAAAACATATATACAACAAATTGATATAAATTACCAATTACGCGTGCAATAATAGCAGTCGGTCTGTCCTTAAGAGATGGGAATTTAGAATAATGGGCTGTTTACAAATTCAACTCTTAAGGACTATGGCACAAGTGAAAGGCTGGAAAATATTAGACATAAAAACGTCGATAAGTAAAAAGCACAAGCTACAAACAGCCAATCGACTTTCGAAGCTTAAAGAACCAGCAGGACAAAGACATCAATTTTTCTGTTATCGCAGACTCCTTGCCGTCACACACTGGAAATTTTTCAGATTACCGTAAAATAAAATAACAACAGCCGAGATAAGCCGTGAACCCGTCAATAAATAATATTGTTGTGTTATTCCTGACAATATGGTTGAGCATATATTTACATTACTACCCTTTGGCTAACAAATCAGATATTTCTTTCACCCCGTACCAAGAGTAAATAGTTGTTTTGTGACTCGAAGGCTAATTTAGATTTGAAAAGAAAGGATCTTCGAAGGCAGTGACGTGTTTACATTCTATGTTTTCATTTCCCCAGACCGTATATCCTCTCCTAATCTGGATTTATGTTATAGCGGAGTCCCGCAGCTGGAAATAGGCACGGACACTCCAGGATTTATAGGTCGCTTTTGTACGGCGAGTAGGAACTTTGAGATATAGCGGGGCTACAGTAAATTTTCCATTCGGCCGGCTGTATTTTCGCAAGGGTCGAGTGTCCTAGGCGGTTTGAAATATTCGACCTGCAACTGCTACACGTATTATATTTATTTCTGTTTTTAAACAACTTTATTATTTGTTTCTACTCGTACTTTCTACTATGCATCTTAGTTATCATTTTTCATTACATTATGTAACGATTCTAGTGATTTACTCTCTCTAACAACTTTAGGCAAATTCATTAAAACTTTGTTACGATAAAATGTAATTGATTTTTTGTTAAACCAAAATCTCAAATTGTGGTATTATATATTGCTAACAACTAATCGATTTTTGGAGACTGGTTCATTTATTTCTCTCAACTTCCGTTTTCATACAAAAAATGTCGGTACTATCTGCCTTCGTAATTCGTTCCATAATTCCTATAAATTGGTAAGTAAAGGCTCATTGACCTATGGTTATGAATAAATTATTGTTGTCGATCTGTAATTATCTTAATTGTGCTGGTTTTCAGGCAATTTCAGACGTGTACGTTGGTTGGAAATTACCCTCAAAAAAGATAATAAAGGTTGGCCATAATAAAAAATCATAATTATATAATTATCGCAACAAGGAGTCACTAATTTATTGTAGAATGATGTATTAAATGCTTATAAACAATTTATCCAACAAAATGTCTACTAATAAGCATCATAATGGTCATAGAGATAATGGTACTAGCCCTAATAATTACAGTGGACCTATAAGCAACTAGATAAATTGTCTTCTCTGTTTTTTTTTTTTCAACTTATGGTCTAGCTCTAGCATATTGGCCATATGGAGGGTTAATCCTGGTGTGGTTTAAGGAGTGATAATCCTGTTGTTTACAACCTACTAAAGTAAAAAAACGTAACGTTACGTAAGAAATCAGTCAAAATAATTGGTCAATTATTAAGCAAGCAAAGAATTCTCAATCATATTTTTGACATGCTTATTAAACTTATGGGATATAAAGTTTTCAAAATTGCAAATTGGGAAAACACACACACACACATCTCTAATTAAAACATTAAGCGGGAGTGTGGAGTTCTTTTTACACACTCCACCAATGACAAATTATTTAATTATTCTGATGAAAATAATACATTATTAAAATGATTATACTTTTTTTACTCGATTTTTCTAAATAATTAATTTATAATATTATGTAAATTTTACAGAATTACAATTAATTAAGGTTTTTAGTTGAGATGAAAAAAAGTTAATGGCACGAACGGGATTCGAACCCACGATCTTCGGCTAGATACGCCGCTGCTCTACCTCCTGAGCTATCGTGACCTCGATCCACTCGGACATGAACTTCCTATCTCAACCCCACCTTATTAGTTTTCCCTCCTTTTGCCATTTTTCAAATGTCGTGTAATCGGATTGGATTCTCGACGATAAATGAAATGGCCACGGAGAGCTTTAGTGAAGTGTACTTCATTTTAGTCATTAAATTCACTAATTTCGTGGTCCGCTTGACCAATTAATACATTACAATTAATTAAGGTTTTTAGTTGAGATGAAAAAAAAGTTAATGGCACGAGCGGAATTCGAACCCACGATCTTCGGCTTGATACGCCGCTGCTCTACCACTTGAGCTATCGTGACCTCGACCCACTCGGACATGAACTTCCTATCTCAACCCCACCTTATGAGTTTTCCCTCCTTTTTGACATTTTTTCAAATGTCGTGTAATAAACTGCAGCCATTTGGAAGCATCGATTTCTTTTTTTTTATATGTGTACGACGACGATATCATAAAATAGCCTCTAGGTTGTTCCTCAGATTTTCAAATACAGAAAAGACACAAAACATACAATACGTATATATACATCTCCACTCAATAGAAACATTCATTCCTCCAGAGCACTTGATATCCTTCAGGGAGTGGTCGAACCATTCTCGCTAATAACTTACTTTTACCCTCCAGACGTCATACACTCATCCCAGAGTACACGATATTCCTCGGCGTGGGGTTAAACAACCCCTTCCCTTCACGCTAATAAATTACATTCCTTCCAATAAATTAGCATAAGCAAAAATACACAACCACTATATACATTTAAAAACTACTACCAGGATTGTTAATAATGTTTATTTACTCTAAATCAGCATATGTTTTAAATAACTTTTAGATAAAATTGATCATGCGTATTATCTAAGATAATTTTTTTTCCTTAGCATGCTTGACTGATAAATTTTTTTAGTTGTGATAGCAACTTTTTAGGAATTAATGATGAAGACTTGAAGTCCCGAATTGCATGAAATTGTAATTTCTTATTAATTTCCATTTATACATTAGTTATTATAGACTATATTATGCAGTTAAAAAAGATTACTACGCATATAAATAAGTATCTAGTCAGAAACATTTTCAATTCACTTTTCAATATTTATGATATAAAAAATTTACTAGATATATATCATGTTAAGATATTTCCTATTAAAAACTGCGTAAAAGCATTTATGATGTATGGACGTGACTTTTATAAGAGGTTCGTTATGAGCTTGAAAGTCAGATTGTAAAATCAACAGATATGATTTATAAAACTTATCTATTTGGGCGATTACATTTTTAGTTGCCAGATGTGGTGCCAATCGATCGTTGTCAACTTTGTGGAAATACCCCGTCGCAGAGCGGTTATTAATCTAGTCCGCGTTGGAAGACAAATTACCGCCGGTCCAACTTGCCGTCGGACCTTATAAATTCTCTTCACCCTTCTTATAGGCCTCCCTCCGGGCCCCTTATAAATCCACCCTCTCGGAAACCCCTCCTTTTAATATTTTCTCCGACTCACCATATTTCTTCTTTCCTTAATAAGAGCAAGCCTAATGAGCCGTCTGTGATTTACTATGTTTGATGAGAGCCGAAATTAGACCTCTTGTCTAACCATGGACTCCACTAATATATATTTAAATGCGGAGAGGCTTGAATGATTTACACCCAGGCAAAATGGGCCGTGAAAGTTCCATGGACTGGAAAAAACGACGTCTACGTTATCGCCGTTGTCGGCCGGTGCTAAAAGACGAAGACAAGTCACGGAACATAAACATTTCTTTTGATCTCACTTCACAACTCCTCTTTATAATTTGAGACAAATATCGTCATTTTCACGAGAAAAATACCTAACCATTATTCAGACGTCGCATGCTCATTATAAGAATAATGTGAGTTAACTTATTTCAATAAAATCCGGCGCATTTTCATTTAAACATTTTTAAATTTTTCATTTTTAAAATATTGTTTAGTGAACTTAAAACACCCTTTATTTTATTATATTTGTTTTAATTGCCCATCTCCGTTATTTAATTAACGGATTATTTTTATTATTTTATTAGGGCATTTTTTTGAAGCCAAGCAATTTGATTAATAATTAGATTTATTTGTGTTGAGACATTTCAGCATTCTATGCCATAATCATGGACTTTATTTCCTCGGCTTAAATTTGACTTAAAATATTAATATTATTAGGAAATCGTCAGATGCGGTCTGGTGTGACGTAGGTTTCAAAAAAACATTTTCTTTATCGTACCAACGTTTCGATCGGGGGGCGTCGGTGGCCGCAACGGTTTAGGCGTTGACACGGCGCTCATCACTGTAAGGTAAAGGTCCCGGGTTCGAAACCAGCGGCCCCGCATTCGAACCCGACATACTTACGAATGGGCTTTTTTTCAATAACACCGGTACCCTGAGGGCTTTATATGACCTCTGCTGTTGCGAACCCTCGTAAAAAAATATTTAAAAAAAGTTTCGGTCTTTATTGAGATCATCTTCAGGGCCTGGGATTTACAAACATTGTTGAAATTTAACAAATACATATAGGATGTGGAAAAAAGTGAATTTATACAATACAAAACAATATCTTTTTACATCCAATCAAATTGTTTCTACTCTATTTTGATTGAATATAAAAAATTTTTTTTGCACTGTATAAATTCTATTTTTTTCTCTAATCTTTATTGAGATCATCTTCACGGCCTGGGATTTATAAACATTGTTTAAATTATAAAAATATATGTAGGATGTGGAAAAAAGAGAATTTATACAATGCAAAAAATATTTTAACTTATACAAATACATGTAGGATTAAAAAAAAATATTTTTTGCATTGTATAAATTCTCTTTTTTCCACATCCTACATGTATTTGTATAAGTTAAACAATGTTTATAAATCCCAGGCCCTGAAGATGATCTCAATAAAGATCGAAACATTGGCACGATAAAGAAAATGTTTTTCTGAAACCTACGTCACACCAGACCGCATCTCACGATCTCCGAAATTCATTAACTAACGTTCATTAATCACCACACATTAAAATATTAAATATACAACCAAATTAATTTCAATGAAAAGGAAAGGAGATCTGCGGGGAGTGGATTACTGTCAGTAATATTAAAGCGTTAGGTAAAACTTTTTTTACTCACGAAAATTCCGGACTTGAGGCTGTCTGCATGAAACAACATCATTTACATATTTACTACTCCATTTCACCATTGAATCTAATCCTAATCAATTATCAAAGATAATAGAAATAAATGACGTATTTATAGAAGGCTAGCATTTGTAATTTTACTTGGGCACCAATTTACTCCAAACTGGAAGCATCTTTGTCAACACTCGGAAACCAGGTGCGGCCAACCGATAGTCCTTTTTAATATATTTAAATGTGTATTTATAGAACAGCAAGCAAGGTTAATTTAGACGCTGATACAATGGTGGCGTTCGTTTGACAGATTTGCCAATGGATGATCCTTCCACCTTGTAGTGACCAGGATTATGGTTGGTTTCCTGACAGGGCATTCCCACCTAGGAAGGCGCATGTACTGGATAGGAGTATAAATGGAAGAAACTGTGCAGATACTGCCAGGAGAGGAGGAGACCCCATATACATTTTATGTTTTAGGAAGATCTATGCAGGCGCATATTTTTGAAAAAATAAGAAGAAATCCTCGAGCAAGATTCTAATCTAAGTAGCCGCTGGCAAGGATTTGGAGTTGGATCAAAACCTGAAGCTGGTCAGTGAGTTGTAATACCCAGAGGAGCACTATAGACCTACTCAGTTCGAGGTGCGGAAGGCCTTGGTGCTTTTATCCCTATCCCTATCTCTTTCCACCTTGTGGTTTGAAATAATTAAATTGTCCCAATTTGAAGTATTTGGAAATTTCTAAAAACGTTTTAGATCAAGAATTAAATACAATCATTTTATTTTTTTGGTAATTTCAACTCTCATTAAAAAGCGTGGTATTTCAAGGTTACATTCCGCGTTCAGACATAGTTTCCACAAAGACCCTTCAACGATACTAGCTTGATTTTCTGAACATAGACGCTTTTCTATTTTAGTGGCCATTTTCTTAATAACCCAAAGGGGTTAATCCCCACAATAAGGCCGATGTTCATCTTAAATGGGCCTGTTGAGACGACTAACGTCACACTTTTAACTCTGCCGACACAGTCTGCCAATTAACCCTTGCGTTAATTCGAAAGTACAAAGAAGTTTCTGTCATCAGCGGTTGTTTGAATTATTGGACCATTAGTACGCCGCCTCATATCTTCTAAATCGAGCGTAAAACAGACTCCCAGCCAATCAGACCCGCCACCTGTCACAAATGGTCCGAGTCCACAGTGCGAGTACCAAAGCACGCCCTTTTCTCTGTCGAATAATTTGTACCTCAAAAAGCATTTGTATTCGGAATCGGAGGGGATATTTTTTAAACCAATTTTATTAAAATATTGTGTACAATCTATCCGTTTATAGTTCGTCTTTGTTCTTCTCTCACTTATTATTTTGCATCTTTCTATCTCTCTTTCATTCCCATTTTACTCTATTTTACTACATATGCGTACATATGTTTAGCTCTCATACTTACTTTTCATTTTATGTCCCGCTGCGTTATCTGATAATAGGCATCATTTTGGCCTATCAAACGCATTTCGGTTTCCCGTCATCTTCAGGGTAGGGTTGTGGTACTTTTAATTAGGGGAGTTATGAAGTGTAATTGTTGGTTTTCCTGTGTACAAAAATGTATTGTGGCCATTTAGTATGTCGCCGAGAATCAAATAGATTACACGACATTTGAAAAATGGCAAAAAGGAGGGAAAATTCAAATTGCGGTTGAGATGGGAAGTTGGTGTCCGAGTGGATCGAGGTCACCATAGCTCAAGTAGTAGAGCAGCTGCGTATCTAGCCGAAGATCGTGGGTTCGAATCCCGCTCGTGACACTGACTTTTTTTATCTCAACTAAAAACCTTAATTAATTGGTCAAGCGGACCACTAAAACCAGTGATTAAATAATAAGGGTAACCAGTATAATGGTATAACACATAAGACCCTTCGAGTTTATGCGGTTCGAAAATTGAAAACAGGTAGGGGTCTGTTTAAACATTTTAACCATTAACTATGTTTTCTTTAAAATTATATAGTCAAAAATTGTTCTTAATATGTAATTTTGGTAATTTTACGCTGTAGGCTGAAGAGGGGAGGCTGGTGTCCCCGAAATCGATATCGATATAATAAAAGGATATTTTGAAATGGTTATGTTCCTGAAAAAACACCTATCAAGATCCTAAAGTTTTGTTACTTTTAAAAATGTTATGCGGCCAATGCTGTGGCATTAGATTCTGGTGTTTTACTAATTACAGTCATAGACTGTGTTGATTTTTTCGTTTTTCTATATATTGCTATCTAATTCCGACGTATGTAGGTGGGCAGTTCATACAATTAATTTTATATTAAATCGGATTCGTAGGCTGCTTGTGTTGGGTCTTTCACTTTGGAAAAAAGTGTGTGTGCTTTTTTGTGGTTTTTGAAGGCTACATTAATGTGGTCTGAGGAGAGAAATGTACTTAATTTGTATAACAATGTTTGGACGAATGTAAAGGTCATGTATATTGGTTTTTCTTTGTGTGTTTTATGTACAGTTGGGTTGTAATTATTTTTAATTTTGTTAATTATGTTTTTAGGGTAGGTGTTGTCTGTAGAATCTGTTTGTATGTTTGAATATTTATGTTGGTGGGAGGATTCATGATAAGGGATGAGATTGAGATATTTGAGGGGGTGGTGCGATCTGCGTTCATTGGTTTTTGGTACCAAATTAGTGTGCCTTCAGTATGTCTGATTACAAGTGTGTCTAGGAACGGTATTTTGTTCAAATTACGTTTGACTAGGTATTAAATTTATAAAATACGCAAATAAAATGTATATCTATTTTTTTAACTATTGCTTAAAACCTTGATAGATGGGGTGTACCAGTTTTTAGTTGGGCCGGAAGTAACATGCGTCTTATTAAAGAGGATGGCACTGTTGCTGGGCCCGTTTGGCGGCGTTCACAAAAGTTCCCGGGATGACGTGGATTGATGTCTTCCTTCTGATGGAGGTAGTCTTAATTTGCTAGCTGGCCAACAGCCCCTAATGGCAATAGGAAATCCATGGATACTGACCCGCTTATATCTCGCACAAATCAGTTGAACCTCTCTCAGTGAGATTTAGGAACTTGAAAACCGCCTAATCGAATAGAAACGATTTTATTTGTCATTAAAGTAATGATATTCTGGTTGTGGTAAGATAAAAGTCACTTTGGGAGAAAGAATTTTTAAACTGTATGATATATAAGTTGTTGCTTTTATGCTGATTTTTTCGGCTATTAATTTACTTGCTAATATTTTTCTCTATCAATTAATTTCTCTTTTTTATGTAAGGTCTTGGCTGAGATAAAAAAAGTCAGTGTCACGAGAGGGATTCGAACCCACGACCTTTGGCTAAATACGCCGCTGCTCAACCACTGGAGCTATCGTGACTTCGATCCTCTCAGACACCACACCAACTCTCCATCTCAACCTACAACTGTTCGAATTTTACCTCGTTTTGCCATTTTTAAATGTCGTGTAATCAGGATTCGATTCTCAGCGTATTATGATGTGGTCACGGGGAGCTGTTTAGTGAAGTTATACTTCTTTAATATTAAAAATATTAATGCATTCACGTTTTAGTGGTCAATTGACCAAACTCCTTTCAATTAATTATTCTTTTTTATGTGGCCACTTCACAACACGCTGAGAATCGAATCCTGACTACACGACATTTGAAAATGGCAAAAAGAGGGACAATTTGAACGTTTGTAGGTTGAAATGAAGAGTCGGTGTCCGAGAGGATCGACGTCACAATACCTCAAGTGGCAGAGCAGAGGCGTATTGAGCCGACGGTCGTGGGTTCGAAACCCGCTCGTGACTGACTTGTTGATGTCCACCAAGACCTTAGATAAAAAAAGAATAATTAATGGAAAGAAGTAACTCAGTCAATTGACCACTAAAACGTAAATGGATCAATATTTTTCCCTATGGTCAATTTTACCTTGTAACAATTTATGTGAGAGTTGTAAATTTTACTGTGTATATTATGGTCGACGATAAAGCATGTTGGGCAGTGTTTCACTGTAAGACTATTTCCGGGATGATTCCCACGTCCTTCCGTGTCAGCCTTATCGATTTTTATTGTTTTCCAATTTTTGCACTGAAGGGTGGAACGGGCAAGATCAAAGGGGACGTTCTCATCCCTTAAACTGACATCGTTATTTCCTCTTCGTCTTCTTCAGATTTGAATTAACGCGATTTCCTTGGGGCCGCCACTTTGAACATCCGATCGCCTTGATCAAACAATGTAAAAAACGCTCAGTCCGTTTTCCATTGGATAGAAACGGAATTAATCGTTTTTGCGAATGACGCCTCGTTTGAAATTCAATTTTATAACTACATGGTATTTCATTCGAATAGCATATAGTCCAAAATTGTAAAAAAGTAACATAAAAAAGCTTGCATTGTTGAGAAGACAGGTCGAAATTGCGTTGGAAGTTTGTACCAGGTGTAAAATGTAAATAAAAAACCAGACTTGTGTCCAATTTATTTTGAAGAGATTTGTATTCGGTGATTTGTGTTATTTGGTCCCGGCAATTTTATATCTGACGTATTTTTACACGAGTGACACGTCCTATTTCCGAAATGGTATTTTTAAAAATGGGATAATCTCGTACTTGTCGTTTTCGAATGGATCCACGCTTGGAAATCGGTGTTAATTAACTCTGTGTGTTTGCCCTCAAGTGTTGTTTAGCCTGTCTGTCCGACGGTTTGACAAGGGGCCACACATCCGGACCTATTTTTACGCCCGAGGCGTCGGGTCGTCCCACTTCAAGACATACATACACTTGTATCCATCGAGTGTAGCCCACTCGGCCGGCCTGTCCCGAATGTTTGTTCTTCTTGATTGATATCTGAATAGGTGCAGTGTGACAGCTATTTATTTGCCCTTCGGCTCCGGGTTTCAAATGCCAAATCAACAGGGTAGACGTCTCACCGCCTTACAGCAATTGAAATTATCTGGTTCTCGAAAGGTTAACAGAAAAGCGATTTAAATCGTTCTTACATATTAATTAAACTTGAAAAAAAAATATTTATCATACGGACGACTGTGAAAGTTCAACTCGTTGCTTGTTTGAAGCCCAAAGGGGATAAAACACGGACATTCCTTTCAACGCAAAGATCAATAATTTTAAAATGCCAGCTGTCTAATACATAACATTCAATACCTGAAATGTCAACAATGAACTCATGCAAATACGAAAAATATCGTACGAATCAATGCAAACGTATATTATTTTACAAAAAAAATTAAATATTATTTATATATAGCATATTATCATTAGAAATTACGTATATAAATCAGATGTATATTTTACAAATTTTTACTAATGGTTTTGGAATAAATTAATCTTGTTTATTCATTTGGGTCACATATTACGAATAGTCTAAAATATGCTTTAATTTTAATTTAAATTAAAATTAAAAAAGATAGTAGGGGTATTCACGATCTTTCTGTTAAACCTGTTAACTCTGTTAGATCTAGCATTTCTTTTTTGTTCCTTGACATAAAGAAATACATATAGGAAGGAAGACGCTGTATTCTTATTATGTTACGTATATACACACATTAGGGGTATTCACGATTTTTGTGTTAATCCTGTTAACTCTGTTAGGTCCTGTTAGATCGAGAAAAATGATAACGTAGACTTGTAAGAATCGGCTAGTTAACATTGCTCGATCTAACAGGTCATAGCTAATGTTAGGTGTTAGGTCGAAAATGTTGCCACATTGCTATCCATTAGGGCGTAGGTAACCAACATGGCAGCCATGAATTAAACAGCTGTTTTTTTGTTTACATGTATTTTTATTCTTAAATACGCATTAATTAAATCAGACCAATACATTTCTTTTGTTGATTTCTGACCTGCCCTTTTACTCTCATTCATAATGGCCTAACCTCTTCCTTCCTACCTCTAAAATCTGGGGTGCCCCAAGACTCTAGCATCTCTCCTATCCTTTTTTCCAGTTATATCAATGATCTGCCCGACTCCATCCAGTCCTGTAACTATCACCTATATGCCGATGACTCCCAAATATACATATCCTTCCACCCTTCCGATCTTCACTCGGCCATTCTCCAGATCCAAAAAGACCTAAACTCCATCAACGAATGGGCCCATAAAAATTCCCTAGTCCTCAATCCGTCCAAATCCATCGCCATAATTATCGGGTCCAGGCAACTCCTCAATTCCCTCCCCAGCATCCCACCTCTCATGCTAAATAACCATCCCATCCTTCTGCTCTTCGGTTAAAAACATAGGAGTCTTTGACCAAAACCTTTCTTGGCATTCTTACATTTCCCAAATTTCCCGCCATTCCATTGCCTCCCTCAGCCTGTTTCGTCGGTCCTGGCTTCTCTTACCTTTCTCCACCCGCAAACCCCTTGTATCTTCCCTTATACTTCCCTTCTTCGATTATAGCTGTTTGGCAAACGGTGGTCTCTCGGAGGGGGAGAACGCGCGATTGAAGCGTATTATGAATTGTTGCGTAAGATTTGTGTACGGCACCCCACGGATCCCGGGTGTCGGGGTTGTATTCCCAACTTTCCTGGCTATTCCACTCCTTCCGTGCACAGTATTTCCTAGGTTGCTTTCTTTTCCAGTCCATCCACACTCGTCGTCCTACTTACATCATCCAATCCCTCCAATTCAACTCCTCACATCTCACTCGTAAGACCCGCTCATCGCCAATCGAACTTATCCTTCCGCAACATACAACCATACCTTCGAAATATCCTTTCTGACCAGAGCCCCTAAACTCTGGAACTCCCTTCCTCTTTCTATTCGTCACGGTGCCTCCTTTTCCTCCTTTAAATCCCACCTGTATAATCACCTCCTCTCCCTCCAAGCAGAGACGTCACGTAAACATTTGTTATTTTTGTTTAATATTCTCGTATTTTTTTCTTCTGTCCTGCCTTATTGGTATACATTGTGCCAAGATTTCTATTTTTTTTTTTTTTTACTTTTAACTTCATAGAAGGAAGTTTTTTATTTATTTCATGTAAATTATTCTTAGGAGACACCAGTCCCAGAATAAATTTATTTTTCTTTCTTGTTCTAATCTCTCATCCCATATTCTATAAAGTTGTAGGCTGTTAGACGTTATGATACAAGTTAGGTATGCAGGCACGAATTGAATCGTGTCATTTGTTAGTACTTTTCGAGTGCATCGATAGCATTTTGAATGAAAGAGTTGATTAATTTTCCTTTTTTATTAACTTCTGGCATCTTTTTTTTTTTTTTTTTTTTTTTTTGATACACTGCAGTTGAACTGTTCAGCTTATTTGTACTTTATCCCTGGCTCCATATATTTTGGGGGAGGGCTCGCAAACAAATGTGAACTTGAGCCCCCCGTTGTACTGGTGTTCCTCCATCGAAGAAACTCATTTTTGAAGGGGGTTGGGACCAAATTCAGGGTCGCTGAGATCCGATCCCGCCCCTTCCATTGATGAGTGCCGTGTCAATTTCTTTTCAATTGCGGCCACCGGTCTCCTTAGGCGTCAGAAAAAGTCCAGAGGCGACGGTGGGGATCGAACCCACGACCGCGGGATCTACTAGCCGAGAGTCTGACGCCTTAACCACTCGGCTACCGCGGCCTCCTGGCATCTTACAATTTAACACAAAACAAAACAATAACCAACAACAAGCCTTCAAGGACTGTTATAGCTTTATTTTTGGTTCTACCAATCTCCACGCGCAGCATTGCGGAAAAATTAACGTTTAACATGCTAAAGAAATGAAGGGGACATTCCCGATCTTACTGGACATTTTTCTATTCCAGTTAACACGAGTTAATATCTTACAAACATCGTGAATACCCCTAGTGTTTATTTCGCGGGAGTACTGCAAGGGAGTGTACTAGTTCCAATATTTTACTTTCAATATCATTTTTTTTCAACAATTGATTAGGCAGAGGTGACGGTCCAACTACCGCCGAGGTCGACGGATCAAACCACTTTATTTACATTTCGATCAATTCAAAACCTTGGGCTATGTCCGGAAACCGAATAGCAAATAGGAGTCGGACGACGTAACTCTTCGTCCAACACTTCCTCTCAAATAACATGCATTATTAAATGATACTAGATACATAAAAAAGTTACAAAACCAAAAAGAAGCTTTCAGTAAAGTAGGCTGCATACGAATTTTTTTAAGCAACAAAAAAATAGACATTTTTATGATCAGTTTTTCTTATTTTCAGACTTTTTTGATGGAGTCTAACAAAAATTTTAACTGTGATCCGTGTGATTTTCAAATACATGGATTATTCTTTAGTGTTACAATTGATTCTTTTTTAATACGTAAAAAAAGAAAAACATGTCAACATCCCTGCCTGTTATTGAAGCTATAACTGTAATGACATTAACCATATAGCTAGTTACAAAAATGAAAAGAAGCTTTAAGTGAAACAGTAAATAAAAAATAATTTCAAAACAAACAATTCCGATTCTTTTTAACCACCCTATCTATTCTTTAAGCACGATTTTTTATCACAAACAAAACTTTAAATTTTTGGTTTGGATTAGCAGGGAATATTTTTGTGTCCGGGATCAGGTGTTCCATTTAAACATTCACAACTTCTCGGGAGTTTATCCAAATCCAAAGTTTCCGATAGAAGGGTGGAGTTAAAATCATGGCCATTAAGGTGATTTTTGATTTTAAAAAATTCACGAATTGTGCCATAGCCTGAAAGAAGAAATTTTCTGCTTACAAACGATTGTAATAATGGTTAATTTAGGCAAAATCTAGTTAGGCATTTTTATAGGGAACACCGAAAATCCGTATTTAATGGTTTTATAGGGTGCTTAGAACGGATTTTTTCAATTTTTATGTAATATATAACTATTGAATGCAATCTTGTAAATTAGTTTCTTATTCTACGTATGAATTTAAATCTATAAATCTACTGTTATATAATAACCTTGACATATATGAATATCAAAAAACATTAAATTACTTTTTATTAGGTTTCGTGGTCCGCTTGACCAAATAAATTCTTTTCAATTAATTAAGGTTTTGGTTGGGATAAAAAAAATTATAAGAATAATTGAAAAGAATTTTTTTAGTCAAGCGGACCACGAAACCTAATAAAATATAATAAGCAAAATGAAGTATACTTTCTACTTTTTTGAAGTATACTAAAGCTCTCCGTGGCCATTTCATCTGTCGCCAAGAATCAAATAGATTACACGACATTTGAAAAATGGCAAAAAGGAGGGAAAATTAAAAAAAGGTGGGGTTGAGATGGGAGATTAGTGTCCGAGTGGATCGAAGTCACGATAGCTCAAGTGGTAGAGCAACGGCGTATCTAGCCGAAAGATCGTGGGTTCGAATCCCGCTTGTGACACTGACTTTTTTATCTCAACCAAAACCTTAATTAATTGAATTAAATTATTTTATGTATTTCTTCAGCTGCTTCTAGGACCCATTAGCATGTAAACTTCGGCACATTTTTTATATTTTTCAACCTAATATCACCATAAAAAGTTCAATGCGACCATGTTCAATGTTGGTTTAAATTGAATACCTGTATGACAAGGCAAAAAAAAAAAATTAATGTCATATATTATAAGACCAACTGCAACATTAGTTTCTCAGACATGTGTTGATAAATGATCACCTTATTAGTTACAATTGATTTTCAAAACTACCTTGATTTTACTGCATGATAATCCCTGATCGTCATTTTAAGTATACATCTTTAAAAAATAATTGCTAACGAAAAAATATTATAAATTTTAGTACTGGTCTTTCTTTAAATTTGGCTCGGTTTCGCCCTGATTAAACATATGTAAGTAATAATGACAAATTGGTTTCCATACATTCACGATGTTTGACGGTGACTTAACTGATCATGTACGCGGATGAATATTAACACGAACTTGTTGAACAGGCCATAACCCCAGGTGCTCAGGAGTGCTGTAGGTGCCGAGATTCAAGTCAACCGTGTTAAAATGCAAATAACAGTGATACACACGCCCTGCCTCCTTAATGTTCCTTCCTTTGCATTATGCTATAGCTCGCTGCCTTCCTAATCACTGTCTTTATCCGTCATCCAGTATCCTAGCCCCTATCATTCCGCCTAGAGCCTTCAAATGATTATCAATCATTACATCATTTAATGTGATTTATTAAATTATAACCACAGGTTGCCGTGAGGGAGAGAGAAAGAGGTTTCGGTGAGGTAATTTACAAAAGGTATTATTTTCTGTGTCCGATGTTCGACATCTCTGAATTTTTACCGACGAACGGTATTTATCCCCAATTTTGAATATTAATTCAATTTTCATACAAAAAAATCAAAATAAATGGAATCTCGGGGTTATTTAAGGTTATCAAATTTTTAAAAGATATTCTAATTAAGTTTACTACCAATTATTTCGGTGGTTATGCAAAAGAGAAGAAAATAATGGACTTTCTTGCTGAGTCTCGATCAGATCTGACCTAGAAGGCCAATAATAGTTTTTGTAC
Source organism: Cimex lectularius (assembly GCF_000648675.2). Classification (NCBI taxonomy): domain Eukaryota; kingdom Metazoa; phylum Arthropoda; class Insecta; order Hemiptera; family Cimicidae; genus Cimex; species Cimex lectularius. The sequence continues at coordinate 98,035 of NW_019392650.1, forward strand.
TGTTTGGAAATGTAAGAAACTACGATAAATTGGCTGGAAGTAATCCAACTTCTGACAAGGACCTGTGTTTTGTTTAGTGTATTTCGCTCTAAGGATTCTTCTTACCGATTGGAAATTCATTTTGTAACATTGAATTTTATTCCAGTAGAAAACTCACGTTAGACTGTAATCCGAACTATTTGGTTATAACAACTGAAATGTCAGTGAAAGTGTTATCTAAAATATTAGACATAAATATAATAACTGTACTAATAACTAATAACTCTACTCATCAAAACAATCTTTCTCCTCCATGCACTTCTCCCACGATAAAGCAAACATTCCATTGTCAAATTGGCTTTTATAAAAGTCTTTGATATTTTGCAGCTATACAAAAATATATAACAACCAAATGTCGCCCAGTGGTGCAATCGTATAACAATTGCTGTGTCGGGTCATGAATTCCTGGAGTAAGCTACTTTCAACAGCTTCTGGCGTGGAAGGCTATGATGAGATAAATTCCGTTTAAATGGATAAAGGTGCGGAAATAATTTGGCCTATAATCATGGGGAATAGGGATTTAGAAATTTCATCCAAGCGATACAGTCACTAGCTGACCTGTTGAGCGGAGGGCCATTGCCGCTTCAGTCCTCTGGGTAGATTCGATTAGAAGAAAGGAGAAATAAGAGAGATTATATATGAATAAATTACGGTGAGGAGATAATTTAGAACAGAATGTAAGGAATTGGATTTTGGGAAGTTCTAAGATTTTTGATTGGTGTGCATTGGAAAGTAGTCCTGAAAGTCATATATTATACCGTCGTTTGCTACCAGCTAATTGCAAGGCCACATTATACCGTACATAGTCGTCTGGGTTGGTTCTTTAGAAAGATAAAGTAAGAGAGATTATGTATTAATGAATTATATTGAGATAATAAGTTGGAATAGAGCTTAAGGAATCGGAATTTGTTAAGGTCTAGGTCATACACGTTAGTATTCATCTATGGAAGCCTACCTAACCAGCTGATGCGAGGCCATCGCCGCTTCAGTCGTCTGGGTAAATAAACTATAATATGCTTAAGATGAAATCATGATTGGAGATCATGAGTTCATAATTTGTAATAGAATTTAAATTATCGTGGCTTGGAAAGATAGAGGGAATATAAAATAGCATATACTATTGTGCGGAGAAACAGGTAGCGTTAGAGGTTCAAGTTCTTGGCTATAGCGTATGTTCTATTCCTTAAGTTCTACGGGCGCAAGAGGGTTGTAATTTTTGATAGTAAGCCTGCTGTTGTTGAGTACAATTCACAGAAACTAATAATGGAATACTTTTTTTAGGGTGCAATCTTTTCCTTTGGACATAGCTCATTTCTCAACTTTATCCAATCACTTTTCAGACCCCAACTTTACGGATGAGCTTTTTCAGCAGGTGATCAAGAAAAGCTTATTTGGCTCAACAAGAGCGAAGGATTTTTCAAATTGGGTATTCATCTGGTGGTATTCGGTTAATTTAGACGGCAACCATGCTTCTAGCCGTTTTTTAAGTTCTTTGATCGAGAGGGAGTAGACATGGAAGTTCCTCCTGAACTGAGCTCGGATTAATTGCGAACTTTTCGTTGCTCAGCGTTGTACAACGTTCTTTGTAAATTCACTAGTTTTCGCGGTCCGCTTGACCAATTAATATCGTTAAATTAATTAAGGTTTTTATTGAGATAAAAAAGTCAGTCCCACGAGCGGGATTCGAACCCATGATCTTTGGCTACCTCTTGAGCTACCGTGGCCTCGATCCACTCGGAAAAATGGTAAAAAGGAGGGAAAATTAAAAATGTGGGGTTGAGGTAGGAATTTAGTGTCCGAGTGGATCGATGTCGCGATAGCTCAAGTGGTGAGCAGCGGCGTATCTAGCCGAAGATCGTGGGTTCGAATCCCGCTCGTGACACTGACTTTTTTATCTCAAGTAAAAACCTTAATTAATTGAAAGTTCTTTGTAAAATTAGGTTGTTTCTGGTCATTTTTGTTTGCCTATCTATCTCTCTGCCAGGCGTGTTTCGACTTCTCGCCACTTACAGCAATAGGCCAAGTGTATAAGAAGGATGAATCAAATCATCGACCCCTTCAATTTATGGGAATTTCAAATGTGAACTATGAACAATCCCATCACTGAAAAGTGTTTCTGTATGTTATTTTTATCAACGGAAAGTCTTTCAATATTTGGATTGCTTGGTTTTAAGCCTATTTTCTGCGTGTAGGTTAACTTACGCTTATTTTATCCAGGAGTTTATTTAAAAATGTGAAAAAAAGAAAATGTTTTGAAAATGTAAATGCTTGTCTCTAACAGATCAACCCAGCGGGAATAGGTAGACCAAAATGATAGAAAACGGTCAAAAAAAAGATAGTTCGTTACTGTGTTGGCTTTATGTGAAAATGTGCCAAGTTTCTCAAACCAAGGCAAAACAGATCTTTTGGCTCCTGTATTTACACTGAAAACAATGCTCAATTTTTCAAGCTGTGATGAATTTTTGAAACATAATAAAATCTGTTGTGATAACAATGTATACTAAAGTATAGCGTCATTTTTAGGCGGAACAAAATGTAATAAATGATAGTTCATGCTCTCCGACCTAATAATTGGCGCGAAAGTGCATATTTTGAGATAAATTGAATGATTCATCAATTTGTAAAATTAATTAAAAATTGCCTACTAACGTGCCCAAAAATGGTTGTAACATATATACCAGTTTCAGAAATCGGCCGTAAAACAGGTTTAGAGTGAGAGCGAAAAGTGTAACCTACACCTAACCCAAAACCAAATTCGATTTGATGCTCGTCTTATCAATAGAAAAAGCCGAAGAGTTATTTAGTTTAATTAACAAATGGGAGAAGTACAAAGTGGCGATAGAAGCTCAACCGGCTTCAAGATGGAAGCCAATATAATATGGGAGTGAACATAATAGAAACATGGTCAGCCTTTAACACGGGACATGACATTTACAAATATGTGTAAATGGCCTGCTATTCCCTCTCCTTCTCGGCCCATTATCAGATAATTGTAGGACGAGGGCAAGCGGCCAGAATGAGTTATTACGTTTTATAATTATCATCATGCATCTTACAACACCCTTGCCATTTATACTTACACGCCTGTCATGACACACCCCTCTGACGTCACCGTAATGAATTCGATTCCGCAGGATGACTAATGGCCCTTTCAAATCGTATAAATTACACCGAGGACCTTCCAAATGTCATACTTGCGTAATTATGACGTTTTATATAGATGGACATGAAAAATCTTTTCATTATCAGCCATAAACTGTCCGTCTATTTTTAATGAATACAAATTAGCTAAAAAGGAAAGTTTCAAAGCGGCCGAACCGTAGTAAATCAGACCACGCCCGGCTTTCTCAGCTATCAATTTGTCTGTTCGTCCACCAATTTCGGAACAACGGTCGTTAATGGGGTAAATAAACAGTTCGGCGGGTCAATAAAATCGATTGCTATTCTGATTTAACGAATGAGTATATAATGAGAAAGAAGGGGGAAAACCAGTTTCAAAACATCAAATCTTCTAGCCGCCAAAAACGTTATTCTTATCGAAAATCTTTAAAAGTCGGACATCTTTCATTGTCAAATCTTAATTGAAGACATTACGTTAAAAAAATTTGGTTTTAATTATACGGAATTTCTTTATTAAAACCATAGAAAACTGGCACAATATTAACTCGTGTTAACTCGAATAGAGAAATGTCCAGTAAGATCGTGAACGCCCTCTTCTTTTCTTAGCAGGTTAAACGTTAATTTTTCCGCAATGCTGCGCTTGGCGATTGGTAGAACCAAAATAAAGCTATAACAGTCCCTGAAGGCTTGTTGTTGTTTTTTATGGTTCTTGTTTTATGTTAAATTGTCAAAAGCCAGACGTTAATAAAAAATTAAAATTAATCAACGCTTTCATTCAAATTGCTATATATGCACTCGAAAAGCACTAACAAATGACACGCTTCAATTCGTGCCGACATATCTAACTTGTATCCTAAGGTCTAACAGCTACAAGTTTATAGAATATGGAATGTATCTATTATGAATGAAAATATAAGGGCAGGTCAGAAATCAACAAAAGATATGTATTGGTCTGATTTAAGAATAAAAATACGTCTAAACAAAAAACAGCTGTTAAATTCATGGCTGCCATGTTGGTTACCTACGCCCTAACGGATAGCAATGTGACTACATTTTCGACCTAACATCTAACACTGGCCCTGGCCTGTTAGATCGAGAAATGTCTACTTGCCAATTCTTACAAGTCTACGTCATCATTTTTCTCGACCCAACACGGCCTAATAGAGTTAACAGGGTTAACACAAAGATCGTGAATACTCCTATTGTCATTAATTTAACTCCAATTCCATGGAATTCAAAAATAAATCGTTCTTTCTTTTAGTCCATTCATCTTTACGCATGAGTGTCGCTTACGGTGCTCCTTAGTTTTGCGTTTGTAGATCAGGTGGTTAGAAAATTTGGTGTTCAACTCCGCAGGTACAGAGGTCGTGAACAACCAATCCCTTAGTTCACTTAAAAACATCTATCTAACCTTACTACTTGCCTACTATTCCTCTGCGATCTATTTTCCTTTCAAAATATTGATCTACCAAGCCTTTAGGATAAATATTTGAAACTGTCGATCATATTGTATACAAATGTTTTACTAGATTTATCTGGCTATCTCAGCAGCTGTCTATCTCAACTTACCGTATTAGCTCCAAGCGGAAATAGACCATTTGCATCGAAGTTACTCGAAACATAAGATATCAAAACACATATCTATCAGCTTTGATCAATATCTATTCAAATATACTAAAATTTTCTTAGGACTGTTTTTAGGTATATTTTTTCATGAAGTCTAAAGTGAAGTAGTGTAAGTTTTTGTCCGTTTGGATAGTGTGTTATAGATTATTCATTTGTGATTAAGGGTATTGTTTGTTGATCATCTATTAAGTTATTTTTGTTTCAATCTGATATGAGAATCCGACGAGAGACATTGTGGAAGTATAGTCCTATTTAGCATTCACAGTTAGCAGTAGGTAAAGGACTACCGATAGCAATGTGACTACATTTTCGACCAAACACCTAACATTGGCTATGGCCTGGTAGATCGAGCATTGTTAACTTTTAGATTGTTAGTTAGATTTTTTCAAGTCTATGTCATCATTTTTCTCGATCTAACAGGACCTAACAAAGTTAACAGGGTTAACACAAAAATCGTGAATACCCCTAATGTGTGTATATCCATAACATAATAAGAATGCAGCTTCTTCCTACATATATGTATTTCCTTATGTCCAGGAACAAAAAAGAAATGCATTAATTCGTACCGAATTCCGCCTAAACCGAATGCATGAAAATGGCATAACTGTTGCTAGGAGTCTAAGACCGACTTAACACGATGATTGAAGATGTCATTGTAGTTGACTAGTCATCATACAACTGAGGTTGGCTCTGATTATTGATGACGATACAATGATGATCCAAAAATACAAGAAATGACAGAACGGCACAGTAGACAGTAGAATATTTGAAGACATCATGGTTTTACTGTTTACTGATTTTTATTGGTTCAAGTATGCTCACACGCTTACGCACATACGCAATATGTACATGGTTGAGTCGATCACTTCTTGCAATCCATCAATACCAGTTTTCGTGTGTTTTACAATAAATTATCGGTAGGCCTCGAGTAAATATGAACTCTATAAGTTGTACAAAATTGTGAAACGTGATGTAACACAATCATATAAAAATAATATTTACAATATTTTATTATTTATTTTACATTTTCATAACACACCCATACAATATTCAACCCTGAACAGTACAACCTGTTATAACCAAAATTGACGAGAATCTTGTAGTCCTTCCATTTGAACACTAATTAATCCACATGATATCGTAAAACGCTAAAATTGACAATGATTGAATATAAATGGCATATGCGACCGAGTTGTACCAAGGATTTTGTGATGAAAGTGAGGTGTCGTGACTCGTCAAATTTTGTTTGAAAATTTGTTTGGACTGTAATATGTTGGGTACGACATAATTTAATCCGGAGTTGAAACGTGACCAGTTGAAACCATAAAGGGTCAAATTAGAAAAGGCCTAGTGCGGTGTCGGCACAACTTTTTAATTGTTATTACCTTGGGAGGTGGGAGTCGTAAAACTTAATAAAAAATAATGCCCCTAATAAAAGAAGAGTTAAAGCTTCCAAAAAAGGGGTTGCCGGTTCCCAGGCGGTAAATAAATATTAATTAAGAGTCACAATTAAATTGGAAAGGGGTACTCGCGAGGGAAATATGGCATTTTCGAAGCTTTTGCTATAACCGGAAGAAACGTTTTACCGCTTCAACAACACAGCAAACTGGACGAAGAGGTTAAGAATTTAAACCTGATCTGTAAAAGCTCACCTAGTGTTTTTCTTTTATGATTTTTAACCTGACCGTGTTTATAAAACGGCCATAGATAATCCGCTGATTGAGTTTTTGTTTAACCTTGTTTATCCGCTCGCGATGGTAATGCAATTCTAATTAAATTCCCATTTTGCAAATGATTATCTCTTTCCCTGAGAATATAAACTATATTTACATTGTCATATAATAATAAAGTTATTCCGCTACAGAAAATGGCTTCTCAAGAAGAATATTTATTATGCATTCAACAAATGCGGTTCAAGTCATTACTTTGAAGAAACATTTTTAAAAGTTTAAACACAACCACCATAAATCATGAAACGAATAAATGTTGTATCTAGATGTGGGAGAACTTCTACTCTGTTTTGTATACTTGTTTTCTAAAGTAATAACGAACTAATTTTCTCTTTATATCATTAATGATACTTCGAAAGTAAAATTGGTGTCATGGTTAATCATTATTATCGTCTATAATTACACGTCAGCTTTAGTGATACAGAATCCCATCATACCTTTCTACTCAAAATATAGAGTATACGATTCTAATTCAAGATTCATTATGTGTTATGCTGTCCAGGTGTGAATGTACAAAAAAATCTTATAGAAAACGATTATTCATTAAACACTTATCTTTTATTATTTTTAAATTACTGGTCATCACTTTAATTATATGCTCAAAATCGTCGAATGCACTGTAATATATATATTTACACATTTCCTGGGATTCCACGTAAAGGTTTTGTCGAAGTCCTAAATAGCGAACACGGTCGATGTATACAGGAGGAAAGATCACTTGCCGTATTGTGAAGTTAATGCACTGTCATTTATTTGTATTTACTTTTTATCCAAGTACCTACCTTTTAGCCAAGGACGGTAAGATGAGACTGTATGGACGAACAGCGTAAATGTGGACAGAAGTACTGGGCTGATCATGAATATCCGCAGTATATATTAAGTAAACGAATGGACCAAGAAGACTACTGATCCTTGGGTTAGGAAGAACTGTAACCCAGCAGAATCGGCAGGACTGACTTTAGGATAAATTATTAGGAAGGGAGGATTCCTAAGGATAGTACACATTCGTTGACAAAATTGCGCAACTCATTTCTGTAGACAAAGTTCTGCGGTTGTCTGTAGGCAAATCTGGAACAAATCTGTACTGCAATTATCTGTAGACGAAATTCGCAAATCTCCCAGCTCGGACGGAAACATGAGACATGTTGTGCAACATTTCGTAGTCTGGACGTGTTTGAAACATTTGGCTGTGTGCCGCCCATGCCGGTTATATTTGTTGATTGTTGCGTTGTATTTGTAGATTGTGCGTTTTGTGATACACAATGTTGAAATTGCTGAAACCTGAACTATCTTCTAATTTTAATTATTCAAGAAGAGTCACTCCAGATCAGTTTGCTAAAACGTTGTTTGTCCACCAACGGTTAAGATTAATTTTCCTTTTCTGATCAAAAATAAAAAACTGAACGAGCAGCAAACCCGCACGCCGCTTTCTCACTCGTCATGTTATCGCGGAAACTAGTTCAACTGAGGAGAACAGGTGGAGGACGCGTAACAAAAGTTCTAGATTATCTTGGATTTGTTCCTCAACAGTTTACAAACAAAATCAGCGATTTGTCTACGAGTGGGTACTAGCCTTAAGAGTTTACACAGGTTCCCAGCATGCCAGATTCTATCGAATGCTTTCGCAACACAGAGAAAGACAGCCAAGCATTACTACACTTTTTTTTCAAAGGAATCGACATGGCTCCAAAGCGGAGGCTTTGATGATCCGTAGTGTTGATGTCAAAAACAAAACTGAAGATAATGGATGAAGTATTGGATAAAAAATTGATTGAGGAGTTTTTTAAGGATGGTTCCTATCAAGGGAGGGGACTTTTAAGACGATGGGAGGAAACATAGAGCAGTTTTTAGTGGGGGGGGGGGTTCGACATTATGCTGATTGAGGCAATTAATTTAATTTCTAAGTCTACAAAATTCAAAAGTTTTTTTTTCTAATTCGAACTTAAATTTAGCTTCACTAGTTTTCGTGGGCCGATTGACCAAATAATATCTTTCAATTAATTAATCTTTATGTAAGGTATTGGTTGAGATATTTTAAATTTAGCTTTTGTATGTATATATTTCAAATGCACGTCTACATACCAATTGCTGGTAATTTGTAGAAGCTTTTTAGTTAGGGAGTACATCGTAGCATCAATAACAAGGTTTTTAATATCAACTATACTCTAATAGTCGAAGTCACGATAGCTCAAGTGGTTAGAGCAGTCAGCCGAAAGTCGTGGGTTCGGATCCCGCTCGTGACTCTAATTTTTTATCTCAACCAAAAAACCTTATATATTGGAAAAATTAATTTGGTCAAATATGACCTTTAAGCAAATATGGATTAATTTAAAAATTAAAAAGAAACTCAAATGCTTAGAGCAGCGGTGTATTCAACCGAAGGTCGTGGGGTCGAATCCCGCTCGTGACACTAATTTTTCCTCTCGGTCAAAAACCTTAGATAAAAAGAATAATTAATTGGAAATTCTAATATTACTAGCGAAACTGGCACTGCCGTTTCCTTTTAATTTTCCTATTGACTTACCTCAGATTTCTACGAAGTTGTCAATGATCCTAATCAAATAAATCATCATTTTGTCTAACATTTCTGAAGTTGGTGGTAGTTATTGGACCAGCGAAAGGAAGACGGATTCAGAGTAACGTGATCAAGTTTCATCGGAACAATATGTAAGCATCGGTGTAGGTGAGGTGACTAATTCCGATTGCCAATACAATATATATTATTCAGAAATCGTGAGATGCGGTCTGATGTGATGTAGGTTTCAGAAAAACATTTTCTTTATCGTGCCAACGTTTCGATCTTTATTGAGATCATCTTCAGGGCTCAAAGTGTTTGTCTTCTGTGTAATTGTGCCATTCTTGCGTGTCGTGTCGAGAGTGCCCTTGAGCCCTGAAGATGATCTCAATAAAGATCGAAACGTTGGCACGATAAAGAAAATGTTTTTCTGAAACCTACATCACACCAGATCACATCTCACGATTTCTGAATAATTATCGACTAACGGTCATTAATCACCACACAATACAACAACAATATTAAGTATATTACGGAAGACCCTGGGAATTGCTGCCGCTCATAGAATGAACTACACTTTTGAAAATTTCTAGCACTTACATCTTTAAATTATATGTATCAGAGACCTATTCCCGATTAGCTGCGAAACCCGACAATTAAACACAAATTCACTTGTTTTCGTGGTCCGCTTGACCAATTAATATATTTCAATTAATTAAGGTTTTTAGTTGAGATAAAAAAGTCAATGGCACGAGCGGGAGTCGAACCCATGACCTTCGGCTAAATACGCCGCTGCTCTACCACTTGAGCTATCGTGACTTCGATCCACTCGGACACACTAACTTCCCATCTCAACCCCACCTTGAAGCCCAGCCGAAGGTCGCTGGTTCGAATCCCACTGCCTTTTTTATCTCGACTAAAACCCTTAATTAATTGAAATTAAACACAAAGTAACTCGCAGGGGTCCATTCCTGTCTAAACTGCAATATGCTCCTTTTTTAGACATTCTCTCTTTATAGTTCAATTTTGTTTCGGTCTGTGCTTTGATATTTTTCGTTTTTAATTATAGGAGAGCTTGAGGATTTTGGGCCGGTTTAAAGGGAATTCGGTGGCGTTCCAAGAGACGTGGCCCGTTTTATTTTGCAGGCGCGCCCGTGAAAGCTGTATGTAGGGCGGCTGGCAATAAATAATGCTAACCAGCGGGAAATCAAGGCAGGCCCTTATTTACTTCAACCTCGACTGATTTATTTCCCGCCTTCTCGAAGGAACCCTGCTAAAACGAGGGTGAGTTTTATTAATACGGCGGGAAGGAAATATGTCCTTTCCCTCCTCCTCTGATTTATCTCCGTGTTGACCTAAGATAAATTGGCGTTTTAATGATATGTTAAACAGGGACTAACGGTATGAATCGCGGATTATTTATAAACTATTTCACCTTCTTTTTGATTCCGTTCTATTAACTGACCGTTCTATTTCACATTGGCATCACAGAAGATTTATTCATACTATTATATCATCTAATATATAAATCTATCAGTTTTTTAAATCGAAAATATAATATTTATTAAAATTATAAGTCATGCAGCAGTTGGTTAGGGATATAAACAGGGTGAAGCACCACCATGTTCGCTGTGGGATTTTCAAACAAATCCGGCTTCCATCATTCCATGATCCAGCAAGGTTTCTGACTTGACAAAACCATTTTCGGTCTTCTTGAGGTCATTTTATAGGTGAACAAAGAATATCACTAATTGGGTTTCACCAAGCCACCTTTTAAGCATTATACCAAGAGTTTATGTTCAAGAAATGATTAGACTGTTAAACTCCTACCATGGCGCCCTAAAGTTTACAGTGGAGGAGAGAACATTGAAAGAAATGATTACAGATTAACGACCAATTGGTACAGAAAGCCCACTAGCAATGATAGGTTCCTGGATTTCAACTCTTCCCATTCTTTCTCTCTAAAGGTGAACTGTGCCAGAAATTTGATAAACCGAGCCTTGGGCTTGAGCGACTCAAAATATCTGGAACAAAATGTAGCCAAGGTCCACAAAATACTAAAAACAAACCACTACCCGGTGGCACTGGCAAGTAGGCTCATAAATGAGTTTAAAGAAAAATATGTTCAGAATACTGCTCTAATGGATAACATTACCCCCAATGTCATGATGGTGGGGAGTGAAAAACCAATTTCATTTAGATCAATCACATATATTCCTAATGTATGTAGAAATTGATGGGGGAAATTGGTATCACGTATCAATTTAAAAATAACAGATGTTTGCATTCAAACCTAAAGGCGAAGGAGCCAATAAGCTCACAGTCGAGTGTGATTTACAAGGTGTCATGTGCGGGTTGCCATATCCAACATATTGGGCAAACAAAACAAAAAGTAGAAATAAGAATGAACCAACATAGACTGGACTGTATAAATAGAAAGAAAACCACGGGATTGGCAACACATGCGACGGAAAGTGGTCATTTCTTCCGGTTGGACTCCTCTGGGATCCTGGGCAGAGAGTTGAACCTGGAGAGACGACTACTTTACGAAAATGTCTTTGTTCATGTTACGGAAAATACTTGTAATTTACAAATGGATCGACTGGGCTCCATCATGGCATATTCGGGAATTCTGCAACTGTTCATGAATCGAAATAAAGAGCAAAGTGACGTTGGTGGTCTAATCAAACCGGGATTGATAACAGGGATGAGCCTCTTACCGTGTTATAACCGTCCGATGTGTGTCTCAATTTCTTCGAATCCTTGTTGTCACATAAATGATTGACTCCCACCATAGTGACGTCATGGTAGGAGATGTAGGAAACAGGGGGATAAGATTCAGGTGTATGCGACACGGCAAACACGTCGGATCGCTTCTCCGTAAATTGGAAAATTATACTTTTAAAAGGGAGCCGTAAGCTCAAAACAAAACATTATTATTTCTGTTGACTGGGTGTTTGGAAATCTATTGAACGAATGGTGACGGTAGGATATAGGGATATATATGTATATATTGTAATAGGTTTTAATAAACTCTTATAGCAAAAGAGTTTTGTCTTCTTTTTTGTGAACCTTCCCCTTTTACCTTTTCTTTCCCTTTTTGTGAGGAGGAACGCTTCTTACTCAGCATTCTGCCTTATTTATTCAGATATCGTGAGATGCGGTCTGGTGTGATGTAGGTTTCAGAAAAACATTTTCTTTATCGTGCCAACGTTTCGATCTTTTATTGAGATCATCTTCAGGGCCTGGGATTTACAAACAATGTTTACATTTAACAAATACATTTAGGATGTGGAAAAGTGAATTTATACAATGCAAAATATATTTTATATTCAAACATATTTTGCATTGTATAAATTCACTTTTCCACATCCTAAATGTATTTGTTAAATGTAAACACTGTTTGTAAATCCCAGGCCAAGAAGATGATCTCAATAAAAGATCGAAACGTTGGCACGATAAAGAAAATGTTTTCTGAAACCTACATCACACCCGACCGCATCTCACGATATCTGAATAACTATCGATTAACGATCACTAATCTCTACACACTCTGCCTTATTATTAACCCCTATACATATATGGTAAGCGCTCCTCACATTGTACATAGTTGTAGCTAATTAAATTATAATTTTAATTTAAAAAACAGTTAAAAAGTTGTACGTATCTGTGATAAAGAAATACATGTTCCTGAGATTGAGTGTTAACTTATGAAAAAATAAAACCAAAGGATGGACCGGTGAGTGTCACTAGACTTCAAGCAAGACTGTTTTTGTTTTTAGTATATAGATTCATTTTCACCTTCACTTCAAAAAAACAACAAACATGTGCAATACATTTAATTTTCCTAACAACTGGGTAAAGTACGTAATTGTATTTTGTAATGTATTTATATAAGATGTGTTATGTAACTCTGTTCATGTAAATTTTGTTTTTAATAAATTGGGCTCTGAAGATGACGGAATATTCGCCGAAAGCTTGGTGTAACCCAATAGTGATGTTCTTTATTCACCTGTAAAATGACCTCAAGAAGATCCAATACATCAGTTTAAATTACGTAGGTCGATCAACGTCAACTAGAAAACCATTTTTTATTTTGAGAATAAAGAATAGTGCATGGGTGTGTTCCTGGATGTAACCCAGGCTTTCGGTAGGTCCTGGCTCCAAAGTATCCGCTAAAAAAAACTTAAACAATTCCTATCCACTCATTATTACCTTCTTCTCCAATCCTATCTAACAGGCGGCTGCTTCAGAGTGAAGTGCGGCAAGATATTAAACCATCATGTTAACTATTTACACTCCCGACTTTCCTAAACATTCCATTATTATCACTTAGGTAATAAACTGCGATTTTATTTTGTCAAATCGAATCCTGTACAATCGACATTAACAGCATTGAGGAAAATGTAAATAGTGTACATTAACATAGAGAAAACAGATTTGTCCTCCAGTATACATAAACAAGGAGCCGACTTCCACTCACGTTACATACTTAGAAGTTACCAAGATAGCATACTGGCGTGACATCCACACACCAGAGTAAGAGGAAACATGCGTTCCCGATTTACTCATCGTCAACAAGACAAGACTTTAACATCCGCACCTGGCTCATGGCCTTATCGGACGCTTTGATTCTCAAGATGAGAGCTGACGCACTTCTGCATACGACGGAAAAGTGTTACCGCCGCAGCATTGGTGTAGTGGTGTCCCGGCCCCTAAGAGTCAGTAGCCACGCTCCCCGCTTGTCCACTCCGAATGGTCGGGCCCGCATTGTGCGTCGGGTCGTACGCCGCACGCGAGGGGCTAACGGGCCGAAATACATCCCCCCGTCCCCCTCTCGCATACTCCCTAGATAGAGAAGGCGACTCTATCTCTCTGAGTGTAGAGGCTCCCCTAGCGTAGAAACTTTCGGGAACGCCCCGACAGCGGTTTCGGATTAAAAAGTGGGATTGCTACCCACCCCCTAGATGAGTACTGCCTACGGACAAAGGTCTCTTATGAAGTTCAGCCTACACCTGCTGCACGTAATCGAGGGACGCCATAGGTCTAGCCTAGGTGGTCCGTTCCTTCGCTTCCCCAAGGGTACCACGCCAGTCATACGCACAACAATGCAAAGCATACTCGTCAGAAACCGCCGATACCACTACCCTTTTCCAGTCGCTTACTCACGCATTCGAGGGACTGTAGCATGATCATGACGTCCTCAACGCTTACATGCTGTCGTCCGGTCGCAACGTTTCCCGTGAGGGCCGGGGATAATACATTGGCCATGCGCAAGCTTCACGAAAGGTCCCAGGTAGAAGACAGCCTCTCTCTAAGTTCCCGCCAGGGGCGTCACCACAAGCCACCACGAATCCATTCCCAATGTGACAGAGGGCTGGATTCTGGAACATTCCTGTCACCCCGTGGTACAGATGGCCATACAACCCTCCCCCATCTATGCAGACAGGATCTGGTGCACTGGCCCTCGTGTGATTCTGCTAAGGCACCCGACGTCCCTGCCGACCCTGAGGCCGACATAAGACAGCTTGTGCTTTAGAGAGGTTGCCACGCCCTCAAGGCTACACCATTATTTTGTGCCTGGATACCCCCCTTGTAACCAAGGGTTAGGAGGGGTCACAGGATAGAATGAAGGAATTCGGATTGAGAAACAGGGCCGCGGAAGAGAACACGAGGTGGGCCGTTTCGGGGTCTCGAGTCTCAACCGCACTATACCACCCGTCGTCGCCGTGGTTCCACATAGAGTGGGCCATGACTCCCAGGGTGGGTGAGGCGATATGGCCGTTCAAAAGCCGAACTAGTCGACCGTATCCCAGCCAATCGCCTCGGGGGGTCGAATCCGCTCTGCGGAAAATAAATCCCGCGGATCGGATTGGGATCCTCAATCACAAACACTCACTCCTCACAATCAGTGTGCTCGTGGTGGGCGACCGGTTCCTCAGGCTTTCACAGTTACCATTCAGGCTCCCTGCTACTCCCCGAAGGCCGAATGCCGCTCACACCTGGGCTTGAGAGACTCTTCCTCAGCGAGTAAGAGGAAACAACTGAAACAAGATTTTAGGATCGGGATTTATTTTGACGACCTATACTAGACCACTTTGAACATACGGTGTGGACCTTTGGATTCCGCCAAGGCATCCAATTCTTAC
Source organism: Cimex lectularius (assembly GCF_000648675.2). Lineage (NCBI taxonomy): Eukaryota > Metazoa > Arthropoda > Insecta > Hemiptera > Cimicidae > Cimex > Cimex lectularius. Next base: position 113,214 of record NW_019392650.1, read on the forward strand.
TACATAACTAACCTCACTATTTAAACGATCTCAACGTTCCTTTTGTCAATAAAATGATCCTATCCCGCTTCAAAAGTACCACCTATTCCATCTTAATACTATTGTATAAGAACTTGTCTCGCCACATCAAACGAAGATTGTTTCGAGACCTCCTCGCCATTTATTGCCAGTGTCGGCTGTTTTTTCTAACGTGTGTCTTCCGGATACAGCTCTACTTATTGTAGGTGTGTAGGTAACCTGATATTTGAATAAATGCATCTTCGTTGATCGGTGAATAGTTTGAGGACCTAGATGAGAGAGAGCGAGCATTCACGTGATATGCTACATCCTCCAAGTTTGATGGGCGTAAAATATACAAAAATTTTATTTTTTAACCAACTCAAAGTAAATATTCTAGTAGTCTTTAAAAAACGTAAAAGTCAAATATACACAGTCAACATTTACATTGAAAAAAAGATTTGCCCTCCACTATACATCAAAAAGAACGACCTACTTTCAGTAACGTTAGTTGTTTAGAAATATACCTAGATGGCAGACTGGCGTGGAATCCCTCACAAAAGACATCACAGGAAACCGCGTAACATGACTTGGACATCTACGAAGACTTTTAGAACCAAAGTTACATATAGTGGAAGGCATCTAATAAAAAGCCACCAAAGTGACAAAACTCCTTGGTCAATAACTTCAATATTCACAACGACTTTTAACATTTCTTTGTCAACGATGTGATTCGATCCCACTTCCAAAATCTCCTCATCACGCTCTCGATCCATTCTATAATAAATGAACAATAAATAACAACGACACTGAATAAAACTAAATTAACCCTCTATTGAACTTTTTATACGTCACCACGTGGATTACCAAAATTATCCGGTACAAAATTGTGCCTAAGAAATAACTTGTAAACATTAAATTAAATATTCAAAATAGCCACAAACATGAAGAATACAACCAGACATCGTTTCTTGATGTTGAAAGATTATTCTCCTCCAAAGGGTTCAACCTGATTCTCTTCTCTCTTAAAAAACAGGATTCCTGAATCCTTTCTGTGTCTCGCAGGAAATTTTCAACGATTATGCTGAATAGTCCCTCGAATTCGCGAGTAGTAGCGGATGGGAACGGGTAGTGAATCGGTTTCTCCTACTCGAGTATGCTTTACTTTGTTGTGCGTATGACCGGCGTGGTACCCTTGGGGAAGCGAAGGATCGGACCACCGAGGCTATGGCGTCTATCGAATGCCCATGGCAGGTGTAGGTTGAGCTCGACAGGAGGTGGTGAAGCCCCAATACTCTGGGAGATATTGTCGCCTTCTCTATCTAGGGAGCGCGCGGGAGAACGGGCTGATGTATTTCAGCTTAGGTAGCATAAAACCCGCGTGCGGCATACGGTATGATGCTCAATGTAGACCCGGCCACTTGGAATGAAAAAGCGGGGATCGAGGTTGTTTTGGCCCTTCGGGGCTGTGCTGCCTCTACACCAATGCTGCGGCAGTAACACTATCCTGTCGTGTGAGCAGGTGCGTCTGCTCTCATCTTGAGAATCAAAACGTCCGATAAGGTCGAATAGGCTAGGTGCAGACGTTAAAGATTCTCATTGTCCTTTTTAGGACGACCGAGTATACCAGAAAGACAGTCGAGTTGATGGGCTTGAAGTTTGATTATTTTAATCACCCTGGTCCGCTCGCCTTTGCTTCTTTGATCTGTCATTCGCGTTATGGCATCTTCGTTGGTTGGTTCGTCTAAAGACCAGGTTTACCAAAACATTGACATATTACTACGTCAACATTATCTTAGTTTTATTCTTTTCAGATATAAAAACTTAGTAAAATACTATAAAATATTGTTTTTGTTAATATTTGCAATTAATTCAGTTTGCGAATTTTATTAATATAGGACGATTTCTGTAGCATAGACATTTGCCTAAGTATGAACCGAACCTCCTTCATACAAGATTTTATGCTTTATAAGGGATATTCAGCCAGATCTATTCAGTAACAATAAGATTTTGAAACTATGGAAAACCGAACGATTCTAATGGACGAAAGCTCAGTCCTAAAAGGAAGGGGGTTGTTATAGCGCTTACAAATTATCGTTTTTTAACTAACGAGATCCAGAGGCCTGTAAACACGATTTAAGGGGCCCCCGGGTTGTGTAAGGTCCGCTCGGGGCACCTTTCCACCTTTTATTTACGAGATCGTGACCCTAAGGTAATGAGACGATTGTGCAAACTATTCTCGACTACTATGCTGAATTCATCTGCGAACGACTGGAACAACGTTGTAGAACTACTCTCACTTCTATGCTCGTTCTGGTCCAAATAATGGATCAACGTAGCAAAGATATCAGTATGATATCAACGAATGTTTTAAACAATTTTCTCTTTTGTACTCAAAAGAATTTTGAAGCTTTTATTCGTCTTGTGATAGTCTCTCTTCAAATCTGACCGAAATTCTGTTATCTTTTTCTTTTCTTCATTTAAAAACTGTAATTAAAGTCCTTTTTTAAAATGATATTCTTATTACCAAAACATTTTCAGGGCTTGGCGCTCTGTGCTAATATTAATCGACAGAAGTCAGTAGACTACATAGAAAGGTTTCAACGTTTCCGTGAAATACCAGCTGTACTTTTGACCCGTGTCAATTTTCCAAATTTCCTAAATCCAAAGTCAAAATGGACAGGCTTGATTAAAGGAGCGGCAGCAAAGGCTCGTCAAATCAATGTCATTATCTTTAGCCGTTTCACGTGAGTTTTGAAAGGTTCGGGCAAAAGTTAGAACGTTAACACGTCTTGACAGACCCTCTCAGACACGATTCAGAAGTTGTTAACTCAACACGGCATCCTGATCTCCTTTTAGCTTTCATCAAACTACAAAGGAAAATAACAGCGCTCTCTGCCCCGCAAATTGACATAAATGACTATGTTATTGACCTGTTGTGCGTCTTATCAGGAAACAAAGAAGCTTAACCACATCCTAATTTATTACAGATTTTATGAATTAGCTAATAAAAATTAATAATAAAACTATGAGTTATTATATTTATACATTCTCTAGAAACTAAAAATTTACTAGATCAATTTATGAATAATATTCTAAACATCAAACAATGGTTCTTATATTTCTTTGAATTTGTTATACCATTCTATTTCTTCAAAATATAATTAGGTGGAAATATGTACAAATATATCACGTATTTATTCCTCCCATTAGATGGGTAGGTTTATTTTTTTGTCTTGCTTATTGATTTTTGTTTATAAATGGCGACAAAAGGGTAAATTTTAAATTCAAAGAATGCAACATAACAACGGTAAATTTTCTTTTAGCAATACTTAATTTGACCCTATAAATTGTATTATTTTGTATAACGATTACTTTTTAAAATGTTCACAAAATTTTGAAAGTTGTCTAATTTGAACTCCATATTTAGTGCTCATACTTGACTATTATTGTTTTTAAGGAATCATTTACGAGAACAAATTATACATAAAATTCATTTATTTATAGGAACTTTTGTTGGGTTTGTTAGATAGAAAGCCCCAACTCTACCAAGGTCTGGGTAAGAAAAATGTAAGTCAGAAGGCAAAAACGCCATTAATTCTGTTTTTGTACACTTTTTGTACTTCTCCTCCTTTAAAGGAGTTAAAAATTTACGACAAAAAATAAAAAACCTTTTTTGTCGTCCAGAATTGTTTAATGCATAGAAAAAAAATAGCCAGGAAAACAGATCATCCAAATAAGAAAGTTATATGTCGTCAAGGTTCTTCAATTTAGCAGGGCACAACACGATATTTCAGAATATCTACAAACGTTTTTTTAAGTTAGAAATATAGAAAAAGTTAAATGTTTCTCCTTTTCAATATGTTCAAGCTCACCTTTCTAAAAAATCCATCGAGGATAGAAAGATCTTTGAGAAAAGGACGGTCAAACTGCATTTATCACCTCAGAGACACAATGTAACATTTCATTTTCAGAATATCTAAATAGGTTTGATTTGCAAATAAAGAAAACATTAAAAAAATTTCTTACCTTACAGACTCAACGAAACATTCCAAATATCTATAAAAAGGTTTTATTGGTTAATAAATGGAAAAGGTAAATGTCCTGTGTTCTTTGCAGGTGCAATGTGTAAGAGAAAAATATAAAATAAGAACTGTCAAGCTACAGGTTAGCCACATTGGAGACTTGAAAACAATATGTTATGTACAAAAAACAAGTTTTGTTTGATTTGTAAATACGGGGAACGTTTAGTATTTGCAATTAGTCCGGGTTCAACAGTTAAGCCAGCGAGTAATAGGTAGACCACGTAAGAGATATGGAACGGTCCGGCTACAATTTCATCACCTTACAGGCTTACACACAATATTTCAGAGAATTTAAACAACCTTTCTTTTGTTTGTAAATATGGAAATGGTAGAATATTTCCCAGTACAATGCGTTCAAGTGTATTGCATAGGAAAACCGCAAATAACGACCATGCGGAGAATTCGAGTATGTCAAGTTACAGGTTCATCACCTTGCGGCCTTCAACAGTATTACAAGATGTCTTTAAAAAATGTTTTCGTTGGTTTATAAATGCGGAAAAGGTTCTATGTTTGCCCTCTGTAATAAGTTCAGTTCCAACGAATAGGAAAAACTAGCGTATATGGGATGTTCATGCTATAGATTCATCACCTCGCCTATATCAACACCATATCTGGTTATCTGAAAACCTTCCTTGGATTTGTACAGAAGGTTCATTTTCCTCTTTAATATGTTTAGATCCTACGCATAGGTAAAACCGGCGAGAATAGGCATATTAAGCTAGGAATTAAGAGCTGTCAGCTCATCACCTCACAGACACTATTTTCAAGATATCTAATTTAATATTTTTTCTTTGTTTTGGTTTATAAGTGAAGCGGTCGATATTTGTCCTGTAATATCCCACCAGATCCGATGCACAGAAAAACCAGCTATAATAGAAAGTCCTGAAGTCTATGGTGAACGGTCGTCTGACCTGGCACCTGGAGGCAAAGTACATCTAGTATCAGGCGGGATTCCGTAGGAATCGCTCTGCGGTGGATCATGCATGCCTTCTCGAGGGCGACCTTCAGGACACGTTCTCCAACAGAGAGCACGTTCTGACAGTGTTCTTCGACCTCGAGAAGGCGTATGATACGACGTGGAGATATGGGTTACTACGGAAATGTCACGATTTCGGTCTCAGAGGCAAATTGCTACGGTTCCTCCAGGGTTTCCTGGAGACCCGTAGGTTCCGAGTCAGGCTGGGAACTGCGCTCTCTAGGGACACGTTCAGGAGAACGGTATCCCTCAGGGTTCGGTGATGGGCGTTGCGCTTTTCTTGGTGGCGGTGAATGATATCGCTGACGGCGTTCCACCGCAGATAAAGAAAATGCTCTTTGTCGACGACCTCTGCTTCTCCCATTCGGGTAAGGATCCGGCGGAGGTCGGCGGTAGGATGTGTCTGCGATAGCCCAGGAAACCGGGTTTACCTTTTCCACTTCGAAAACGGTGTTCACTTTTGCAGATTGAGGAGGGCCCGTAGCCCCCCTCAACTCGGGCTGAGGGGCACACCTGTGAAGCACATGGAGAAGGTGCGGTTCCTCGACCTGCTGTTTGAAGAGAAGACGCCGTCGACGCCCAGAGCAGGAAAACCTTCTCACTGTTGAAATTTGTTGGTCACTTTAGGTAGCGAGCGGACAGGGAGATTCTGTTAAAAAAATTTGACTCGCTGCTTTGTTCGAGGATCTTTTATGGATGTATGGCTTATTCCTCGACCCGAAAAACGCAACTGCGAATGCTCGACAGGCTCTATTATCAGGGTTTCAGATCGATCTCGGGGGCGTTCAAAAACAGCACCTTGGCCAGTCTCTGCTGCGAGCTGGGGGTCTTGCCTCCTAAACTTCAAAGAAAGAAGCTTGCTCTCAGTTACGCGGCCGGGTTCTTGGCCAAGCCGGAGCACCCCCTCGCTATGAAGATCCTCCACAGCCCGTACAGAGTAGTCCACGACAGGCTTCGCTCGCGGACGCGACCCCTCGGTGAGGAGGGCCGGATTGGTCCTGGGGGACGGTGCTTCGGTTGGGCCACCGGCCGATACCCTCGTGGACCTTTCCGGCCGTACTCGTCCGCGACGATCTGGCGAACTTGCCCAAATCGTGTACGTCGCCATACCTCTACAAGGCTAAGTTCCTTGAACACAGAAATAGATACGCCAGTTTTCGTCTGATTTTTACAGACGGGTTCAAGACCGGTGATGGTGTGGCGTGTGCTGTGTATAGCGAGGGAGTAGCTACCTTCTGGTCGTTGCCTCCTCATGGCAGCGTATACACGGCAGAGCTGTATGCGATCTGGCACGCTCTCGAGGCGGTGCGGACCGGGGAGGGCTCAGCCTTCCTCGTATGTACCGACTCTCTGAGAGCAGTATGGGCTATACGCGACAGGTTCTCTGTGGACCCTCTCGTCGTGCTCTTGTTAGAGAAATACCCGGAGCTGGAGCCTCTCGGAAAAACGGTGGTTGTTGCCTGGATTCCCGGACGCCTCGGCTTGGAGGGTAACGAACGCGCGGACGAGGCGGCGAAAGCCTGTACGTCCCACCCTCCGGATCGGACCATCGCGATCAGGCCATCTGGCGCTAAACACGCAGTATAAAATCTGATAAAAGAAAGATGGCAGCGCCAGTGGGCGGGGTCGTCAGAGAGGCTCTTGCGATTGAAGAGCACGACCTGTAGATGGCCCTCAGAGAACCTGAGCAGGAGAATTCTAGGTCTCCTGTTCCGCTTTTTAGGGGAAATTGGGGTTTTTTTATTGTATATAATATGTCTTATGTGTTGTGTGTCTATATGTTTTGTCTGAGTGCATGTATTTATTAACGTGAATGTCGAGGGGTGAGGGTGAAATATAACGTAATCATCGTCTCTCGAAGGTTGAGAGCGTATAAGTGCGTGTTCGGGGTCGATGGCGGAATATTTATAAAATTACTCCTTTGACCCCAATCTAGATTAGTTTAAGTATAGGTCGGTGGAGGAATATCAAGTACTCCACCGACCAAACGGAATGAGTGTACTGTATGGATGCATTGGGTGGGGGGGGTAGCCGAGTGGTTAAGGCGTCAGACTCTCGGCTAGTAGATCCCGCGGTAGTGGGTTCGATCCCCACCGTCGCCTCTGGACTTTTTCTGACGCCTAAGGGGACCGATGAACGCAATTGAAAGAAATTGACACGGCACTCATCAACGGAAGAGGCGAGACCAGATCTCAGGGACCCTGAATTTGGTCGCAACCCCCTTCAAAAATGAGTTTCTTCGATGGAAGAACACCGGCACACCAGTCAAATTCACACTTGTGTTGCGAGCCCCCAAAAAATGGAGCCAGGGATAAACTACAATAAGCTGCACAGCTGCAGTGCTCTGGAGGAAACTGCTCCAGTTCCTCGTATCCATTGAAAAAAAAATGGATGTATTTATTTGTATGAATGTAGTGTTTCAAAGGGTAAATAGAATATAGACTTAGTTGGGGGCTGAAATGTCGGAAAAAAATTAGAAAGATTATACAGTAAAGGGCGGTATAGCAATTAGGTTATCACTTCGCAAACGTTTGAAAAATGGCAAAAAGGAGGGAAAATTCAAAGGTGGGGTTAAGATGAGAAGTTAGTGTCCGGGTGGATCGAAGTCACGATAGCTCAAGTGGTAGAGCAGCGGGGAATTTAGCCCCAGGTCGTGGGTTCGAATCCCGCCCGTGTCACTGACTTTTTTATTTCAACTAAAAACCTTAATTAAAAGATATTAATTGGTCAAGCGGACCATGAAAACTAGAGAATATATCTTATTATAAGCTTTTTAAAACATTTTTTAAAGAGGGAAGATAGGATCGGGAGGAATTGGAGATTGTTGGGATTTTTACTGCTTAAGTGCGTTGGCCATATATATTATGGTCTTTGAAACGAAGTACATAATATTGTCTCTTAATTTTGCATGAACTGTTTTCATGAACGATGCTTTGAGTTGCCAATGATGTAACTTATCGTTTTAAAGATGAAATATTGTTTTGCAATGAGAGTAATTGTGTTTAGGAAATTCTCTTTCTGGTTATTAACATTTAACATTATTTTTAAAGTTCATTTTTTTAGGGAATTATTATTTTTTAACGGCACAGCTGCTGATCCGTAACATTCCCCTGCGTACCTAATTAGTGATTAAAACTAGTTTTTATATGCAATGATGAAGGTTTCTTTAAGGAAGCGTTATCTCAACATAAATAATTGGGCGAAACGATATCTTAGTTTTCTAGATTTTTTGATGATCTAGAAATCTACATCTAGAGATTCTTTGTGTGTAGTTCTCATTACATAATTTTTGTTTTCTTTCACATGTACAATTTCTTCTGTTAGCATATAAGGGAACGTTCAATATTTTTCCTTTCCAATTTGTCTAGTTTCAATACATATAAAAATCAGGGAGTATGGGCAACTTAATCACGAATTTGAAGGCGAAATATATGAAAAGTTCAATATTTGTCTTCTGCAATCTGCCCAGATCTATTCGATATAAAAAACAGTGAGGATAGGCCATGCAGAGAATATGGGACAGTCAAATTGCAATCAGTAAGTAAACGAGCGTTTAGTCACAAAGTAATTGGTACGTTATAAGGATCTAAGTTACTCCTCTTCTTGTTACAGGTTAATCATGTCAGAGACACACCATATTTCAGCATATCTAAAAAAATTTCTTTGGTGGAACTATGGTTCAATATATTTCCTTTGTAATATGTTAGAAAACCACTGGATAAAACCATCCATTCAACACATCGCAGACCTCACAATCAGGAAAGAAGAGTATTATAAATCACGCCCACGAGGGTTTCCGGGGTGCGTCTTTTGAAACTGTTAAATTGATGTTTACGTGTAAGTCGTTTGTAGTTGAAAATCAATTAAAATATTATCCTTCTAGGGCCTATCCTTCCGTAATTAAATTCTTAACTCCGTTTCTTAAAACGGAGCGGTGAGTGATTGAAAAATAAATTAGGACCGGAAAGGAATTCAAATGTCGTCCTACGGATCGCAAAAGAAATAAATCCCAGGTCATAAATCCTAAGATTTTATCATTTAAATCGTTCTTATCTGTTTCTACATTTCCGATTAAAGACAGGCTAATTAATTGTAGTCATAAAGTTGTGAACATGACGTCAAACGTGGGCGTTCCGAGGAGCATAACTTAACACTCAATCGGACTCGAGATACAAACGGTATTTCAAGGCGCTTAATTGTTCCTTATGCTATCAGATCGCATTACTCTCAGCGAGTCGTGACTCGAGCTTTACGTCTCGGTTCTTAACTCACAACCCCATTGAATACAATGAGATATTAATAACGAATTCAGGCCATTCACTGGTAAATAATACTTGATTGAACTATTTACTTTCTCAAAAGATCATAACCTTTGCACAATATTTATTCATTCGACGCCTTCTCGATAAATTGCTGTCATTGCCTACTATCTACCTTTTCTTGCCTTTCATCTCAACCGGTTCTTCTATCTTACACTGTCAGTTCAGATTTCAAAATCGGAAAGTTAATATTTTATCATGCTTTTTATCCTTCCAACGTTTTCTAATTTCCGTAATTGCCGTGTAAAACGCCGGGAATGGGCAGAAGAAATGTACAGAAAAAATTAAACGTTTTTTCCTGATGAGGAACAAGAGCGGTTTTATGATTATTTGGAGATCGTGAGATGCGGTCTGGTATGGTTTTAGAAAAACATTTTCTTTATCGTGCCAACGTTTCGACCTTTATTGAAATCATCTTCAGTGCCCGGGATTTATAAACATTGTTTAAATTATACAAATACATGGAGGTTGTGAAAAAAGTGAATTTATACAATACTAGAAATTTTAGAATCAATCGAAGTATTTGTGCTCATTCTGTGTAGACGTCATTGGGTGTCGTGATGACAGTGTCAGTGAGATATTGATGTTTTATGTTTATATACTTTGGATTTTGAAGGGGCGGGGAAGGAAGTTGGGACATTTTTATATGAGTTTTGATGGAGTCAGCTTCTTTGAGGTAAAAGTAGCCGACAATGGAAAAGATTGGGTAATGGTTCGGCCTGATTATCCTTTCAGGAATATATAGACGGGGACAATTAGGGAAAGGAAAGCCAAATTTTTGAAGGATTAGAAAATGGAGAAATGTTTGATGTGTGGAATATGATGATTGTTTTATATTCAATAAATTAAGGTTTTTAAGTTGAGATAAAAAAGTCAGTGTCACGAGCGGGATTCGAACCCACAACCTTCGGCTTGATACACTGCTACTCTACCACTTGAGCTATCGTGACTTCGATCCCCTCGGGCACTAACTTCCCATCTCAACCCCACCTTTTGAATTTTACCTCCTTTTTGCATTTTTTCAAATGTTGTGTAATCGGATTGGATTCTCGGCGACAAATGAAATGGCCACGGAGAGCTTTAGTGAAGTGTACTTCATTTTAATAAATTAAATTCACTATTTTTCGTGGTCCACTTGACCAATTAATAACATTAAATTAATTGGTCAAGCGGACCACGAAAAATAGTGAATTTATTTGTTTTATATGTTGTTTTATAAGTTATGTGTGGTGATTAGTGACCGTTAATCGATAATTATTCAGAAATCGTGAGATGCGGTCTGATGTGATGTAGGTTTCAGAAAAACATTTTCTTTATCGTGCAACGTTTCGATCTTTATTGAGATCATCTTCTGGACTCAAAGTGTTTGTCTTCTGTGTAATTGAGCCATTCTTGCGTGTCGTGTTGAGAGTGCCCACTTCACTCTTTTTGAATTTTTTCAAAAACACGGGCACTACGAGGGTTGATATAACCTCTGCTGTTGTGAAACCTCGTAAAAAAAGGTTTCCCAATACCACATGAATCTCAGGAAACTGCGAAAACAGTCTTGAATAACCTAATCACCTGATAAAAACGTCGATAGTTATTTAACAATCTGAAAATACTTCAAATAAATTATTCTTATCAATTTTTATTTAATTCTTATTTATTGAGGTACTGGCGCGCATTTGTCTTACTTTTCGTACTTGGTGTACGAAATTTGGCCAATAATGACTGCAAATTTTATTTTTTTTTTAATTTATTTTAATTTAATGTGGTGGTAAAAATATTTTAAATCTAGAAAGTTGTTTTTTTTTTTTTTTTAAACTAAACACCCCATTTATTTTTATGCCAAGTATATTAATGCATTTGGGACCACGTCCTTGGGCCCTCTTCGGAGCTTACTCTAATGGTACTATTAAATTGAGTTCCATTTAGCTAAGTAGTGAGATCTGAAGAGGGACCAGAGACTTGGCCCGAAATATATTAGCAACCAAAATATTTGTTATAAAAATAAATGGTGGGTTTAATTTAAAATAACCAACTTTCTAGATTTAACAATAACTGCTTTCAGAACTCCGGGTATTTAGTCAGGGAAAAGGAGGGTGTGTGTAAACCATCCCTTTAGGAATAGGGTGAATCACCACCCTTGTAATTACCTGTAATATCTGTCAGTTGTATGCCTGACGTTTCAATTTTGCCCCTGTCCTTCTCCCAACCGCTTTGCAAATCGGCACTTATCGCCCTTTTACTCCTTTTTCAAAAGGGGTCGTTCATTTAATTAACCTAATAACGCTGGTAAATTGAGAAAAAGCAGCTTCTGTTAAGATTGAAGGACTTTTATCGACGCAGTAATTTTTCTGGATGAACAATATTGCAAACTCATCTGTAATTAAAAAAACCCTGGTCCATAAATCCAACAACTGGGACTCGGAATTAAAATTATTGTAATCGCTTTCAGTAATAATTTACTTTTCAATTAATTAATCTTTAATTAAGGTTTTGGTTGAGATAAAAAATCAGTGTCACGAGCGGGATTCGAACCCACGACCTTCGGCTAAATACGCCGCTGCTCTACCACTTGAGCTATCGTGACTTCGATCCACTCCTGATTACACGACATTTGAAGAATGGCAAAAAGGAGGGAGCATTTGAAAGGTAGGTTGAGATGGGAAGTTGTTGTCCGAGTGAATGTTGTTGTCTTGTGGAAAATTTAATTTAGTTTAGTTGATTTTAGACTAAAATCACAAAAATGTTATTATCTCAGGAAAGAGCAGCGGCGTATTTAGCCAAATGTCGTGGGTTCGAATCCTGCTCATGACCCTGACTTTTTTATCTCAACCAAAACCTTAATTAAAGATTACTTAATTGAATATAATTTATTTGGTTAATCGGACCACGAAAACTAATAGATGTAATAAATTACGTTAATTGTCTGCAATTTAATAATTTTCATGAGTTATAGTTTTTTAATATCTGCCAATCCCGGCCAATATGGGGACAGCTAGCGGCAGAAATATAGCTAGGCTATAATATAATTAATGATGTGAACACGATCGAATGGCGACAGACAGTCGCCCAAGAATGTGAAGTTAGTAAAATTATCGTACAACAGCTGACATTTTGGTGTGATAGTCTCTCCAAAATTCAATTTAAAAACCCATTGCTGAAAAGTTGAAAAAATATAAAACTTAATTTAGCTTCCTCTGTCTTTATTAGAGTTGAAAAAACCGAGAATATTTTAAATTTGCTTCTTCAAAATAATGTGTTCAGGCCTGGGAAGACCTAAAAGTTGTTAATTCTGTCCTTTTAGGTTCATACTCCAATTAAGTAAATTACCTAATTATTGAATTAAAATATTATATTTTAAGTCAAAAATAAATGCTGAAAATGTAAAGTTAATTACAAAAATAATTACAAAATGTGAACAAAAAAGTTATCCCTAGAAATAAGCAAATTATGTAGTTATGCATAGAGGCTTTTTTATGATTTTGGCCCCAATATTCTTGCTGTTGTAGTCTCTATGACGCGTTTCGGCTTCTCTTCGTCTTCAGAAGTGGGTGAGTTTGTGTGTTTAATCTGAGAAACTTATAAAATGATATGATTGACAGAGTAATAAATTCATCATCGAAGTTGAAGAAAACCAGAACGCGTCTGAATTACAAAACATCGAAGATATAAGGACGAACGACCAAGCGACAGGTTCATCACCCTGCAGACTGTGGACTTGTAAAGGAATCGTCCTCGGTGTTCTTCCTCACTGCCGAAAGTGTTTCGGCCGAGTCTGGTTTGTTCTCTAAAACCAATGGCATTTTACCCTACTCTCCTACGTACTTCCTCAACCTAAAGTCCTAGCTTACCATCTAACCTGGGCGTCAGATGCGTTAGAGTATGTAGGATATAGTAGGAGTATACTGATCATTTCACTCTCCTTTGTACAAGACGGGCCAGACGTTCCCCAGGATAGCGTCCTCAGTGTGTTACTGCACTCCGTAAACACAGTTATCACTTCCCAACTCAACACCACCATTCTAACAAACGCTGACGACACTGCTTTATTCTTCGACCCTGTTATATCCCAACAAACACTTAAGACACATCTAAATCCCTTGAACAGTTCTTTATGCAATGGCAAATTAAATTCAACACTACAACATCCTAAAATATAACAATTAATTAAGGATTTTAGTTGAGATGAAAAAAAGTTAATGGCACGAAAGGGATTCGAACCCACGACCTTCGGCTAGATACGCCGCTGCACTACCACTTGAGATATCGTGACCTCGATCCACTCGGACATCAACTCCCCATCTCAACCCCACCTTATGAGTTTTCCCTCCTTTTGCCATTTTTTTTTCATCTCAACTAAAAACTTTAATTAATTGTCATGTATTAATTGGTCAAGCGGACCACGAAAGTAGTGAACTAAAATATAACCTTCACCCTTGTGAAGTTTTGTCATTTTCTGTCATTTTGGACTGTCTGACCCTAACTGGTTCATGCTCTGTCAGGTACGCCATCTTCAATTTTGGGATTCTGTAAAATCTCACAATTTTGGTTACTATTGAATATTAAACTTTTTATCATCTTGTATGGTATGATTTTTTATTTGAGCTGCAGACTGGACAGATTACATTCAGGTGATTTTATTTCCCATTGATTTTAATTTCTACCGGTGTCTTAATGAGAGTGAGGCCCACTGTTGAGAAAATAATTGTTACTTTGTCGTTTCCGATCAATGTAATCTGTTTCTTGTTTTGTAAACCTTGCTGTTTTGATCTTTCAGGCGTGTTTCTGGTTTTCGCCATCTTCAGAAGCGGTTTTTTTTACTGTACATATGCTAGGGAAAATGTATCGGCTGACGTCTTGGGATTGTGGCCAAATACCAGACAATAGGATGGCATACTCGTTATAATAGACATTAACATTGACAACGTATTACAGACCTGAACTCTCAACACAAATACATGACTTACACTGTAGAAACTGAACACAACAAGGGCATAAACCTTATCGACAACTATGACAATAACTGTCTATAAATTCTAGTTCAGCTTAATAGAAAATTAGTAGTAAAAGAAATCATATAAACTGCCTTTTTCCTGTCATTCCTCAGAACTAAAAGTTAACGATTCAATAATTATAAAAACATATTTTGAACAGTATGGGGCAATGTGAAGTTTCAAATAACAAAAAAATGAATTGTTTAGCATTTAAAAAATTTTACTACATTAATTATGATAAGGGCTTAATAATAAGAAGAAATAATTGACAGTAAAAAATATTTGTTTAACTGTCAGAAATTTGACTAAATTAATAAGAACAAGCGTTTAATAAGAGGAAATATTAATTATTTTTCTGACATGCACATTTTTTTGTTCATTATATTTCACCAAGTGGCCAGCATGGAGTGTGTTAACAGGGAGGACAGGGGCGAAGTCAATCGGACCACACAAGAGAGCAATCAATCAGGGACGTCTGTTTACCCAAGAGTTTGTTCTTGTAAAGGGGGCCACCCAGTCACTTGTCACGCACCCCGACCGGGTCCCAACTGGGTAAACATCTTCAGGTGCTTCCTCTTTTCCGCCGGCCCTTTGACACAGTCAGAATTTAAGAGAACGAGCGAGGACGAGAAAAAATAGGTTTAAAAAAATATGAAGGGAAGGTTGGTATAAAAATATACAAGACGCCTATCTTGAAGCTGGACGTTGCTGTCACGAGGGCAATCAAGCCGCGCCAACACTTTTCAAAAGTACTCCTGACGTTTTAAATATTTAATTATGCTGCTTTGATCTGCCTTTTCACAAATGATGTAATTATTTACCACCAGTTTCGTTTTATCCTGACTATTTTTACAAGAATATCCTTTAACAATGTGCTTACCTCAACAAAGAATCACGTTTACCAACCTTAGTTTATAGTTTAACATATGAGCAAAAAGTGGTAGTAATAATGAAGTTGGGAATTCAGTGTTGTTCCCATGCTGTAATCGTAGTTTTAAAATTTAATTCAACATGGGATATGATAACTGATAAAGCCGAGTTGTTCAGCTTACGCCGTTCAGAGTGAGCTTGGGCTTATCGAAAGATACTGGTTTGCTTCAAAACGTGACACATTAACTAGATAATTTTCAAGTAATTGCGTCGTAACCAGAACGGTCTAGCTGGACGGCCGGTCTTTGTATAATGATCAGGCGAGGAGCGTGAAAATTAATCTAATCTCCGTTGACAGAGGCCGTTGGTCTGTCAAGACGGCAAAAACCGGTGGAGCTAATGGGAGAAGCCTTTATGATTTACGAGCGAGGGCTTGAGGGCCAACCCCGGCATTTATCAAAGGACCAACCCCCAATCTATTACACAGGAGCTAAATTAAACGGCCGCAGATGCCCAACTTTCTTCCACTACATTAACTATTTTCAGATTTTGCCATTCGCCTCACTTCTCTATGCGACGTGGAGAAAATGGAAAATTGTGCCGTTCGAATTTATCTGTTGTGGCAATTTGGTACCATCGGAACACCTTAAACGCATGAACTACCTAGGGTCGTAATCATTAGACTGTATAATTTTGTTTGCTTTTGTTAAAGTTAAAAATGTTCATGTCATGCCTTTCAGTAAAAATCTCTTGCTGTGTGGATGGTAGTAGGTCTCGTAGACTTTGTTGATTGTAAACCTGACATGTGAAATAAATGTTCAGTAAATAAAATTTTACTGCACACGTTGCATATGGGAAGTAGTAGTTCACGTGCCTTTAAATGACCCTTGTGGCTAACAATGCCTGACCTTAATCTGGCTGAAACGACTTCCTCTTTTGGTACTTCCTATTCGATCAGGGCCATTCTAAACATTGCATTTGCTTCCACACTAAGCCATTTTAATGAGCAACCTTTGATTTAAGAACTTATGATCTTAAAGTGTGATTTAAGTCAGATTTGGCAGTACGCATAAGAACGACGAATATCGCACACTCACAAGAAAATTGGCACAAGTCGAAAAATTATAAAAACCGATTAACTAGTGTTTTGAAATATTCGGATGTGTGGCTCTAGAAGAAAAATGGTACAACTGTCGGTTGACTCTTAGATGCTAGGTAGCACCATGGCACTTTTGAATTGGCTGGAATGTACTATCACCATTCACGAAAAGCGGCATATCTTAGTTCTGAGTCGAGCTTTAAAGCATTGGTGCGGTATTTATCTGGAAAAGTGGCCTATATCAAATTACGTTAGTTTTTTCTTTTTTAGAGAAGGATTTTTTGTTGTTCCGGAGTAACATAATTAGTTGTGTCACCGTAATTTATAACAATTAATTAAGGTTTTTAGTTTAGATAAAAAGTCAATGGCACGAGCGGGATTCGAACCCACGATGGTCGGCTAGATACGCTCTACCACTTGAGCTATCGTGACCTTGTTCCACTCGGACACCAATTTCCTATCTCAACCCCACCTTTTGAATTTGATAGCTCAAGTGGTAGAGCAGCGGCGTATCTAGCCTAAGATCGTGGGTTCGAATCCCGCTCGTGCCATTGACTTTTTTATCTAAACTAAAAACCTTAATTAATTGTAATATATTAATTGGTCAAGCGGACCACGAAATTAGTGAATTTAGTAATTTATAACTTACTGTTGTTATAATAACCGACACATCTTTTTAATATAATCTTCCTGTGTACCAAGGGATCGATAATAGCAACTTGGAACATTGATACAGTCAAGATTTAGAGTTTATTTTCATATTATATATGATAGAAAAACAATAAGTCAAAAATTTGGCAGTAACAAATGAATTTCTATTTTTAAGACCATACGTTCATCTAGAGAGTTCGTGAATTATTTTGGTTTCATTCCTTTTATTTTAATAACATTTTTTATTATATTATTGGTTTTTAAAATTTTTGAACAAATTTCTTTCAAATTATTATTTGGATTATTAATAATAATCCATTATATTTAGTGGTATATTGATCAAATTATTTCTTGCAATTAATTAATCTTTTTATGTAGGGTTTTGGTTGAAATGAAAAAGTTAGTGCCACAAGCGGGATTCGAACCCACGACCTTCGGCTAAATACGCCGGTGCTCTAGCCACTTGCTATTGTGGCTTCGATTCACTTGGACACCAACTCCCTAACTGAACCTACATTAATAATAATTAATAAAACCTTTATTTCACTGATTAATTTGGCATTCTAAATAACTAATTAGCCCTGACTCCAGGAGGAAAGCACATTTCGATCAAAAATAATCTTAGTAAAACTTACTACATGAGCTCGTTTGTTAGGATTTTATGTTGCTTGTTATTATCACAAAAAAAAATTAATCCTTACAATCATTCAATGACCACCATTAGACAAACAAACTAACTTAAATTATCGAGAGCAAATATATGCCAAAAAGCTGATTTTTAAATCGATTAGATTTCGTGATCCGATTGACCAAATAACACCTTTCAATTAATTAATCTTTATGTAAGGTATTGGTTGAGAAAAAAAGTCAGTGTCACGAGCGGGATTCGAACCCACGATCTTAGGCTAGATACGCCGCTGCTCACCACTTGAGCTATCGTGACTTCGATACACTCGGACACTAACTTCCCATCTCAACCCCACCTTTTGAATTTTCCCTCCTTTCTGCCATTTTTCAAATGTCGTGTAATCTATTCGATTCTCAGTGACAAATGAAATGGCTACGGAGAGCTTTAGTGAAGATATACTTCATTTTACATATTAAATCCATTAGATTTCGTGGTCCGATTGACTAAATAACATCGTTCAATTAATTAATCTTTATGCCAGGTATAAGAAGGATCGAAGTCGCGATGTTCAAGTGGTAGAGCAGCGGCGTATTTAGCCGAAGGTCGTGGGTTCGAATCCCGCTCGCGACACTGACTTTCTTATCAACCAAAACCTAACTTAAAGATTAATTAATTGAAAGATGTATTTTTAAAGTTTTGTATTTTATCTTATTTCTTGGAGAAAAGAAAGGCAATATTAATGAATGATGATAGTTTTTATTGCCAGCAAACGTAATGGCGTGTACTACTAATAATAAAAAAGTAGTCTTCCATTTGTCTCTCCTGAAATTTTTTTTTTATTGAGTTGTGTCACTTTTCTTGTGGATGTGCGATATATGGAATTGTATGACCTTATTCCTTGCTGGTTTCTCATGCTAATTGCTTTTAATCACGATAATACTCAGTTTATGACAATTGATGGTCCACAAAATGTATGGAGAATCTATAACATTTATCCGACAAATAAATGGCATAACCGTTCTCTCCTACTGATATTAGTATTTTTAATTGAAATTAAAGTCTAATAATATGGTTATGCATAGAAAGGAAACTTTAGAGTAGTGGGTAATTTAGAACGTGAAGAAAGGAAAACCACTCCAAATAATATTATAAGGCCAACGAGGAGAGTGAGTAAAACCAGATATTTCAAAAATACAGGTGATAATCATGTTAATTCTCCTCACTTATATTACCCCCAATGAGGGATAAGAGTGAGAAAGTCAATGCTCCTGGAATGATGGTTGTTTTCTCACAGGGTAATCTTCTAAACCGTCATTTCACGTTAAAATACACACATCAAGCCCTTGCCGGCACCATGGCAGAATGGATCACAAGGAACTAATCATAGTTGTTTCGCCAACACCTCGGCCGGCTATCGCCGCATACAAGGTCCACACGCCAACCCCAAAACCTTCAATTAAAGACGTCAGGGGTAATTACAGCTCACGGAAAGAGCCGGTAAACAATAGCGGCACCTCGTTAAAATTGTTTTCAAGAATAGGTTATTACCACGGCGAGCAGGTGCTCGATTTTGGAAAAGGAAAAGCCGATATTATCGTGCCACACCTTACCCCGCTACCCGTTTTCGGGCGCTACAAATCGGCCCACTCGGAATAATGATTGTACGTGTTTCGAGAAAAGCGACAACATATTTGCCACGATTTGGAAAGGCGAGGATTCAAATTATTTCTTTAAACGGCCCCCCATTCAATCGAAAAACCAACTGCCCTACGTAATCATTACATGTCATTAGCAATAATAATTAGTATACATTTTGAACGATCATAAAGAAATGACGCGAAATGAATTTGGTTCTCATAGATGGACAGCCGACAACTCCGCAGCCCAAATTCCACACAAAAACGATACTTGACGGTCACTTTCCGTGAAATGTCGCCTTCATATCGACATCCATTTGATCTGCACTTTCAGAGTTCAAAGGGGAGCAAATCGCTTTAGTAGAAGCACTTTCGATCGCGCCTTCCCCCGTTTCGTGTCTTCCGATAGCCGTTGAATAATGCAACGTCCCTTTGAAAATAGGAAACGTCCCTTGATTTGAATCACCATTCATCGCCGATCACCATGCAATACTCCAAAATTTCTTTGGTATGATATCGGACAAGATCGAAACCACAGACTAGACTACGTATATCTCTTTTGTCTCGTGATATTCATCAGGGGGTTAAGTGTGATGAACTAAAAGTCATCTGGTAAGACGGTTTCTGTTTGTTTTCAGAGCACGTGGTATTGAAGGTTTCATTTATTTTATTTTTATAGTTAAAACTATCCTTTATTGTGTTAACAAAAAATAGTGAAAGAAACAAAATATCAAACACAATAAAAGAAAAACTAAACAATTAGACTGGAGAAGCTATCCATTGGTTGTATACCAAATTACATTGCATTTCATTTCAATTTTTAAACATCACTAAATATGAGCCAAGATCTTTTGGTCTCTTTAGACAACGTGCAGGGTTTGAGGACATCGGCAGGATAAACCCTGTAGGATGAATGGGTTAATGATGGCCATAACGGATTGGTGCAGAAATAAAACTATATAATCAATACATAATTTAAAAATAAATTTAAACATATATAATTACATTGTTTGTTTTATGTTAATGGGTATTGTTCTGCTAGTCGGTGAGAACATGTTGAACCGGTCACTGGGTTACTTATTGGGTCCTCCTTAGATGATTTTTAAGTTACTCAAACCATTTTTAGCTTTCCGCCATCTTCAGTGATGATCATGAACTGACTGTATATGAAATGTTTATATCTTTAGTTACTGTTATTTTATGTGTCATTATTTCTAGCATTTATGTTTTAACAGCATGTAGATGGGTCTTCAGTCAAGGTCATTTAAGAAATATTAATTTATTTAAAGATGTGTTTCTTCTTTTTCAGAACGAGAACCTTTACAAATGTAAATTAAAGTAAAATAATTTCAATCTACTCTGATAGTTACATTAAATATATTTTTATTAGGAACGATTGACACGTACAACATTCAGATGTATAACTTGCTTGACAGAAAGCTGGTATCACTTTTTTGTTTATTTAGAAATCGTGAGATGCGGTCTGGTGTGATGTAGGTTTCAGAAAAACATTTTCTTTATCGTGCCAACGTTTCGATCTTTTATTGAGATCAATGTTTATATTTAACAAATACATTTAGGATGTGGATAAGTGAATTTATACAATGCAAAATATATTTTATATTCAAACAAAGTATTTCTACTCACTCAAAGTGTTTGTCTTCTGTGTAATTGTGCCATCCTTGCGTGTCGTGTTGAGAGTGCCAGTGAGATTTTGCTGTTTCATGTTAATATATGTTTGGTTTTGAATGGGTGGGGAAGGAAGTCGGTATATAAAAGACAATTTTGTGCAAGGCGTCTTTGAAGTGAAAAAAACCGACAAAGGGGAACAATGTGTTGGTAATAGTTCGGCCAGATTATTCTTTCAGGATTATATAGAAAGGGGATAAATAGGAAAAGGAAAGCTAAATTGTTGGAAAATTAGACTATGTGAAAAGTATTTGATGTGTGGAAAGTAATGTAATGATGTATGTATGTTATTTGTATTGTATTTGATTAATGATATTGGCGTAGCTGCGACTGAGTTTGCATGTATCTGTTCTGTAATTGATGCTGTGTTTATCTCTGTTGATATAAACCATTTCTAAGAAATTACGTTTATATTTGTTTTGTTCTGTATGTAATATTTTGGGATTTTTGAAGTCAAAATTGTGTTGGCGTTCAAAGTGGTGGGTAGCGAGTGCTGTAGGAATATGTCTCTTATATAGAATGGACCTTGTCCTAGGCACATGGTTGCAGTAGAAAGAATGATATAATTGTTTGATCTGTTCAGTTCAATTCGCTTAGCTCTCCACCATTGCTTTATTAAATGCGGATTGTTACGTTGTTGTTGTTGCACGTTACGTGCTGCAGAGTGAGTAGCTGCATATATCTTAGAAAGGACGTAGTCTAAGACACTAACTTGCGGGAATCCAGGTTCGATAGGATAGCATTAAGGAAAAAGCTTAACTTGGAAATATCTGTCAGGAAATATGTTGATGTAAGGATTTGCAATAGCAAGCCAGGCTAGCAAGCAAGATCAAAGTCCTGATCTAAATCAAGGAAATTGGATGTAAATGTCAGTTTTTATAATAATTAGATTGAAAACATTTTAAAATTTTTGTGCTATTTTTTACAGTACAGGTTAGGCTTTTGTAACGAGAGTCCCAGTTTCTTAGTACATTGTCAATTTCAGAATTGTACATAACTGTTATGGCGAGAACATCAACTATGTGTGTGATATCTAGTTTTCCACATCTGTAATTATAA
The DNA here is from genome assembly GCF_000648675.2 of Cimex lectularius. Classification (NCBI taxonomy): domain Eukaryota; kingdom Metazoa; phylum Arthropoda; class Insecta; order Hemiptera; family Cimicidae; genus Cimex; species Cimex lectularius. The sequence goes on from NW_019392650.1 coordinate 135,206, forward strand.
TAAATACTCTTTAATATTACACTGTAGGTAAAACTGGATAGGCCCAATTTTCGAAAAATGGTACAGAATGTGTATAATTGATGAAGTTACCGGGGGCCCGCTAAGGTCAGATTTTCGTAGACCACCTACCCCAAACCTGTTATACATATATATATAGTATGTTTGACTCACGTGGACTCCTAAATTGTTAAAATAATTCAAAATAAGAATACATAAATTAAATAATTGAAAATAAGAATCATTGAAAAATCAAGTCATGGTCATCCATGGAGTTTAGTTCATTGACAAATAGGCAAATATATATATTACGCAGGGTTGGCGACCAAGACCCCTAGGGGTTAAATGCCTGGGTTGCCTCGTACCCCATCCCTAAAAGGTCCGGGACTTGGTCGGGTCACGTGTCCTGCGTAAATTTCTTAGACTTGTTCACAAACCCCAAGATTTTGGACCGTTTTATCTCGGGGAGTGATTTGGTGATGTCCGCTCCTTCAAAGATTTCAAATCTGGACCTAGCATACCTATCACACTGTGTGAGGTAGTGCCTTGCCGTTTCTTCTCCGTACGGCAAAAGGGATCTGGTAAAATGCCCATTACGAAGAGGTGTCTTCTCAGTGGGCAGTGGACCGTCAGGATACCGATCAGCCTCCTAATTCCCTTCCTTGATATAGAGAATAGCCATTTCGATTCTGCTGGTTTGATCACCTCAACGAACTCTTTAGATTTCCTGTGTCCGGGGGATAAATTCCACTCCCTAAGGAATTATTTCATGCCCCAGTTATTAATACTCTCTTTCGCTGTGCTCATAGAGTGAGGTAATACCGGTTGTGGCCCGACATCCTGTGTAAGTCCGGAAACGGACGAAGGAACAGGCAGCCTTAGACCTTTTAAAGTTGTGGCCTGACAAACGCAGTATTAGAACCTTCTTTGGCCAGGCCATCCGCCTTTTCATTGCCGTGGTGTCCTTTATGTGCTGGTATCCAAATGTGCTGGGTTACCTTGTTCTCAAATCTGGAAGAGATCCTATTGATAAGATCTACGGTTTCCTTTGCCAGCCATGACAGGTTGACAAATCTTTTTGTAATGACCTAAGACAAGCATGACTGTCAGAAAAAATTCTATTAGCCTTTCCCTTAATTTTATTTTCCATAAGTGTTCTACAACACATATTAATGGCCCAGATTTCCGCCTGAAAAACGGAGGTGTTATTGCCAAGATGGGAGGAGATGCTGATTCCTAATTTAGGTATGTAGATTCCTTCACCGCTCACTTTACCTTTGATAAGTGAACCATCTGTATAGCAGTCTATGTTGCGTTGTTCATCATCCACACTATAATTATATTCACAAGGGGTGACTACGTGAAAGTACTTTTTCCCAGAAGGGGTTTTAATCTTTTTATCACTAACGCTTAGTAATTGGCCGTTAACCTTACTCAATAGTTGTCAGATGATTCCAGCTGCCTTTGCTAATTAATCTATAGCAGCTGATTAGTGCTCTGACCTTAACCTCAATGAGAAGAGGTGTGGAATGATTTCAAGTGCTAGGGTGGGTGTAGTTGAAAATGCTCCTGTCATCATCAAACAACTAGGGTTTGAAATGACCTTAATTTGTTACTGTTCCCTTTATTTTCTAGACCTTTCCAACATAATAAAGCTGCGAAAAATAATCTAGGTAGAATAATTGCAGTATATAGCCATTTGGCAACCCATGGTTTGATACCCCATGTTTTACAGACAATTCTCCTACATTGTAACATTGATATTGTGCCTTTCCTGTATATGTTATTCATATGACCTTTCCAATCAAGTTTCCTGTCAAGCGTCACACCAAGGAATTTGATTGAATCCACTAACTTTAATTATATGCCCTGAAATTTAGGGTTTTTAAAATTACCTAATGTTCTTCTCCTACTAAACATTATTAATTCCAGAATGGCTGGATTAATTGATTAACCTTTGTCATAACAGCACGCATAAAGCAAGACAAATCGGCATAAAGTGATGTCTCCTTTGTCTGAATTGAAAAGCTGCGTGCTAAGTATTGATATATTGAAGGGAGGTTACAAGGTTTAAAAATCCTTGTATAAATCTATCTGTTAACTTACAACTATAGCATTATATTATTGTTTTAATACAACTAATTTTCAAACATGTTTTCGGAGGGCGTCTTCCGGATATGCATTTGTTGAAATTACCTAACGAAACTTAATTAAAATTCTCGGAACAAAAAAATAAAAGCTAAGCAACATGTTCGTTGTTATTTGAAGGCGTTCCCAGGAGGGTAAGGGGCATGTCGACAAGAGGTCGGCCATAAGTCCTTGCAAAGTGTTTGAAAACAATTTACTCCGGGAGGAAACAAGGCAATATTGTAGGAGATAGTGAGTGCGGAGGGAGGTGTGTGTGTGTGCGTGCGGGGGTGGAAAGAAGGGCTTTACGCAGCGTGAAGTCCCCGAGACGTTAGGATGGAAACAGGGAGGAGAGAAATATGTCCGCCCGTGTCCCATAACAGTAAACCAACTGGGGGATACAAACGGCCGGCAATAACAGTAAATACGGCCCACTATTATTTATGAGGGCAGAAAGGGTGCGGCATATCGCAGAGGATGACTTAATCGTGGGTATTTTCTACCTAAAAGAACTTGACTTTCACCGTTTAATCCTGGAGAATTGTTTTCGTTCGGGAAGTTGTCGCAAGATTTCAAAACGTTTCTTATGTTGCGAATTTTGATATAATCATATTTAAATATATAATAATACCATATGATGTGGTATGCTGCAAAGTGCATCCTGTGGTCAGTATGAACTCTATACGGAACGTCACTCTATCATCTAACTTCAGGAACTGCTATATTTGCTCAGCCTTCATGTTCTCGAAGGGTATTTTGCTTCGACTGAAATGAATGCATGATCACACAGCCTGAGATGTATGCAATATGTTATTTATTATTGGGTGCAGTCTTTTCTTGCTATACTTAACCTTCGATGTATGCCTAGTTGCTCTGTCCAAAATTTAAATAGATCCAGATTATACTTAACTTTTCTACATTGTTTTCTGAAGGAAGGTTTAACTTCTTTAGAATGGACTTACTTAATGCTTTTCTACGTAAAGCTAACATTAAATCATTGGAATAAGGATGAATCAAAATTGCGGTTTTCACAGAGAATTTGATATTTGTTGCAATTTTGAGAGAATATTGATGAAATTGGAAAAAGATAAATAAATGTTATCCGTCATGGTGTAGGAGGCACATGGCGTAGACGATATAAAGATATATTTTGTAGTCCAATCGTCCGATCATGAAGATATCACCATGAATCGCAGGAGACGATTTGTCAAACATGCCATTTTTCACACTCTTTTTTACCGCGGGGTGGAGCAAAGCTGTCGAGGTTGTGTAAAAGGACGGGAGCAACGGGTAGAGGTTCTGGTGTTTGTCTCGGCACGGATAAAGGGCTGGGATAAAAGAATGTTAGAATTTTTTTATTAATGGGTCGACAATTAGAGTTGATGGATGAGCGGAGTATGATTGATCGGAGAACCGGGTGTGGAGAATTAAAATCATTCATCATAGGCAAACTAACGTCATGAATCAGAGTGCGGTTGACAGGCACCGACGGATTTATGAGCCTACAGATTTGACTGGGGGTGTGGGCGGGGCAAAGGAGTTCTAAACTTGGGGTGCTCCATTACCCGACTTATCATTTCACCATGTAAAATAATAATTTGAGAATACTTGGATATTCTAGGTTTAGGGATGGTTAGTAGCACCAACAATCTATAACAACGCCAATCTTGTTCTTTTGAAAAAAATCTCAAATATTACATAGATAATATAGGCCAGCGAAAAAGTAGGTAACATCAATAAAAGTAAAATGTCATTGAAGTAATTATAAAAATTTGGCTGATCAACTGGAAAATAATTAGAAGCCATAATTTCATTTTTATTCTTATTTTCAAATCTGTTGTCTTACGTTACTTCTCCCCTTCAATTTTGCAGCTCGAATTTCACTTAAACTGTCAATTAGGACAAATAAAATTCCATATAATTTGCAAACCACTCACTATCCTCACGTATGGGAGTATTAGGTCATTTTCTCATTCCTAAAGCCCACAAACCCTACACCACTTATCCTCCTACAGACCCAGCAGCCTCCTGTCAAAGTGATTAATCCCATCCTTGATAAAATAAAATCATAAAATATTACCTCTAAAAACCAATTTGGTTTCCGTCCACAACATTGTAAGATCCAACACGGTTGTCGACACCATCTCCTCTGCTCTAGATAAGTGTTTGCTTTGATGGAGCACATGCTTTTGGTATGGTCTGGCAACCGGGCACGCTTTATAAATTTAAACGCTTCGTACCCATTCCTTATTATCTTATCCTGAAATCCTACCTAATAAATCGCAGCTTCAAATTGAGTTGTGGCAACGAGTTATCGGAAATCAGACTGATACAAGCTCCAGCAAGGGAGCATTCTTGGTCCCATCCTTTATATCCATTTATACGGCTGACCTACATGCACACCCTAATACCATCGTCACCAACTTCGCGGAAGATACCGCCGTTCTCTTCTAACACGAATCCTAGCCAAGCAAATTTCGATATCCAAAAACACCTGGAGTTGACTGGTGCAAAAGTTGAGGACGCAACTGAATGGAGAAGAATGTACTCAGTGTACGTTCATATTGAAAAAAGTCTGGCCCTCCATTGTACATCAACAACCTTGTCAAGGAAAATGAAACCTTGGAAGAATCAAACATAAGCTATAACAGTCCTTGAACGCTTGTTGTTGTTTGTTATGGTTCTTGTTTTGTGTTAAATTGTAAGATGCCAGAAGTTAACACAAAAGGAAAATTAATCAATTCTTTCATTCAAAATGCTATCTATGCATTCGAAAAGTACTAACAAATGACACGCTTCAATTCATGCCTGCATACCTTGATTTATCATTTGTTAGATGTTATTGTATCATAATGTCTAACAGCCTACAACTTTATAGGTTAGGGGATGTATCTACTATGAATGAGAGTATAAAGACAGGTCAGAAATTAACAAAAGAAATGTATTGGTCTGATTTAATTAATACGTATTTAAGAATGAAAATACATGTAAACAAAAAACAGCTGTTAAATTCATGGCTGCCATGTTGGTTACCTACGCCCTAACGCATAGCAATGTGGCAACATTTTTGACCTAACCTAACATTGGCTATGCCCTGTCAGATCGAGTAATGTTAACTAGTCGATACTTACAAGTCTACGTCATCATTTTTCTCGATCTAATAGGACCTAACAGACTTAATAGAGGTAAACAAAGATCGTGATAATCTGTTGTAACCTTGAAATCTCCGGCTTGCCCCATTACATTAGGTGACTATAACAGGTGGGCTTCATAAAATAAATTTAAACACACAGACAGACAAGAAGAAGGTAAAGAAGTTAGACATAATAGGATGCCATTTAAGAATAAACCTTTTTACCCATTATTCACTGTTTTAAGTGAAGGTTTAATGGTACTGTGTTAATTGAAATTTACCCTATATTCAATCATTTGCTTTTTTTATCAGAATGTTATATAATCAGAACCAGTGGTTATAGATCAATTTTTAGTTTTATAAACAATTAACTTTTCACGCTAAATGTTGTTTATAGATTGCCATTCTCCCGTAGATTAGTGCGAATAAATCGTACATGACATATCTAATCTGGTTAAAAATTCCATTTAAAATTAATTTTATCAATCAATTAAAAATTTATCTAGAAAATTGTATTTTTAATCCCGATAGGATCGTACTAATGGGGCAAACAATCTTTCATATAATTATCTTCATTACAAATTAAGAGGGATCGAGCGTAAGAAGGTTAAATCATAATAGAAGGGATAACGTGCGCTATAATTCTTCTCGGAGGACGATGGACGACCTCCCATAATACTTTATCAATAGTATAATTAAAACGGAGAGCCCACCCAGAAATAGAATAATGTAAAAGGCGGTAGCAGGCTGTAATTTTATACATAACTTAATTTCTAAAACGTTATAGATAACCTATCTTGTCAAAATCCTTGTACGATATATTTTCATCGGCATATATTTAGTGAGAGAGAAAAAAACGGAATAACAATTTCTGAAAGGAAGTAAATAGGCTGTGAGGAGTGGTAGTCGAAGCTAATGGTTTCGAACAATCAATCATCCTGTTGACCCGTCACATCGGGCTCATCAATATACCATTGTTATCATATTGATGCCCGTCCTATCTTTACAAGTTGAAAACCGGGCTTAATTTCGATCTAGATAAATATCATTCAAATTCGATACCTGCTGCCAACGTGTTACATTTCAATTATTGACTTAATCACGTCCTACGTAAAAATCCGACAATCTAGATGTGTATAAATTGCTAAAGGTCATATTGTAATAGAGATCCTGAGTCGGACATAGAAGTCGAGGAAGGAAATGGCCTCTTTCCTCCTAGTTCATCCACATGACGGTCTACTAAATCACAATTCCGACTCATGCTCCTTTCGACCCTATACATTACATACAAAACTCGGAACAAGGATAAATTTATATTTCATACTTTCGTATTACATATCTTCAAATTAGACCAGATTAAAAATAAGTGTTTATGCTGCCCGAGTAACTGGTTCTATGAAAATTAATAAGCTCGTAATTTGAGAAAGGCTGATTAGGGAAATTTTATGTTTAATGCGTAAAAAAGTTTTAAAATAAACATTTATGGTCAAAACATTACATATATCATTTTTAAATTATCAAAAATTATATGATAAAAATATAAGTTAAATAATTTGTGGCTACTGTATACAGGGGGTTACAGGGTTAAATGTAAATTTTGCCATGGTGGATTGATAAAAGTTCAAATGCTGCCAGAACGAGATTTTTATATTGACGCTTTCCTGAGATAATAACGTTTTTGTGATTTTAGTCTAAAATCTGATTTTTTAAACATAAAATCGTACCATCTGAACATTAGTGTCATTAAAAAACAAATCTGACCTCCATTTCGCAAACTACATAAAATTATTCACAATACAACAACTTTTCCGTTGAAAAACTCCTGCGTTCGAATTTTTTTGGAAATACTCAATTGTAGTTCATGCAACCACTTTTCCATCAAAATATTCAGGGATTTCACCACAGTTGCCGTATTTTATAGGTATTCCAAGGACATACTCTCTTCTACATATTTTAAAACTTTTCTTAGTGAAATACTCTTTGCAAGTTTACTAATTTCGTGGTCCGCTTGACCAATTAAATCATTACAATTAATTAAGGTTTGCAGTCGAGATGAAAAAAAGTTAATGGCACGAGCGGGATTCGAACCCACGATCTTCGGCTAGATACGCCGCTGTTCTACCACTTGAGCTATCAAATTCAAAAGGTGGGGTTGAGATAGGAAGTTGGTGTCCGAGTGGAACGAGGTCACGATAGCTCAAGTGGTAGAGCAGCGGCGTATCTAGCCGAAGATCGTGGGTTCGAATCCCGCTCGTGCCATTAACTTTTTTTCATCTCGACTAAAAACCTTAATTAATTGTAACTCTTTGCAAGGTTGAAAAACGTGATATCGAACCGAAGGAGAGCAGTTACACAAGAAAATCGTACATGTTACATTTTTAATGAAAACATTTATTAGTTGATAACAAAAATTAGATCCTTTCTTCTCGTAAAGTGTACATAATTTCAGAAAAATACAATGAAAAGAAAACTCATTAAATCACACATTTTTTGCAAATTAACTGATGTATTGGGTTAAATCAGGGGATATCGCTGGCCATGCCACGAGAAGAATGAATCTAATTTTTGTTACCAACTAATAAAAGTTTTCATTAAAAATATGACATATACGATGTTCTTGAGTCATTATCCTTGGGTTCAATATCACGTTTTTCAACCTTGCAAAGAATCAATCTTTTTTGTAAGGTTTTGGTTGAAATGAAAAAGCTAGTCTCACGAGCAGAATTCGAACCCACGAACTTCAGCACTGAAACTCGCTTTTTAATTTCGACCAAAACCTTTCATAAAAAGAATAGTTAATTGTAAGAAGTAATTTGGTTAATCAGACCACTAAATATAATGGACTTGTAAAGGATATTTTACTAAGAAAAGTTCTCGAATATGTAAAAGTGAGTATGTCTTTGGAATACTTATAAAATAACACAGTTACAGGGTTAAAAGGCAATACTGCCATGGTGGATTCACTAAATCAAACGTAGTTCAATGCCACCACAACGAAGCTTCTATCTTGCCTCTTTCCTTAGATATTAACAGTTTTGTGATTTTAGTGTGAAATCAGGGTTTTTTTCATAAATCCTAATTACTCAACTTTAGCGTCATTAAAAAATGTCCTTTATTTCGCAAACTACATTAATTTTCTACAAGACAACATTTCCGTTGAAAAACTCCTGCTTCCGAATACACAGTGGCCGCTCAAGAAATAATAAATGGCAAAACCCGTTTTTTTAAATACTCAATTGTGGCACGTGCAATGACTTTTCCAGCAAAACCTTCGAGGATTTCGCTACAGTTGTCTTATTTTATTTGAATTCCAAGGAGATACTCACCTTTACATTTTTTAAAACTTTTCTTAATGAAATCTCTTTTGCAAGGTTGAAAAACGTGATATCAAACCATAGCAGAGCAGCAACACAAGGACATTTTACATACATATTTTTAATAAGAACATTGTTTAGTTGGTAACAAAAATAGATACATTCTTCTCGTAGCATGGGTAGCGAGGAGCTCTGGATTTGACCCAATGACATATGAGGCACACTGAAAGAGCAGTCTTACAGCACACCCATCGAAACGAGAGAATAGCTCAGAGAGAAAATCGAAATCACTTGCAATAACATGTGTCTAATTTTTGCTATCAACTAATAAATGTAATAAAGATATGACATGTACGATGTTCTTGTCTTGTTGCTCTCTTTTAGTTCGATATCATATATTTCAACCTGCAAAGAATATTTCACTAAGGAAAGTTCTAAAATATGTAAAAGTCAGTGGGTCCTTGGAATACTTATCAAATGAGGCAACTTTGGTGAAATCCTCGAAAGTTTTGATGGAAAAGTGATTGCACGAACCACGATTGGTAGTGAGGTTCCAAAGGCATGGGTGTTTTCATTTCATTTCACTTGTTCACTTCATTACTCACTTATTTAGTGAATCTATCGTGGCAGTCTTACAGTTAACCCTGTAACACCCTGTATATAAATAAATTTAAAACATTATTTAGGCAGTAAAGTATTCATTAAGTGTGGTTTAGAATTTAATTTGAAGGAATAAATAATTTAACATTTAAGTTCAAATCAGGGTCAGTATTTATTACCTTTCGTTTTCTATGTTTTTCATAAAAGAAAAATTTGAGAAGAAAAATGTATTCAAGATTTTAAACAATACAGTGTCAGCCTACTAGAGTTACCCTTGGATTTCTCAAAAAACTACTAGATATTTATTTTGGCACAAACTCTTTTTTTCAAGCATTGTATCAATTATGTAATTTTTCTCGGGTCTAAAATTTGTTTTTGAAAAAATGAAAATATATGAAATCATGGCTTTGGAAAACAACAAAAAATTGATAAAACACATTCACGAAGAGTCAAGTCATGCTGAATTGAATTACCAGGCGCCGGCCGACGTAGCCAATTACTTACAGATCCGATAAAATAGAGCAGGTGGATGTGCCCTATGGGAAGAGGGGACAAGTCGTTTATCCTCCGGACAAGTTAAGTACCGTGCCCGCAGTAAAAACCCAGTAACATCGATTAGGGCACTTGGCTCGAGGACATTTATTTATGTGACTTTAAAGTAAGAGTGGCACTATCGCTATTCTGGGTATAGTTCGCCTTCACAGATGAGCTGTTTGCTTTCTTCGTAAACAGATGATGTTGTAAGTTGGTAAATGGAGAGCATATTCAGTAGTGGAATCGAAACACCCGATAAATAGTATACATAAACAGATTTTTCTGCCGAAGTTCGACGGAAAGTCTGTATGAAAGGGTGCTGAGAAAAAATGGGTACGGAGAGGAATTTCTATTTTCACGTGAATGATAACAGATCAAAAACAGGCAAAATATTCGTGTGATTGGGGCAAAATTATAAAAATAAGATGTTGATAAAATAAACTCTATTTGGCATGAAGAGGGGTGGAATTTTATGTTAGGTAGTTAGACTTTAATCTTTGGACGGGCGTAACACGTGTTATGCATCCAAGCTCCCTTTACGTATTTTCATGGCTAAACGTGAAAAGTTAAGAAGCACTCGGCCCCTGAGTGGCATTCATGATGGTTATTTACGTTTTTACGCCGGTGTTGAATATAAACAAAAGGACGTGTAAAAAATTCAGAAATAGCAAACGCCTTTGTCTTAAGAAATTCGAATTTACGCGTTCTTTTTTGGGATAAAACAAGATGGAAGTGTTATAAACGGTTTTTTTATCATATAAAAAACATGACAAAAAAGCTCGTTTTCTATTGTTTAAATATAACCGAAAAACAAAGCGATGTTTAAATTAAACGTTTTAAATGTTATTAGGGAGCTATGTATCAAAACAAATCCCTTTAAAACTGATAATGTCGACAGGTTGTAAACCGTGGAAATTGTTGGTCGGATAGGACGTAAAGTCGGACGGACACCGTGATTAACCCGTTGAAGTATCCCCGATGTCAGGATCCGACCTGGAACGTCATACTCATCGGCACCTGGGCCCTGGCTCGGCAAGATTGATGGTCGCCGCGGGACACTGATGGATGAAGCCGGCTTCCATGATGGATAATCGGCAGACCTAATGGTTGTTCTCCCTAAGTGAGCGACTGTTAACACAAGACGATCCCGGCACATTCATCACTGGGCGATATAATAAACGCCCGACCTGTCAATGACCGGGATGAGAAAGACCATTAAGATTTCTGACTTACAGGCGAAGGAAGGGCAAGGAACCTGAAACAATCCTTCTTTACTCAAATCACAATGGCTGCATCTCGGGCTCTGTTCAATTTCAGTGAAAAAATAACCTTAAAGAAATTTGAATTTAATTTAAAAAACATCATTGATAATGTTTCAGATTCACAAGAATCAAGCTTGCAAGTTGGCCATGTTAGGCTAAGGGCAATTTAAACAGTAAAAAAGTGAAAATTAATTGTTTCAATTAAGGACGACTGCAATAGCCCATCATAAAATAATTAGATAACAGTATTTTTAATTTTTATTGCCCATTTACTTTTTACCTTTACAATTTAATTTTTATTATTTATTTATTAATACTTTTATTGTTTGGGCCAAAGTATTATACATATACAGCGTGTGTTATTATAAAATAAATGACTTTTTGTTTTTAAGCTAACTATTTGCTAAGTGTGGTTCTAAAGGTGATTTTTCATGAGAAATCTGCTGGTGTTATTAGAATTTTAGTAAGTTGGCGGGTTATCCAGTACCTAATGAAGTATTGCCATATTTTTCTGACATTTTTAACATCATTTCCATTAAAAAAAGATACCAGAGAAACAAAAATTTGTCGATTTCTTCTGGAAATACGGAAGTTTTCCTTCAGCATTCGATTATTTAATAATCTTGGAGGAAAACCTCATTGTTTTGCTGATGACACTGATGTTGTTGTTTTTTTTCTTTCTTGCATGCGTATGGTTGCAATTATGACATTTATGAATGCTCAAATAAAAGTCACACTTTCTCTTTTGTCTATACTTGTAAATATTTATTATATATGATCATAAACTCAACTTTCATCGATGTATTGATAACTTAAACAAAAAGGAAGCTATTTTATAAATTTAAAATCTGAAGACAAATATTAAGTTAAAATGTATTGAAAAGAGTTTATTACGCTCTTTGTTATTCTATTTTAGCTTATGAGGGTTATCAATGTGATAACCTCACCAGTATATTAATAGGAGATTTTGTATGGCTCAAAATACAATGCTAAAATAAATCTATATCACCAGATCATTACCATCTTTATTCGAAATATTCTGAGTTCACTGTTCTTCCTGTTAAACTTAAGCTCACTAAAGAAACCTTATTTTACTTATGTACAATTAAGCTTAAGTCCGACTATTTTTGAACTAAAAATTGTTAAAATATCGAGATTTACTTTTCTTTCTTACAGAATTTAAAAAATATATTAATAACTTTCTACTTGATACCCATGTCTATTACAACACAAACTGATTCATTGATACTTAAAATTTATTTTTTATGTAAATAATATGTGACCTTCGTACTACATTTATGCAATATAAAAATTTTTTTCTTCTAAAAATATCATTTGTAGTATAACCGATTGTTGTTGTTTACAATTAGGTTTAAAAACAATCAAAAATGAAATTTTCATATTTTATTCAGTGAATTTTACAATTTTTACTTTTTTGTAACTAGTTACTCTATAAGAGCAAAATGATCAGAAACGAATAAGCTACATACATAACAAGTCACTGAAAACATTCAGTGAAATAGAAGCTAACATTTTAGAAATAATAATGGGCCAAATTACCAACAACACAATAGGGCGATTTTGCATAACCTTAGCCGGAACGGTAACGCTATTTTTATTGAAGTGCGGATGCGCTGATTTAACGGAACGCTATCTGACATGTCGTCCTACGTTTTTTTGTCTTAGAATAGCGTTCTTAGTAACGGGCAACGGTAAAATCATAAAAGTACTGTTTGGTTGGATAAATTGCCCAATGAAAACAAAATTATATGTACAAATAGTTTTTTTAATAGTTAACATTTTACAATTCGTACAAGTTTTCATAAATCCCTACTCCGAAGGATCCATGTATATTTGATGTTCAAACCTTAAAATAGTTAGCTGTTTTATTTACATGCAAGCAGAAAGAGAAGAGCTGTTTTATTTACAAGCAAGAAGTAAGAGATACAGCAACTTTATACATTTTTCAAAATAGCCCTTTTGGGAGAACCGCCTAACTACAATTTAAAAGCTAAAATTTTAAGATACAGGTAAAGAATGCGGTTTCAAGAGCATGTGTATAACTAAATGCACTGTGATATTTTAATTTTCTTAAAATGGCTAAGCTTAATTAACAGATTTTTTAAAAAGGTTTTCAGACTTCGTTCTAATTCGAACTTGCTACGAATCGCTCGGTAAAGTTTTTCTTTGTACGTTAGAGCTTCTACAAATATCAGGTTCTCAACATTTGCCAAACTATCGTCAGCAATCAAGAAAAAATCCATGAACTTGGTTTACAAGCTTGCAAGGTACAGGACTACAACCTGAACTACAACGAACTCCCCGGGAAACTTAGGGTTAGCGGGAGAAGGTTATACAAAGAGTCTTCAGAGACATCGGTATATGAAAGACTTAAATATAACGGTGACCTTGAAATAACGGAAACGTTATGCAAAATCTCTTTAATGTCTGGCAACCATAAAATTTAAACAATTTTTAACAAAAATGATACCAAATGTAGTAATATTCAATACGTAGAAATTAAACAACTTACATATCTAGAATGATTCGTTTCAAGCAAAAATTTCTGAACACATTATTTTTCATTGTGTTATTGGCTTGTTTATTTACTGAACTTATCTGCATTTTTCATAGTGATTTCTAGGTCCACCATTATTTTTTATTATCAATAATTATTTAGAAATCGTGAGAGGCACTCGAGAGGGGGACACTCTCGACACGACACGCAAGAATGGCACAATTACACAGAAGACAAACACTTTGAGCCCTGAAGATGATCTCAATAAAGATCGAAACGTTAGCACGATAAAGAAAATGTTTTTCTGAAACCTACATCACACCAGACCGCATCTCACGATTTCTAAATAAATATCGATTAACGGTCACTAATCACCACACATTATCAGTAATAAACGGTTTTCATTAATAGAACTAGTTTTTGTCCCTTCCGAGGATGTGTTAGAATACTCCTGTAAAATATCTTCGTTTAGATGGTTTTTCTTTATAATCTTCTTTCTTTTAAGCTGTCTTACAACATGATCCAATGTGACAATTGCTCGATACGGTTTAAATCATGCGATTGGGGTGGTGTCCGGAGCTGCCTAGGCGCATGATACAGGGTTAAGTGACAATACTGCCATGGCGGATTCACTAAATAAAACGGCGTACAGTGCCACCAGAGAGAGGTTTCTATCTTATCTCTTTCCTGAGATATTTTGTGATTTTAGTCTAAAACCTGATTTTTTTAACATAAAATCGTAATTTCTCAACTTAGCGTCATTAAAATACAAATCTGACCTCTATTTCACAAACTACATTAAATTTTCCACAAGATAACAAAATTTCCGTTGAAAAATTCCGGCTTCCGAATACACAGTAAACGCTCAAAGAATAACAAATGGCAAAACCAAGGTTTTTTTGGAAATACGCAATTGTGGTTCGTGCAATCATTTTTCCATCACAATTTTCGCGGATTTTACCAATGTTGCCTTATTTTTGTAAGTATTCCAAGGACGTACTCACTTTTACTCCACAATGGCAGTATTGCCATTTAACCCTATAACACCCTGCCATTCTGAGACGTGTTTGGAGTCGGTGTCTTGTCGGAAACGGAACGTAAAATGATGTTGAGGATTGGTCCATGGTCCCACCGATTATGTGTAAATTGCCACATCCTTTAGACCATGCAGCCTTAAACTAGTACCCACCAACAGCCGTCGGTAGAATATTCATAAATACATGTCGTCATGTCTGAGTGATAAACTATGCAAACTACGCAGTATGGATGGGTTTTCACGAGGATCGAAAATCTTTACAATCGGATCATCTTTTCCAACGATAAACTGCGCAGTTTATGCTCATTATCGTACAGACTGTTCATGTACTCGTCTTTAATCCCTGTCCACCGTAAAAAATGCACTTTTAGCATGGAAGGGTAACGTTGTTGAAAACCTCTCCCAGTTGCCAGTAACCGAAGAATTCAATCCGTCTCACAGTGTTATTGCTTCTCTAAATACTGTGAACTTTTTCTTCTATAATGGGACCAGCTTTGCTAGTTGTTATTTGAAATTCCTTCCATTCTTATTTAATTCCTAAAATCGTTAATTTCCCATTATAAAAGAGGTGGTAATCATCGGTAAAACTTTCTTTGTAAATACCAATCTTTGCACAATCGTTCACGTCGTTTTCCTTTTTCCTCGTTCTTCTAGTAACACAGCCAACAAACTGTAGCTCTCCTTTTTTTGTCACCCATTGTGACTTCCCAAAAGTGAAAGAAAATATTGGCCGGAACTGAGGCGAAAACTGAATGTAGCCTACAGACCCTCAGTTAAGTTTTTTATTTATTTATTTATTTATTTATTTTATTTTATTTTTTTTGACAGGGGCATCCGACAGCTTGGTCATTTTAGCCCCGAAGCACTAACATAATACCGCTACACACTCGATACAAACCTAGATTGGGGTCGATGGGGTATTTTCATAAAATTTCATAAAAAAATCATTTCATAAAATTTTCATAAAATTCATCAGTCCAAGTGATATATACATCTTGAGAGGCGATGGAGAAGCTACTTCGCCATCAGTCCCTCCCCATTCACACTAATAAATACATTCACTCATACAAGACACAGAAAGACAAAACACATACCTTTATTTCTATATACATTAAAAAATTCCCAATTCCTTTAAAAAGCGAAACAGAGGACCCTGAAACTCGCTGCTGGGTCCGAGAATTCTCTTTAAATCTGGCGGCATGCCAACTCGCGCCCTGTAGAGAGCCACGGCACGACCCGCTTCGACTATGTTCGACACATCGAGCAACCTTTCTTTGCATAACGGACACCTGCGGGGGGATTGGCCCACCAGCAAGTATCCATGTGTCAACCGCGTATAGCCTATTTTTAGTCTGGCAAGAACTATTCCTTCTTTACGGCTCAGATCCTCGGGGGGCCATCTGCAAGTCGTGCACTTTACACGAAGGAGCCTCTCGGATGACCCTGCCCACTGACGCTGCCATTTATCCCGTATCATCTGTTTTACAGCTTGTTTAGGTTAGAGGGCCTGATCGCGATGGTCCGGTCGGGAGGGTGAAACGTGCCAGCTTTCGCCGCCGCGTCCGCGCGTTCATTACCTTCCAGGCCGATGTGTCCAGGGACCCAGACAACAACCACCGTTTTTCCGAGGCGCTCCAATTCGGCATATCATTCTAGCAAGAATACGACCAGAGGGTCCACAGAGAATCCGTCATGCAGTGCCCAAACAGCGCTCAGAGAGTCGAGTTAAGTCAATTGTACAGATTTTTACAGAGTTATTTAAGGCAGATAAACTGAAGGTGTGTATAATCTTTTAATTTAATTTGTTCCCCTGGCTTAAGCCACACTTCATTTCTTCGACGAAACTAACAGTCTCCCAAAATGCATCAGGCTTAAATTATTATTTAATTATAACATTATTTAAATGCTCTTTAGCATTCTGGGGGGCGTTATTTCCCGTTGGTCTTGCTTATATAGGGCTTATTTTTGGAATTGCTTCCGAGCAACCCTTGATATTTAATAGTATTTCGTACTCTTTACGGCATAACGGAAATATCCTGATTCCTGCAATTTTGGAAGCACACATTGACGAGTTTGTGGTCCCTTCTTTTAGAACTGCACGCTTTTGGATGGTATTTAATTTTTTTTTGTCCGGCCTAAACGTGTTGTGTTTTCAGCTTTACCGAGCTTCTTATACCGGTAGATGATGTAATGAATTGTCGAGGGTCGCTTGTCGCGTGCAATTCCTATTTCACCAATTGATTTTGGTGCACATCTTCATTATGCAATCAAACAATTAATTATCTTCCTCGTGGACCTTGGTATTTCCATAGGGAAGGCTAACATAGTACTAACTAAGCAAAACATGATGATGATATTAAGATAACATTGCACAATGTACACCAGAATGTAACGTAAATCCTGTTAATAAGAATCAGGAGGGGCGTCGGTGACGGTTTAGGCGTTGACACGGCGCTCATCACTGTAAGGTAAAGGTCCCGGGTTCGAATCCAGCAGTCCTGCATTCGAACCCGGCATACTTACAAGTGGACTTTTTTTTCAAAAACATCGTCATTGCCTAGGGTTGATATAACCTCTGCTGTTGCGAACCCTCGTTTAAAAAAAATATAAAAAAATAAGAATTAGGCTATATACAGTGAACTTATGTTGAAAATATGTTTGTCTAAGGTGTTCAGAAACCTTTTTCCCTCTCGATTAGCGTATTTATTCAAAAAATAAACTTTAAATGAAATAGTTTAATTTTTATGTTCAAAAGTCTTTAAATAATATATTAAGATTTAGAAAAATAAAGTTTTGACTTACAGTATCTTATGATAAGAAATTTAGAGCTATATTTTTGGGGAAACCAGTAGTTTTTTTAATGTGTGAAAATATATCAGAGTTAAACTTTTTTTTCAAGTAAAAACAAAATGGTGTTTAGTGGCCGTTTGTTGATGATTATTTGGAAGATCGTCAGATGCGGTCTGGTGTGACGTAGGTTTTAGAAAAACATTTTCTTTATCGTGCCAACGTTTCGATCTTTATTGAAATCATCTTCAGGGCCTGGGATTTAAAACATTGTTTATATTATACAAATACATGTAGGATTTAAATTTATACAATTAAAAGGAGAAAAAAAATTTATACAACGTTAGAAATTTTAGATTCAATCAAAGTATTTGTCTTACTCAAAGTTCAGGTCCTGAAGCTGATTTCAATAAAGATCGAAACGTAGGCACGATAAAGAAATTGTTTTTCTAAACCTACTTCAAATAGACCGTATCTCCAAATAATAATAAAAATAATATATATTTATGTTTTAAACAATTATTTTATTCACTAAGAACTAATCAGAGTTTATATATATATATACAGGGTGAATTGCTACTCGTGCTACAAACTTCTCCAGTAGATTCTTCACCCTAAAATGAACAAAAAAGTTCATATTGTCCATGGTCCGATTCTCAACCATTTCAGAGTAATTTCGCTTTTTATCGATTTTGAAAGATATCACGTCCTGGCGTCGGAAAATCGTGATATCTTTTAATCTAAACATTTCTCTGAAAATCTAATAGCACCGTTGAAATTCCCGTTAATTTTTCAATAAGAAGATGACGGTGGCAAAATGTTTGGGCTAATTTTTTGTGTTTTATTTCAGCCAGAACTACAAAAAGAGTGGAAAATTGTGTAAATCGGAAAGTGTATAAAGTAATCCAGAGTTTCTAATTTTAGTCTCAGAAGGCAGCAAATTTGAGGAAAACTACCTGATTTAATAACGCTTCCAACGCACTCGTCATTTTCTTATTTAGTGGTTGTGAGACCAAGATGTTGATGACAAAAAGAGAAAAAATGGTGGTTCAAGGATTGCTAATGTTTGAGAGTGACTTGCTACTCGTGCTACAAACTTCACCAGTAGATTCTTGACCCTAAAATGAACAAAAAAGTTCATATTGACCATGGTCCGATTCTCAACCATTTCAGAGTAATTTCGCTTTTTATCGATTTTGAAAGATATCACGTCCTGGCGTCGGAAAATCGTGATATCTTTTAATCTAAACATTTCTCTTAAAATCTATAAGCACCGTTGAAATCCCCGTTAATTTTTCAATAAGAAGATGAAGGTGGCAAAACGTTTGGGTCTTTCTTCCTTGACCTTCTAGCTGTTTGTAAACTTCTTAAGCATTACATACTAAATGGGCATTAAATTAAATTAAAAAATTTCAATGGAATTATGATTTTGATTCTCTCTAAAAATTAACGGGGATTTCAACGGTGCTTATAGATTTTAAGAGAAATGTTTAGATTAAAAGATATCACGATTTTCCGACGCCAGGACGTGATATCTTTCAAAATCGATAAAAAGCGAAATTACTCTGAAATGGTTGAGAATCGGACCATGGTCAATATGAACTTTTTTGTTCATTTTAGGGTGAAGAATCTACTGGAGAAGTTTGTAGCACGAGTAGCAATTCACCCTGTATATATATATATACAAACTCTGGTTAGTTCTGATTGAATAAAATAATTGTTTAAAACTTTACAAGCCTTCAAGGATCCACTTTTCAGTTACTAAAAGATCCTGTACAACATATAAATATATGCTAAACTATTATGCAAAATATTTTTAAGGTTGAAGGGAATCGATGCTAGGGTGAGAAAGCAAAAGGGAAAATTATGAGAACTGAATGATGATATTGTATTTCTTAAAGGGGCAATTTATTCGCAATGAATAATTGAAGTGGTGCCTTTTTTCCCGAAGAAACGAGAAATTCGCCCCGGGGGCGGGGGTTATATATGGCGGCGGGCGGGCTGAGAGGGTGCGTCGCACGTAAGGGCCATAAATCCTCGAGCTAGGTGACTTATTGGTGTTATTACCGAGTGTTCGAGGAAACAAGAGATAAGTCATAATGGATAGATTCGACGTTCTTAGAGCTCCCAACAACTGCCCCGTGTGCACGCACTAAATTACGGGATGAATCATTTTAACAGCTTTAAGATAGAACGATGCTTTTAACGATACAAGAGCGAAGGAACGTGGTTTAATGTCACTCCCCGACGAAATTGTGTCTCTTATTCCTCGTGACAAAGAGAATTTATGACTTCTACACACCTGTCACAATTTTTGTAATTATCATAACAGATCGTATGTTAGTAGTGTTTTGGATTTTGTGATATGTACCTACGAACCCCGTGTCACGTTATCCAAATAAATTAAATATATCAAAAACAAACCGCTATAAGAAGTTTAAAAAAAACACGAAATTATAACAAATTTATATAAACATTTTAAAAGAACATGTAGCATTTAGAATGCCATGCCTTTTTCGTCTGTTGTACCATCTTTATTCATTCTTCCTTGAACAAACGAGATTCCGCTCGACTCAGATATGATCAGACGGTTAAAAAATTTCAACCACTTTTTGCTCCCCAGACGAACAACACAGATATTTCTTATTTCTTTATTATACCTGACGTAGAAAATGATTCTTCAAGAAGAATTACGAAGAGCACAAATCGTAAAATGTTAGAAAATGTAATAAAAACATCATTAGGCAACGTATTGCAGAACGATTTATAAAATTCTCACATAACATTTTTTTGAGATACAAATATCATCCCTTTTCTCTAATTATTTTATATAAAACAATTTTATATTCCAAATATTTAAATGGTGACGAGGTACCCTACTTTTAATAAAGTTTAATCAATGTTTTTTCTTTCAGTTTTTTCCTCTTCTAAATTTTCATCGTCACACCATTAATTGGATTTCATATCATGGTGACTATTTTCCAGTTATTTTTTTAATATTTTTCTAGTTATTATTTTTTGTATTTAAACTTTAGCGTTTTAACGTTTCATATTCGTTTTTTTTTTCTATGTATGTTATTTATCTTATAGATATTCTTCAGCATTTTAGTAATTAGACAAAGAAAAACCTTCGTTTCTTTTGATAACTTACTTCTTCTAGACATTCTTTGTCATTTCTTCTTCTGTCTTCTTTGCGATTTACATCTAAGCATTGTTTTCTTCTTTCAGCTTGTCGAGATCTCAATAATTTACCTTTTCATCTTCATGTCTGTCATATAAACATGTTTTCTTCTGCTTCGTCACTTTAGTCACATAAACTTACTGTTTTTAATTAGATGAAGATCCTCGTTTCTTTGTTCAAGATGAATTTTCTTCTTCTGGATATTTTTTGTCATTTCTTCGTGTCTCTCTTTTACGTATTTTTTTTCTTCTCGATGTTTAATTATTTTATATAAAATGTATATTCTACTTACTTAAATGGTCATGACATATGATACTTTCAATCGTAATGTGTTTTTCGAGTTTTTTTATAATAGATTTTTTATCGTCACGTCAGTAATTGATTTTTTTCATATTCGGATCAGTCACTGAAGCATATTTTTCTTCTAGATATTTTTTAGCACTTCAATAGTTTATCGTATCATATGCGTTTTTCTTTCTAGATTCTTTATTCTTCTTATATTTTCAGAATTTAAGTAATTTGAGGAAGAAAAATCTTCCTATTTTTTATGAAGAAATTTTAATTTTTTTAAATGTTCTTCTACATTTCTTCCTGTCACATTTCTTCGTCTTAATAGTCATCTTCTTTGTTCATTTTGTACATCTCCTTAATGTTTCGTTTTTTTTTCGTCTAAATGTATTAATATTATTTGTGTTTTTCTACTATATTGTTTTCGTCATTCCCGTGATTTAACTTTTCATAATCGTGCCTGTTTTTGTTTTTTTTAAAGATATTTTTCTATTATTATCCTTCTTTACAGATATTCTACTATATTTTAGTAATTTGACGATTTATAATCCTTTCTTTTTTCTAGACATCTGTTCTTATTATTCCTTAGCACTACAGTATTTTATCGATAAAGATCATTTCTTTTTTCGAGATATTTTACTTCTTCAAAATTCTTCGTAATTTTTTCATGACGCCTTCCTTTTTCTTTGTGTCTTTCTTCTGAATATTTTTTCTTTTAGGTGATTTTGTACTTCACTAATTCGGCATATCATTTCAGTGTCTTTTTTCTAGATATTCTTTCTTCTTTTAGATGTTTTTCGTCACTTCAGTAATTTAACACCTTTCATATTCGTGACTTTGTTATGTTTATTTAACTTTTTTTTCGAGAAATTTGTACTTAAACAATACACCTAACTTGAGAAAAGAAGTAATTTACAAAAATTACATGTCATTTGAGGTGAGGTATCCCATTCACTCATGTTCCTTACAGAATTGTGTTTGATGTTTTGGTCATTTCAGTCATTTGTACTTTTGGTGTTACTAGTAGAAAGAACTCGTCTTTTTTCAAAGAAGTTTTTCTTCCTCGTGATATTCTTCCTCACTTCAGTGATTTGATTTTTCATCTTCGTGTCTTTCTTCTAAATATTTTTTCTTCTTCGCCACTTTCGTGAAGTGAAGAAATTTGAAGAAATGCATATGATCTTTCTTCTAGATATTCGTTGTCACCTCAGTGATTTGATTTTTCATCCTCGTGTTTTTCTTCTAAATATTTTTTCTTCTGCCACTTTCGTGAAGTGAAGAAATTTGAAGAAATGTATATGATCTTTCTTCTAGATATTCGTTGTCACGTCAGTGATTTGATTTTTCATCTTCGTGTCTTTCTTCTAAATATTTTTTCTTCTTCGCCACTTTCGTGAATTGAAGAAATTCATATGGTCTTTCTTCTAGATATTTGTTATCATTTCAGTGAAATCAACTTACTATGTTACTTTGACGAAGAAAGAACACCGTATCTTTTTCAAAGATGTTTAACGTACCACTAGTACTCATAGTTAGTTCTTTTATTTAAACTTGATAAAATTTATTAATTCAATTAAAAGTATGAATAAAACAATGGGAATCTATTAATCGTACACTGCGTACTTATATGTTTTTGAGATTACCTACACTTTCAATATAAACTAATCACCTTCATAATGGCAAATTGTACAATTTTCGTTTGGAGGTACTTGTTCGTTCAGGAATATCATCGAATACAAAAAAAATAAATATATTGTCATATCTGAACAGTTTAAACTTTTGTCAACAGACGAAGTAAAACAGGATTATTCGGTTGATAGCCACGAAAAATTATTGACCATTGGGCTCATATTTCTTCTTCCCCTTTCGTTAAACAAAAGACGCCCTCAGATTTTTTCTCCTCCCCTAGAAAGTTTTGAAAAATTCGTATTCGATTTCGACAAATCACTCGATATTTTACGCTCGATGACTTTTTAAAGTGTCGATTTCACGCGTAATAACTTTTCTTAAGTGTCCCCTATATTTTCCGTTTATTGAGTTGATTTTTCTTTCAGAGACAGGGTTGATTAATACGATGCCATTCAATTAATGATGCTCCTTTCATGCCTTTATTGAGCTTTGGACAAATAACACCCGGATTCTATTACTTAGTCTTCCATTTATTATCATCCCCTTATTTATCGCTATCGATTTGCTTTGGTTCAATGCTTTCTCGAGAAATAATAGCTAGACTTTTTAATTGGCTGATTTATATTTTTAAATAACAATACGGAAGGAAGTTCAAAACGTCGAAAATAATTAGTGCTAACACTGGAGATCAATAAATTTTTAGAAAGAGATTTTGTTTGATGTAAACATTAGCCTTTGTTTAATTCAAAATTGAAGATATTGTTAAACATTTTGTTATTTCAAAGTTTAAAATAAGAGGAATGCATTTTGCAAATTAACTGTTTAATATGTTAAATATGTCAAATGATGGTGGATGTTGGTCTGCGAGTCGGTAACACATGTTGAAGAAGCACTGAAACGCAGTTCATGATATACTGTGTCCTTCTATACTCGCGGGTGTCAATATCTCTCAAATGGATTGCGTCATTTTTAGAGAGGATCTGGATAAAACTCCTCCTGAGTGACATCGAAACCTGCAGGTGTAGACGGACCCATTAAGGAACTTAGGGACGGAACAATATGTTAAATAATTCAATGTGTACAGTATATACTCTTCTTCTTTCACTCCCATCTATGTCCTTTACTTACCTTGACTTAGGTACATCATAAAACACAGGAAAGCTCCCGGATTTGACTTTATTACATCAACACTGCTTCTTGACAAAGTAATGGAATTTCCTTAACACCTTTATTTATTCCTAGAATTCAGTCGGTAATACCAAACGTCAGTTTGAGTTTTATGCTCGACACTCCACAGCACACCAGTGCCATCAAGTTGTCATCCTTACTTCTCTTATTTAATTTTCAACTCAGTGCATCATTTCCAGGCATAAAGGGTTATGCACTGTCTTCTATTTTCCCAAATAATGTCGGTGTACCGCAAGGAAGTATTCTACGTCCGACTCTTTACACCACATACATACAAACACACACACTCGCACACTACATTTTTGTTATTACTTAACAGTGAAGTCGCCCCGATCATATTAACCCCAACAGAAATGATCAGAATCATGTTTTTGTTTTCCTTACATTGCCCTCACTAGTTCTGAAATGAAAAAGGCTCCATGTGGTTTTGGGTCTGAACTTCCATCATATTGCCAAGCTGATTGATGAAGAAAATCAAAGGGTAATGGATTAAAAACGACCTTGAATTTTAAAAACTACATGGCGTACTAATCTACGTTTCTGCCATTGGGTAAAACTAACATAAATCTGGTCAGAAAGGAGAGCTTAACTTCCAACTACCAGTTGGGTGTTGCAGTCGAGGAGTTAAACCATTTTACAATATTTTCTCTACATTATTCCTCATTTTCCTCTACATTATTAAAAATTCCGGGGCTCTGCCTGAATCCGAACCCTGGGGCGCAAGAACCATTTAGCAATCACTGTCCTCAATCATATATGTTCTTTTTTCTTCAAATAAACAAATATTGGTTTAAAAAATTACGTACATAAGATAAAAAACTCGATTCCACTACAGTTCTAACCGCCATATGAATATTATCACAGATTTAATATAATTTTTCTTGCACGTAGCCCAATATTTTTTACGCCTCTTGGCTTCTAGTTCCATCTTTCGTAATTTACAATATGTAGCGAAGATTATTTAGTATTTTTCAATTAATTAATGTTTTTAGTTGAGATAAAATAGTCAGTGTCACGAGCGGGATTCGAACCCACGACATTGAAAAATGGCAAAAAGGAGGGAAAATTCAAAAGGTGGGGTTCAGATGGGAAGTTAATGTCCAAGTGGATCGAAGTCACGATAGCTCAGGTAGTAGAGTAGCGGCATATCTAGCCGAGGGTCGAATCCCGCTCGTGACAATGACTTTTTTATCTTAACTAAAAACCTTAATTAATTGAAAAATATTAATTGCTCAAGTGGACCGCGAAAACTAGTGAATTATTTAGTACGTTTTCTTGTCTCGGTTTTTCCTGAAGTCATAATTGGAATATTTTGTTAGTGGTTCTCAGGGTGACCTGCAGCGGTTGATGAGAAAATACGTCCTGAAATTGCTATATCCGATAAAGTAATAAGAGAGTCAAAACGATTCATCCACTAAAATGACAATCGCTCTTAAACCATTAGGTAGTAATCAAAAGTAGTCTGACAATCTGTGCTACGAGCACATCGAATCAAGTTATGGAAGTATTAATATAGCCAACGACAGTTATCTAATTTTCTTCTCAGGGTCATCATCGATAACTTCCATATCGATAGTTAGAGACATTGGCATCGCTTGATGCACTTTACATTTAGATCGTCATGAACACAGCTAAATTTGGTATTTGTTCTGTGTATCCATCCTGTCGCACTTTTTGTAGACAAATGGAGTAAAGCATTAGCATACATTTTGAGATTACATCATGGGTTCTACGGTGTAATAAACATATAGTTTGGCAATTTTTTTCCATTTCGAGATGATCGGAAACGACCTAAAAGCTTTGATGAATGCTGTTCCATTCTGGAACTTGCTCCAGATAAGATCCGGATAAGGCTATAGTTAATAATTTTTTTCAGCACAATCATGAAAAGTTAAAAAGCTTTTTTTATTGGTTAGATTTGTTAGCCTACTCAATACGATGCGCATCCTTGGTTTAGCTGTAGCTGGTGCGGGGCCTTACATTCCATGATTACTTCCTACCTTTTTACCAGTGAGACACTAAAAATATAATCAAAATAAAACAAAAATGAAATAAACTTAAATTCATTAATTTCGTGGTCCGCTTGACCAATTAATATATGACAATTAATTAAGGTTTTTAGTTGAGATAAAAAAAGTCAATGGCACGAGCGGGATTCGAACCCACGATCTTCGGCTTGATACGCCGCTGCTCTACCACTTGAGCTCGAATCCCGCTCGTGCAATTGACTTTTTTATCTCAACTGAAAACCTTAATTAATTGTCATATATTAATTAGTCAAGCGGACCACGAAATTAGTGAATTTAACGATTAAAAATGAAGTATACTTCACCAAAGCTCTCCGTGGCCATTTCATTTGTCGTCGAGAATCCAAACCGATTACACGACATTTGAAAAATGGCAAAAAGGAGGGAAAATTCAAAGGTGCGGTTGAGATGGGAAGTTCAAGTGGTAGAGCAGCCGCGTATCAAGCCGAAGATCGTGGGTTCGAATCCCGCTCGTGCCATTGACTTTTTTTATCTCAACTAAAAACCTTAATTAATGAAATAAACGTTTTTTTGCCTGTCATGCGTGCTATTAACAAGAGATTAACCAAAAGCTTAGTTTTGCTACTTAGATTTGCTTAAAGGTAAAGAGGTAGAAATTAAATCGTATGCAAATTTATCCGTCGATTTATGATGAATGAATCGATCTTTACTTTAGCATTTATCAAAAACCCTTACTCTTATCTTCGCCCACTTCAAAAACAGAATTTAATGCCCATTGTCGATGTATATGTTTACACATTGACGAAGAAAAAGTAATTACAATTACTACCCTCTGCCTAGTCGTTCTTTTTCATATTTGAAATGTAACAACATATATACTCTATAAAAAGTGTTAACGTCGCTCAGATTGATATGCTTATTATAATAACAGAATACCAACTGTTTAACTGGATAGTATCAATCTGGAGAAGGACTGCCTGATGAGGTAGATAAATGACCTGTTCGTGTTCTTTACAAACAAGATAAAGCAATTAATCAGCCATCAATCCTTGACAAATACCAGAAAAGTCTGCCCTGGG
Source organism: Cimex lectularius (assembly GCF_000648675.2). NCBI lineage: Eukaryota > Metazoa > Arthropoda > Insecta > Hemiptera > Cimicidae > Cimex > Cimex lectularius. The sequence goes on from NW_019392650.1 coordinate 161,867, forward strand.
GGGCTTGTTTAACCTGTCAGTTGTAAAAACGAATTTCGCAGTAACAATCGACCAGGCTGAAACAACTTCATTTTTTAAACCGAGGCAAACAATTTGAAATGTGTTACAGATAAGTTTGGTTAAGCGTGTTCATCAAAAAGATTTATTCAATTGAACAAAAATAAAAAAATATACTTACTTTTTTATTGGGAAACTAGTTTCTGTCCAAAAGGTCGAGAAATAATGTGGATTTTAAAAAACATAAGCCATTGATTAACAAGCTCGTTATACTCTGCTTTAGAAAATAGGAACAAAACTGTTACAATTTTCCCATTATTGTACTTGCCAGGTTTTTTAAAAACATAATTGTGCTAATAAATTTGTAGAGATATTACCTTGTGAAAGGACTGTGAATGAGAGAACTGCGTTCATAATAACTAATTATAAAAATAGGAAAACGCCACCACCCCCTCTTGACTAGAACAACAAAATAAATTACAATACACAGCGTCAGTTTTCTTTCTCTTTTCGGCTAAGATGTGGGAAAGTTGATTTACGGCATATTACATACACAGCAAACAATACAGGCTTGGTAAAATCCCCCTACGATTTCTAGGCTGAGTGAATTAAAAGCTCTTATCGGCTTGGAACACTCCCACACTTCGCTTGTAATTAAACATTTCCGACGGCAATTAAGAAGTGATTTACATTACGAGTCGATCTACACTTTTCACGCATTACGCTATGTAACGATATTTAGTATTTTCGGCGTTACATTGTTTAACAGCGACAAATTAGTCAGACTTATTGACATACTAAACTAAGTGTTAAACTCTGATCAACTAGAAATATATTTAACCAAGAAAAAAATTACCAATATTTGATCACAAAAATTAACGTGTCAGATATATGAACTTGTTTGGCCAGTTGTCAAAATTTAGGAGTAAATATTTTTTAAATTGGAAAAACAAATTTTGAAGGAGGCTAAATTTATTAGAATGCACAACTTTCTGAAGACTGAATATGAAATATAGAAACTGCACTATAAACAAAAACCCAATTGGAAAATACAAGAGTACGGACGTGGGATGACCAATTTTATGAAGCTTTTTTGGAGATACTAGATCGAAAAATATTTGAAATTTGTCCGAGTGTTCTTGCCAATGAGCCCCTGGTGAAAAAGAAAATTAAATTGTTTTTAAATATGTTTGTCTATCTTTGTTATCGTGTGTTCCAAAGTTATTATATATCAGTCCATTGGTATTTTTACGTGAAATTAGAATTTAATATGCGTATGGACCATCAGGGCTTCTAAAAGGAAAAGGTTTCTACTCATGGGCAAATAAATGCTCAACCCAGTAAATGCTGAACCAATATCTACACCCAATTTGAGGAGGACTACAGTCCTATTTGATGGATACAGTGGAAAGTCTGTTTGGCTACCTCATACAAACCTGACTAATGCCTTCTGGTGAAAGAAAAATTCAGCTTTCAAACAATCGCAATCCCTTGGGCATTGGATAAAATTCATAGTCGTTATGCTTTTTAAAGTAGATATCTGTATATATGATGGGCATTCACGATCTTTGTGTTAACCCTGTTAAGTCTGTTAGGTCCTGTTAGATCGACAAAATTGGTGACGTGGACTTGTAAGAAGCGGCTAGTTAACATTGCTCGATCTAAAGCGGCCCATAGACGGTCAATATTATTGTACAATATAGATTGCACAATAATTTGACGGTTGCCCCTTAATGTTCAATAATATTGTACAAAATTTTGTTTGTGCAATGAACATGAATAGTTTGAAGGCGATATTGAAGTTTGTGCAATATTTTGTTACTACTTGTTGTACTTCACAAACTGACTGATTTGCGCAATAATGCCAACAGATGGTGTAATATATTCCAGGTTGTACAATATATTTTCAACTTTTCGTAATCATGCAATGTATTGCACAAACTTTCAAGATCGTCTACACACGATCAATTAAATTGCACAACCCAAAATATTGTGCAATAATATTGATTGTCTATGGGCCGCTTTAGGTGTTAGGTCGAAAATGTTGTCATTTTCCTATTCGTTAGGGCGTAGGTAACCAACATGGCAGCCATGGTTTAACAGCTCTTACATGTAATTTTATTCTTAAATGCGCATTAATTAAATCAGACGAATACATTTCGTTTGCTAATTTCTGACCTGTCCTTACACACCCATTAATAGTAGAGACATCCCTTATCCTATAAAGTTGTAGGCTGTTAGACGTTAAGATACAAGTTCGTCACGAATTGAATCGTGTCATTTGTGATTTTCGAATGCATTTTGAATGAAAGAATTGATTAATTTTACTTTTTTATTAACTTCTGGCATCTTACGATTTAACAAAACATAAAACCAAAACAAATAACAGCAAGCCTTCAAGGATTGTTAGCTATTAGTATTAGCTTTATTTTTGGTTCTTCCAAGCGCCACGCGCAGCATTGAGGAAAAATTAACATTTAACATGCTAAGAAAAGAAGGGGGCGTTCACGATCTTACTGGACATTTCTCTATTACAGTTAACACGAGATAACATCTTACAAACCCTTGAATACCCCTATGTTATACCAAAAATGGCTAGCCCAACCCAAAAATGTATATATTTATATTTTTATGAAAGTTCGTATTTAACAGTAATACAGGATTCTGAAGAAAAAGCTACAATTTTCAAAAACAATTTTTTACCGATTTTACTCGAATCGTCATTTCATGTATCTTTTTATATCCTTCATTTCGTGTAATACGATCGTGTTTATTTTCTTATTCTATGTAAAAATACAAATAGTCTAAGATATCATGATATATGATAATATATAATTATATTATAAAATTAATTATTATATTCAACAAAGGCAGAATAAATAATTTGTAAATATTGTTTAAAAAATTTTTTTTCTTGAAGGGCCTATTGGCAAGCTCGATATTTTACGACCTTAGTATCATCGAAAAATATTAAAAACAGTGATCCCCGTAGCCTCCCCTCATGAAACAAAACATAAACAAGGCAAACAAAACATAAACAAGGTTAACAAAACGGATAATATCAACATACAAATTACATGTGAATGCGGAGGGAACATAGGAAGGGCGAACGAAAAAGAAAAGAAACCAAATTAGAAAACAAATAAAGTCAGAGAAATGTTGATCAAACAACCCGTATCACCCAAAACCAGAACATACTATCAAAAATGCAAAGGTCAAAGTTTATTTTAAAACCTAGTAAAAAAAATTTCAACAAGAGCGAAACATGCACCATTTACACCGTTAACATTGATTATTTGATGTTGGTTGATAATTACATAAATTAAAAAGAAAAACTGATCAAAAACAGACGTGAAAACTCAAAAACACACAGATTTCATTTTTCAAGACGACTTCAGAGGAAGACAACACACTCCTTGACATTTCACGACAAATATAGAAAAGTGGCACGACTAAACAGAAAATAGCACCATTCGAGCACAGATGATTGCGAAATAAATAAAAGCGCCTTTCATATTATTTTAATGAGAGAATTTGTTTGAATAAGATATGAAATCGAATTAACTTAAATCCATTTTCTATTGATCGATTAAAAAGAAAGTGAAAAAAATGAATACCACAGCTTTAATGCTTTCATCGTTCATTGGGCAGGCCGTAACGCCTGAGGGAACGTTTTCTTCATCCTGCCCCGAGATAGTTTTAAGACCGGGAAGGTAAAAGCGACCGAGGTGTTTCCAGCCTGTCAGAGCCGATCATCCTCCCAAAAGAGCTAACCCGTCCCGACATTTGGCCGATGGGACAGCTACCCGGTTTATCTCTTTAGGGGATCTCACAGACTTCAAAGGGCCAGCAAACAGTGGCCCGGCCAATCTCTTTTTACCCTCTTTCTTTTTTTTTATCCCTCTTACTCCCTATTTTCTACTATTCTCCTTCTACAGTGTAAGGTTTCCGACAGTTCTGAAGTAATCCAATATGACCGAGCCGGCGTTTCTGGAGAGAAACATGATTACAGTAAGGAATCGGCCCCTGGTTAAGAAATGTTCGACAGCGTTGGAAAAGATCTACTGTCAAAACGTTTCCTTGTAGCAAACTTGATCTTAAAACGATAATAAATGTTTTATTTATTTAATTAAACCACATTTTTGTTAATTATTCAGATATCGTGAGATGCGGTGGGGTGTGATGTAGGTTTCAGAAAAACATTTTCTTTATCGTGCCAACGTTTCGATCTTTTATTGAGATCATCTTCAGGGCTCAAAGTGTTTGTCTTCTGTGTAATNAATTATTAATTTATTCAATTTAAATAATGTTTAGATGCTGAGCCCCAAAAAACATAATGTACTTCTGTGCCCAAAACACCATGTCGTTTAATTCCCCATTAAGGTTTAAGTAAAATATTCAATTTTTGTGCAATTTGTTGTTTCTATCATGTTTTAATTGTTTTTTTTATATGGTAATAAAAAAGGCCCTGAAGATGACAGTATAAAACCGTCGAAAGCTCGGCGAAAACCGAAAGGAGGTTTTCTCTGTGTTTGACCTCTTTCGTAGATCCTCCGAAAAAACTTTATGTTTCCAGCAGGTCGATAATCTAGTTCATCGTTATAATACATATATGTTTAGCGGTCATAATTGACCATATCGCACACCCACAAGAAAAGTTATGCAATTCAACAAAAGAAAATTTTACAGGAGATACAAATGGAAGATTACTTTTTGACTCATGTATTAAGTACACGCCATTAAGGGTTTTTGGCAATAAAAACTGTCATTATCCATCAATATTGTCTTTTGGTTCTCCAAGACGTAAGCGAAAACACAAAACTTCAAAAATCCAGCTGTTCTATCACTAAAACACTACCCCTTTTTGACTTATGACACTTTTCTTGCATCTAATGATATGTTTACGCTAATTAACGACGGTAAGAGTATTAATTGTTTTGTGATGCACATCATACAACCTAACAAACGAGCATAAATATTCATGTATGTAGTAAGTATTACTAAGATATTATTTGGCCCAAATGTTCATTCCTCCTGAAATGAAAAATTAATTACTGAAAAATTATGAAAAACTAATATTATCATTAAGAATGTTATTAAAATCAAAGAAAGGAAACTAATATAATTCACGAACTCTTTAGATTAAGGTATGGTCTTGAAGGAAAAAGCAAATTCAGTTGTTACTGCCAAGCTTTCGACCTATTTTACTGCCTTCATCAGAGCCTATATTAATTTCACAGTACGAAAAACATATTTGTAAATTGTAAAATTGATTAAAAAGGGTTTTCCAAGACAACTTTGGTTTTTTAAATAGAGTAGCCATCTCTCTTCCCGATTTGATAAGATTTTGGGCTTTTTTCCATATTATTACCTACAAATAAAAAATATACTGCCTTTTCTAAGTCAATTCTGCTAGGAATCACAGTTGGCAAAGTTAAAATAAATACATTAGTGGTGTATTGACCAAATTACTTCTTTCATTAATTATTCTTTTTTTGTGAGGTTTTGGTTGAAATAAAAACTTAGTGTCTCGAGCGGGATTCGAACCCACGACCTTCAGCTTAATAAGTCGCAGCTCTAACCACTTGAGCTATCGTGACTTTATGTGAGACTAAGTTTTTTATCTCAACCAAGTCCTTTGATAAAAAGAATAATTAATTGTAAATGTAACATCCATTCATATGCTGAAAAATTCAGAATACTTTTTAAAAACATAAATTAACGTGTAGTATTTACAAGTACATACAAATACATGTAAGATGTGAAAATGAATTTTATGTGTAAAATAATAAATAAATTTGAAATTTTAAGGTTTAATGAAAGTATTTGAGTACAAATATTTTTAACCTTTCTACTTTGTGTACATCATTGTATAAATTCATTTTCACATCTTACACGTATTTATACAAGGTAAAGAATGTTTGTAAATCCTAGGCCTTGAAGATGATCCAATTAAAGGTCGAAACGTTGGCTCAAGAAAGAAAATGTTTTTCTAAACCTACATCACACAAGCATCTCAAGATTTTAAAATAATCATAATAAATTAAAATCTAGACAAATCATACTATTAAACTGCTAAGTATATTTTATTCTCACACGCATACGTTTATACTTAGCTGGCTTATAAAGAAAATAATTGCCAGTTAGTTCATTCTTGTAGACAATACTCATTTTATGCTGTATTTTACACTTTAAAATTTCTTTCTTTCTATCTTTGTCATTTTTATTCAGGGTATAACATTCATGGTATTTAGATCTGTTTTGCAAATGTTGGATGACCTTCAGGAAGTGGGTGTTCCACAAGGCAGCATCCTTGGTCCCATTCTTCATTCAGTATACACTTCGGTCATTGCTATCAAACCTGATACTCTTCACATACGACAGACGGTACCGCCATCCTTTCAGCAAACCCATACCGACAAATGGTTTTCAGAAACCTCCAGGGCTATCATTACAGTTCAGAAAGGTTCAAGAAACGGAGGATCAGATTCAACAAAATCAAATTCCAGCAAATAATTTTCACCTTTCGCCTTATCACGTCTTCTCCAGCCTACTAAAAATCTGTTCCTCGCCCCGCAGTCAATGTCGTCTGCTATTTGGGACTTTACATCGATAAAATACTTATTTGGTATTCTACTCTTGACTCCAAAGAATAAAAATAAACTATACTAACAACTCAAAAGATTGCCAACACTTTATTGAAACTCTCAAACGACTCTTTTACACATCATTGCTACAACCAATCTGAACATACGGAATTAAACAGTGGACTTCAACCAAGCGTTCCAACACCAAAGAATCCAATCAGTCCATTCCAAAATCCGTCGAAACATTTACCAAGTTCTCCACTTCGTATCCAGTCTTATTAACCCAATAGACCTTCAAATCCATTTTTCCTAGAAACTGCACGAAGTCGATACAAGCCATACGCTTTCAATAAAACCCTGGACCCAATTTGTACAATCAAACAGAAGCTCAACAAATTTTTCCACTCTTCGAAACTACAAACCCATGTCCACTTCTCCGGCATTTCTGTATTCTTGAAGTACTTTTAGAACTCATACACCAGCTTCCGATCTCATGAGGGGTTTTTGAAAATCGACTGTAGCCGGATACTTCTAAATGCTTTAATTCTCACCAGATGAATCACACAATATTTTTCGAAGGTTAATTGTACACAACCTACACTCTTCCAATGGACATAGCAGTAGACGTAATGAGGATCGGAACCAGATCTCTAAAACTATCACTAGCATCCTTGTAGAGAATAAAAGTAAATTAAAGATAAGAAAAAGTGGACGATTTGTCTGTATTTTCGTTCAATGACACTCAGCCACAATGCGCCATTATTGTCAACGATAAATGCTCGCAGATGGTGTTTTTTTGTTAATCGGCTACTTAAGTTTCCTTAAGCCTATATTCCAGGATGGTAAATATTGTGGTTAGCGGAGCATGATAGGCTTCTGGGTAGTTTTTCGTCTCTCGGGATCACAGGTGAGGGTCGTTCAACAATGAGAAACACAATACTCGACCGGGGGAAGGCTAAAAACTAATTTGGTCTCCCGCCCTCCGACAGGGGCTGCCTATTGTGAGTTGAAGGCCGACAAAAGGCTAATCCGCCCCTTGTAAACACGTTCATGTTACCATGTCAAGGATTGACGGTGAAATTACTGACTGTGGCCGCCCGGGAGGAAGTGATCTAGATTTGGAGGCTGAAATTACCAGGAGAGTATGAGAATGTCGCCGGGGGGCGACAGATGCGGTCGCCATCGACCCTTTTCAGCTGGAGGTGAAATGTTTCCACCCGAGGTAATGGGCTAAATTTCAAAACTCAACCATTGAATTTTATTATGACATCTACTCGAATTGAGTGAGATTCATAAATAGCCTCTCATTATTATGCTACTTTTGTATTATGTGAAGTGGAATTACCTCTTTTAACTATACCAGTAACTTGTTTCATGTAATTAATCTTTATGTAAGGTATTGGTTGAGATAAAAAGTCAGTGTCACGTGGTAAAGTGGTAGAGCCGCGGTGTATTTAGCCGAGGATCGTGGGTTCGAATCCCGCTCGTGACACTGACTTTTTTTATCTCAACCAATACCTTAATTAAAGATTAATTAATTGAAAAAAAGTTATTCGGTCAATTATTCGTGGTCAACCACGAACTCTATGAATTTATACCAGTAACATTGTTACAAATTCTCAAGAAAACTTTTTTATATTGATTATTAGATAATTTTTAACATTCTTAACATGTTATGGTTCTTTGAGAGAACATTAACATCACCGGCTACTAAAGTCCTTATTTAAAAATTTTGAAGAAGTGGATTTTTGGTTTACTAGTTAAAAAACTGATAGTGCCAAATTTATTGAATTACATGAATGTTTGTAATAATAATAATATTTATTATTTGTTTATGTGTACAAATCCCATAAAAGGCTCATTTTATGCATATTTCTTTAGAGGGTGATCTTCAGGATGTTTTTTTCAGATGGCCCGGCTGATTTTCTCTTGAGCATATTGCACTATCGAAACACAAAAAATACGAATTTACTATTCCTTAGTCTAGTTTTAAATTTTAGATACCACTTAATTACCACTATTTTTAAATATTTCTTGTCAGGGTACTTCAGAGTCAATATAACTTTCAAAATTTTAAATAAGAACGTATACTTTTTAACCACTATTTTAAAAGATTATTTTCATTGAAAACGACGGCGCTGTCAAGTAATAAGAAAGTCATGGCACTGAATTGATGATGACATGTATACCTTGGGGGGTTTTTCTGTGCCCACGTTCGAAAATTCCACCGATTGTGGAACCGTTTGTGGTGAACTTGGACTCATCAGTGCACATGATTTATAAGATATATTTTTTGTCTTCTCTATCCCAAATCGACATCTCTGCACCGTCTATCAAAATCAGTGTCCCAAATACCCAGGACAAGAAGAGAGCGATACGGTATAAGAATTGTATGTTCTAAGGACATCTCTATTATTGTTTAAAGTCTTTGTAAGGGAGGAGTGTGGATATTCGAGAACATGCTACAAAATTATTAGTTCTTCATGTAATTGATGTGGCCGGTTTCTTGATGCACCCCCCCCCAACCAATCCGCATCTCCTCATTCTATGTGCAACACGAGTAAGCGATTTGTGGTTCATTCGGGAGCGATTGGGAAAATTCTGTGAGTACTAATCGACTGCACGACGAGAAATTCCGCCACTTTCAATGAAAATATCATACATATCAAGCCGATCTTTACGATCAAAACTCACTCTTTCGCTCATTTTGATGGACTAATAAAAACTTATTGAAAAATATATTAAGCCCATGGAGTTGGAATGTAGCTCTAATGTTTTTCGAGTTGTCTAAATACAATAAGACCAGTTGTGTAAACAATATCAAAACATTCATTGACAAGGAAAAAACAGGAATGATGTGTTGATGTGATGATGATGAAGTTACGTTTTTACTTAATAAACAGTAGGTATTTTCACGATCTTTGTGTTAACCCTGTTAACTCTGTTAGGTCCTGTTAGATCGAGAAAAAAGATGACGTAGACTTGTAAGAATCGGCTAGTTAACATTGCTCGATATAACAGACCAGGTTCAATGTTAGATACTAAAAATGTGTGGTCTTAAGTGATCGTTAGTCAATGATTATTTGGAGATCGTGAGATGCGGACTGGTGTGACGTAGGTTTTAGAAAAACATTTTTTTTTATCGTGCCAACGTGTCGATCATTATTGAGATCATCTTCAGGGCCTGGGATTTATAAACATTGTTTACATTTTACAAATGCAGGTAGGATGTGGGGAAAAATTAGAGGTTAGGTCGAAAATGTAGTCACATTGCTATCCATTAGGGCGTAGGTAAACAAGGTGGCAGCCATGATTTTAACAGCTGTTTGTTGTTTACAAGTATTTTTATTCTTAAATACGCATTAATTAAATCAGACCAATAAATTTCATTTGTTAATTTCTGACCTGTCCTTATACTCTCATTCATAATGAATACATCCCCTAACCTATAAAGTTGTAGGCTGTTGGATACTAGGATACAAGTTAGGAATGTCGGCACGAATTGAACTTTTGATGTAAGTCATTGGTTAGTACTTTTTGAGTGCATATATAGCATTTTGAATGAAAGAGATGATTAATTTTTCTTTTTTATTACCTACTGGTATCTTACAATTTAACACAAAACAAGAACCATAACAAACAACAACAAGCCTTCAAGGACTGTTATAGCTTTCTTTTTGATTCTTCCAATCGCCACGCGCAGCATTGCTGAAAAATTAACATTTAACATGGTAAAAAAAGAAGGGGGTGGACATTTCTCTATTCGAGTTAACACGAACAGATCTTACAAACATCGTGAATTCCCCTACTTCTACATATCTAGAAATCACAGTGTTCCTGTTTCTTGTCCTTGGGTACCATTTTTTTAACAAAGTCGGTAACCGTTTATTAACTGCAATGTGCGTACACACTGCTAGCAGACCCATCACTATGAAATTCCAAAAATCGACTAGTACCAAAACATCAAATGAAAATATAATAACAACACTCATTCTGTGCCATAACTTTGTTAGTTTTGACCAACTTAAAATCTGATTGCGCCATCGGGAACCGAAACGGAGTATAAATTTCTTTTGATTCGCCTCTGCCTGGTTCCATGGTTTACGACGAGTTCTTTGAGGCGATAAAGCAAGAACAATGTTTCGCTGTATAACTGCCTGTATTAGGAGCCGTGTGTCGGCGGTAGAAGGTGTTTGATTTACGAGCGAGGCGAGAGATGGAACTCTCCCGACAGCCTCTTTTATTACACACTAAATCAACTGAAACTCTTTTTATCCTTCTCGCACGTCGACGCCATGTGGAGCTTTGCCCCTTCTCCACTTTCTTTCAGCCGCACTTTCTCCGTGATGTCGGCGATTTCTCATTTGTCGAAACAGCCGCCCGCCGCTTTACCCTTGAATAAATTATGAGCAATTTGAGTTTCCTCAAGTGCTTTCTTTCTTTTTCTTCTCCGGCTAGAAAAATTACTTAACCCGAGCACGACAAATCACGCGGTTTGTTTAGATGCATTACACCACTTTTGTCTTCCTACGTCACCCCTTTCAAAAAAATTGCTTCCTGCTTTTAGTGAGATTTAGTAGACCTTGAAACTTTCCGGATGAAACGGCCGGATATATAATACTTCTCTACGACAAGAGATCTCAACAGAAATTCTAAGAATCTATCGAATAAATTATCTTGAGAAAAAAGTACATATCTATAAATATTTACATCACTCTCATCTCTTTCTCTCTCTCTCTCTCTCTTTCTCTTTGTCTCTCTCTTTTACTCTGATTCTTTGTGTCTCTCTCCCTCTCTTTCTCTTCTTTCACTCTGATTCTTTGTGTCTCTCTCTTGCAGTATTTCTCTTTTTTCTCTTTCAATTTCTTTCTCGTTCTCTCTTCTCCCTCTCTCAATCTTGGGTTTTTATTTCACTACATTAGTCACCTGTCTACTTGCCAATTACACATCTTTGTCCTCTTCTCTCTCTCTCTCTCTCTCTCTCTCTCTCTCTCTCTCTCTCTTTTTAAATAATAATTAATCATAAGAGAGATCGTTAGCGACGTAATATGAGAGAAATATTTAAATAAAACGATCTTTCTCATTCTCTCTATCCAATTCTCTCACGTTTCTCGTCTTTTTCATCTCCCTTACATACACTCTCTCTTTCACTTTGTCTCTTTCTCTGTCTTTTCTCTTTCTCTCACCGCTTTGTTCCTTTTTTTCTAATTATTTATTTCTCTATATTATCCATCTATTTTTCTATTCATCTACCTTTATCTCTTTCTTTTCTTTCTAAATCTCTCACTCTTTCTTTCTCTCTTCTTCTTTTATACATATAGGAAACGCATTTTATGTAAATGGTCGTAATTTTTATGCACTGGTCTGCAGAATTTAGTAAATTGTTATTGTTAGTAGAAGTAGCAGTAGCGATAATATTAATATATAAATAAAGCATACTTTTTGACTATTTTGTATACATTTATGTACTTTAAAGGCTTTTTTATATATTACTTACTAGTTTAGTATATTATTTTTTTATTAAAAATTTGAAGTTGTTTGATAAAAAAATATTATAATTTTACATCGTAAAGATCTTGTTGTCTGTGATAATGAATCTGTTAAAACAGAACGTTTTTAGTGTCAAAAAGAAATAAATGGGAACGGTTTTCATGGGCTGTCTCCATAATTTCATGTTAGCTTCAACCTTTAACGTCTCAAATGCCAATAATCAGAGCGTATCGGTTCAAGTGGGGATGTAATAAATTGTCAATTCGGACAATTTCAGCCGAACCCTTTGCGTGCTGACATTTCGAAAACGATGAAAGACAGTTAAATCAGAAAAGGGATGTGGCACGTCCCATAAACCAACGATTTGACCATGGCAAACAGAGCAATTACCCGCATGGTGAACATTGCCCGCTTTTCTCATTTTTCACGTGCCTCTTTTACAGATCAGCACGGAAAAAGATTAATAACTTTACATGTACAAAAATGTGTTAAAAATACAAAACTGCGAATTGGTCCCAAATTGACAAAAAAAAACACCTCTTCATCAAAATTTGTTTAACTTATTTCTACGGATTTGTCCCTATATCCCTTTCTCTCAGAAGAATGATAACGAAATAGGGTTTTAAGGGCACAAAAATAAGGATAAACGGGCGAAAAATTCTTTAGATTAAGTGTGGGTTGATAAACAACCCGTTGAGAAAATTTTGAACAAATCTCATAACAAGGGTATAAACGTAATGGCTTAGTAATGTTGAAAATCAGTTGCAATAAGCCGGTTATTTACCCTACGAGTGTCCGGTCCATGTACATCTGTGGCAGATGTAAACTGAGAGCAAACAAGCTTAAATTGCTAACACGAGAGTTGTTACAAGGGAAATCGGGCCGTAGCGCTGTCCACACTCATTACAACCGACAATAAATCCAAATAAGGCCTGATGTTTACAAGCTGTTTTGTTTGGACGATTTAAGAGGGTTGTCGTACATCGGTCGGCTCTATGTTTAACCCTGTATATCCGTTGTTGGTGACCACGCCGTTTCTGGACGTTCGTTATACAGACATTGCAGGTAGTACAGACTACTTGAAACACAATTTTAATTTCCTCATTCTACAAATTACCAAAAACGCCTTGAATCAAAAATCTAGTAACAAATAAAAAAATTAAACGATAAACCACGAATAAGAGCAAATAGCAGTCATCATTGCAAACTATCAAATTAATAAATACTTGAAGAACATCTTACTTTATGATACAACTTAAAACAGTTGCTAGATAGAAGACTAAGTGGAACCAGCATGAAAGATAAAAGCATTTCAGATACAAATTGATCAAATGATACCCGACCAAGGCTAGGGGTAGATTTGTAGAAATACCTACTGAGCCTTTTGCTCTTCGTCTTTCATTCAGGCTGGAATGTTGTTGATAATAGCTCACTATACAGTTTCAGGCTTATTTTTGGCAACTATAGCTTTAATAATGACCGTGAGGTATATTCACTATTAATTGCACTAGTTTTCGTGGTCCGCTTGACCAATTAATATTAATTACTTAGTTGGCCGAGTCGATCGAAGTCACGATAGCTCAAGTGGTAGAGTAGCGGCGTATTTAGCCGAAGATCGTGGGTTCGAATCCCGCTCATGACACTGACTTTTTTATCTCAACTACAAACCTTAATTAATTGAAATATATAAACTATATTGTGATTTTGTAAAAACATTTTTTTTTTTCAAAACGGTACGATGTTTATGTTCTGCAGTTTTTTCCCTCTATTTGTTCCAAGCTGTCCTATTCCCGATATGACTATTGGCTTGTAATAACACCAGGTTTTGTTCTATCTGCCCTGAAATATTGCTCCAACCGGTAAAATCTCTAACTAGGACATTTCGGCAATTGTTTCTTTTTATATATTTCATAATACTAATCTTTAGTACTAATCTCATTGTGCTAAGTCCATTACCGCTAGAGTGGCAATAACAAGTCTGGTTTTTACATGTATTCTTTTTATTTATTTCCTGCTCCTTGAAACTTTTGGCTTAACAAATTAAAAACAAATTCGCTTCGTTTGTATTTAGGTTGACACAAAAAAATCTTTTATGGACTGACAAAAAAATGGTACTTCATTTTAATTTAATTTTCGCTGTTATATTATATCTTAGTTAATTATTATTATTGTTGTTATAGTTAATATTATCCCTAAAATCTCTAAAAAATTCTAATCAATTATGAAATTTTTTATTAACAAATTATTCTATAATACACACAAGTTCATATAAAATTTTTTTGTTTTTCAAATTTTATGAGAAACTAAATTAAACGAAAATGAAATTGAAATAAAAATAAAATACCTTGTATTAAAACTTCGGACAATTCATTACAAATAATCTCTACAGAAAATAACAATATTTATCTGCTTGCATGTATAGTGTGGTTGGGAGAGATAGATAGAAAGGTAGCAGATACATAGAAGTATGTATGTATATATAAATTTTCAAGTTTTAAAATTGAATTGATTTAAAAATGAATAATGTAATTAATATATATATATATTAATTACATTATTCATTTTTAAATCAATTCAATTTTAAAACTTGAAAATTTATATATACATACATACTTCTATGTATCTGCTACCTTTCTATCTATCTCTCCCAACCACACTATACATGCAAGCAGATAAATATTGTTATTTTCTGTAGAGATTATTTGTAATGAATTGTCCGAAGTTTTAATACAAGGTATTTTATTTTTATTTCAATTTCATTTTCGTTTAATTTAGTTTCTCATAAAATTTGAAAAACAAAAAAATTTTATATGAACTTGTGTGTATTATAGAATAATTTGTTAATAAAAAATTTCATAATTGATTAGAATTTTTTAGAGATTTTAGGGATAATATTAACTATAACAACAATAATAATAATTAACTAAGATATAATATAACAGCGAAAATTAAATTAAAATGAAGTACCATTTTTTTGTCAGTCCATAAAAGATTTTTTTGTGTCAACCTAAATACAAACGAAGCGAATTTGTTTTTAATTTGTTAAGCCAAAAGTTTCAAGGAGCAGGAAATAAATAAAAAGCCTACATGTAAAAACCAGACTTGTATTTGCCACCCTAGCGGTACTGGACTTAGCTCATTGAGATTAGTATTAAAAATTAGTATTATGAAATGTATAAAGAGAAACAATTGCCGAAATGTCCTAGTTAAAGATTTTACCTGTTGGAGCAACATTTCAGGGCAGATAGAGCAAAACCTAGTATTATTACAAGCCAATAGTCATATCGGGCATAGTACAGCTAATTAATTGAAATATATCAATTGGTCAAGCGGACCACGAAAACTAGTGAATTGAATAAGTTAAATGAAGTATGTCATATAAGTAAACCTCTCCGTGGCCATTTCATTTGTCGCCGAGAATCAAAAAGAATACGCGATATTTGAAAAATGGCAAAAAGGAGGGAAAAGACAGTTTAGAGAGAGAGAGAGAGAGAGAGAGAGAGAGAGAGAGAGAGAGAGAAAGAGAGAGAGAGAGAAAAGAGTGAGTGAAAGAGGGTGTGAGAGCGGCCTTCTGGCTACCCGGCACATGCACTGATACTAAACCCACAAAACTGGTCGGTAATGTTGGTTTAATCTAAGCATTCCCTTATCATCAAACTTTTATTCAAATTAAAATAGTTGGGTAGTAATGAAACTAAATAGTAATGAACACTCAGATTTAAAACAACTATTGGAAACAATCAATCAATAAAAAAAATTATCAACCCAATTTAATTTCTCAATACCTTTAGAACGATTTCTGTCTTTATAGCCTTTCCTAATTTGCAATACTATTGCTGTGACGGTGATGGTTGGCCCGTCCTTGTTTGAGGTCATGTTGACCTGATCAACACATCGCTTTTCTGGTTATATGATTTCAAAATGAATATTGCACTTGATATATTCTTTTCCTGCAAAAAGAAAAAAAAATCATTTAATTTTTCATAATTTACCTAGTTTGTTTAGTCGATACTGACCAAAAGTTACTTTGCTAAGATTTAATACTTAATATTCTATGTTGTATTATTTATTAATTATTAAAAATAATTTAATTTGTACGTTATGATATTAGTTAAAACCCAATCGATTTATAATGGTTTTTGACAAACAGTGATAGTTAATATTTTATATACATTTACCAATTTATCAGCATGATTTTTTTTGTAGGAACAATGTTTATTATGATGCACACAAGTAAAATTGTTGATTGGTACAAATCTGGAAATAAAATTTTAAAAAATCAGGAAATTAAAGAAAAACAAATAATCTAGCACAAGGACAAAAACTCTACCTTCTAGGCTACGATGAACTACCCAACAGGTCGCAACGCTTTAAAATCCTGAGAATATTATTGAGAATACTACGGGATGTTAGGTTTGAGTTTCGAGTGTAATGAATTTGTTCTGTGAATTTTGTGTACCTGGATTTTATAGCTAAAGAATTGTTCAAGTCATTATGGGGTTCGATATGCAGAATGAGCGTTTGCTATTTTCGGAGAAAGGGAAATCTGAATCCGATGATAGTCGGAAGGTTTGGCTAAACCTCACAGTTCGATGCCATATGGGAGTTCTTCCATTCCAAATTTTTTAATTAAACCAAAATATTATGTTCCGGCTCATAGTTGGCTCCCTAGCTAGTGAATCAGCTGTTTCGTTTCCTTTGATTCCTATGTGAGCCTTAACCCAATTAAAACTAACGTATGATTGGTATTTCATTTACATTATGATGTGTTTTATGACTTTTGAATTGGTAGAAATGATTGTATAACAACATTAAATCGTTCATTTAAAATAACTCAGAATGTTTGAATTTATTAATATTTTTGTTTTATTATCCTTTTGTTTAATTTTCACCTGCGAAATCATTACAGAAAACGGTGAATATAAATGTCGAGTCGACGAGTGAAAACTTGTTAAGATTAACAGCGGTGTTATTCTTTCCCATTGAATTATTAAGAACGAAAGTATTAATAATAAATCTCAATTAATTATTCTTTTTATCTAAAGTTTTTGGAAGAGACGAAAAATTATTGTTAATAATAAAACTCTTTTTTGTACGTGTGCCCTTTGGTATAACAATCCGTTTAGTCGGTAAACCGCAAGGCCTAATGCTCTTGAAGCCAGTATTCTCCCTGCTATCAATGGATAACCGGCTATAAACGATTTGCGATTTATAGTATTCCAATAATACCCGTAACTGAACGTTTATTGATGTTGAAAATAGTAATCTTTATTTATTTCTCTTTGCAGTATAATTTGAAATTAATTTATTTTGAACGTACTCGGACATTTTTCTCAGGTTCTAATCGATTGGTTCCAGACAAAAATTGTGTTTTAGTTTGGATAAAACACAAAAGTGATTATTCATTCGTTATTATAAAAAAAAAACAGAAAAAATAACTTTGAAAGTTTTCTGAAAAAATGCAAATAATTGATATAAGGTGAAGGGTGAAGACCAGGCTCATCCACATGCATTTTTTCGTAGCTGATAATTAATTTTAATTTTTAAATATTAGGCAGAATAAGTAAAAGTAGAAAAAATCTATACATATTTTCAGCCTGTATGTATAAAGATCTAAAGAATGTGTTTTGATTTATGTCTAAAATGAAATACATCCCAGTCAGTATTAATGTCCAAATGTTTAAATATACGTACTTTTATAGCCAGGTTTATTAACTGAAATTTACCAAAAACAACCGACAAAAGAGAACAGAAAAGTAAAAAGAAACAAATGAAGCGTCAGATGAGTGTCGTTGTTAACTGTCAGTTGTAACAATCGTTGTTTGTCAGCGAGCTTAATCCTTTGTGATACGCAGGGCATCATGTCGCCGGAGAATTAAAGTGTCACTCTCTAGACAGTGGTCCCAGCCAAATGAAAATTTTATAGAGGGGGTGTATTATAATTAACAAGGTTCGAGTCCCTTCGGATGTCTGACTTTTAGTATTCACTTTGGAACCTGTCAAAATGGAAATTTCTTCAGTATTGTAATAATGCAAGACACCCATTCTTGGAAATTTGAACTGACTAACCGGAAACATCCTTTGCAACAGCCTACAACCTTGCAACTGACTAAAAGAAACGTTATGAAAACAGAAAATTGAATAAAATTATATCCAACAGAGATGTACTATGTATTGTATCGTACAGTGAAGGACTAGATTAGGTATATGCTTCCCAAAACAGCTGCAATCAAACTTATTAGAGAAACACCTGGGGCTTTCAAGCTGAAATGCTTATGACATAGAAAATCTTAAGAGGTTACATTGAAAAAAAAACTACCCAAAAAACTACAAGTAAGGTTAGAAGGCTTTTAGCATTAGTTATATCCAAATTGTCGGTGATTACATCCAGACTTGGGAAAACTTATCCTTTGGCGATCGCAGTTGTGTAGTGGGCGAGGAAACGGACGATGCTGTAGTGGAGCTGTTGAGCGCCGTGATCTCTTAGCCAGGCTGTGAGCTCCGTCGGATGTGTGCAGTGCCCTGAGCAGCCTTGACAAAGTTGCTGGTTTTTCAGCTTAATTACAGTTTTAACGAAGCCTGTGTTTGTAGACGGTATAGAGTGTAAGACCTAAAGCAGATGTGTGCTTCTTGACTAGTTAATCAGTAATTAGTAAGGTATAAAGTAATAAGTTCTTGATTAAGGAATACCAGGTAATCTGTAGTTCTACTTGCAATAAAAGTACGTAAGAAAAATGATTTTAAAATAATGAGTATGTTTAGGTAGTGACCGGTGTCACGGTGGAAGCTGTGTGCCTTGGAGTTTCGGGAATGTGACGACTGCGAGCCGCGATGTCTCTCGGAAGTGACGTGCGCTGTTGTGAAACCCGTCGATGAGCCAAATATGAGTGAGAAGCCAGAGTTAGTGTCAAGAAGATTTGAGCTTGGTCGGTTGTTGAGCGAAGTGAATAGTGCAAGTGGGCAGTTGAGAGGATAAAGAAGAATAAAAAACTCGTCAACGAGTCTGAATAGAGTTCGTTGAGCAGCTCCATAGGTTCGAATTGTTCATTGGCTCCTAATAGGAAAACATGGAAGCACTGTCGAAGTAGTGGTGAGACCTAAAAAAAAGAAAATTAGTAGCCACAGGCGGTCATGACAAAACATCTCGGATTTATGAATAAGCAGACCACCTGGCTAGGAGGATCAGCAAGACAAATTATAGACCCGGAACGTATGATTGGGATAACAAGATCAAACATTAGCTCCTTCATCTAAGAATCGGTTCCCGTTAAACAAAATCGACTAGCTCTATAGTTAGCAGACACATTAAGATTATAGTTAAAGCACCCGCGCAAATGAGAAAAACTTTCACAGCACAGGTGTATTCAACGACGATGCCATTTATAGGTTATGGAATGGGGGCGAAGAAACAACATTTACTTTGAATATGCTCAATGGAGATCTAACGTACCATTTTTGGGGGCCTCCTTCTTGAAAACCTAATCGAATCAGTTGAACTGAACTAGGGAACAAGGAAAAGTATAACAAACGAGAAGGCTGCTCATCTTGGGTAATTTCAAGCCATCGCTTCTTAGTATTCTCATCATCAACACCAACATCAACTGAATTTGTGATTACCAACTTTCTCGTATAGATTAATGAAAATAATTAGTTATAATTTTAAATTAAAAAAGATGAAGGATTACGTCTTACGAAAAGCAAACACGACAGGCAATGTGTTTTGTAGAATTGACAAGTCATGATTGATCACTATCAATTTAATTGTAGTTTTAATTTTAACTTTATATTTTCAATGTGTAAATAGACGCTTCAAATTCGACTATGTAAGTTATATAAGTTTGAAAGTCCTGATATATATTCATGAGATAGATTCCTCATAAGTTCGGAAAAGGAACTTGATGTTGGCCTCATCTTAGATTTGTATTGTAAAACTTTCTACAATAATAAGTTAATGAGAAATTACATAATTTACAGTAATGACCTAACATAAGAACTAAATAAGCCAGATTGCATTAAACGTGATTTCAAAAGCACCATAATATTGTACAATAATTATACTCATTTTCTCCACCATTTCAAAACGATTTACAACAGAAAACATTTTAACTAATTTCCTTACGTTCATATAACCTTTTTGGCATTGTTTATTACTACTGTTAGTGTAAACTTGCGGTTGACAGACTTATTTTTGGGGTACGAATGAACGATTCTCACAATGACTTCATGCGTTGTCTGACATGTTCTTTGTGCCTATCATAGAGCCAGGTTGTGAATCATTCTCCATCATCTCTCTCTCAAAAGGGTTGGCTCGGGGCATTTTTCAGTTTGACAGAGAATGATTGGGCACAAGTTGAATGGGGGGTAGAGTTCTGTATTGTGCATCTCTCCCCCGGGGCAGGAGACAGCTTATTAGAATATGTCAGCTCTTCCATCCCATTTGTCTGCAAGAGAAAAAGATGGGTTTCGCAACGCTGTCATTGATTACGGCCGGTTTGGCCAATTTCGAACGTGACGAAAAAATCGATAGGATCCGTTGGAGAGGGGGAGCGTTGTTTATACATTTTGGACCCGTGTGAAAGGTGCTAAAAGGGATAGAAACTGGTATGTGGGGTGCGTCGTCCGGCATATAGGACGCATTTGAAAAAGATTTGACAGTCTACGGGGATTTCCTTTGATGCAAACGTCGGACTGTTAGCCAACTACGTGGACCGCATACACACGACCACAAGAACTTACTTTATTTATTCTATACCGGCCATTTTGGACGCATTGAAATTTACTCACAGCCTTCAATTTCACAAATAAACTGCTGAAGTCCTTTTATTTTTTCAAATATATGCCATGCGTACTAATTAATAGACAACCGACATTTACCTGAAAATTAAATTCAAGATCATTTTTTTCTTTTTATTGTAAATGAAAACTAAGCTATAAGAAAATTATTCCAATTGATTATTCCTTTTATCTAAGGTTTTTGGTTGGGATGAAAAATTAAGATTCGAACCTACGACCTTCGGCTCAATACGCCGACGCTCTAACCACTTGAGCTATCATCTTTGATCCCCTCGGACACCAACTCCTCATCGTAACTCTAACCGGTCCAATTTTCCCTCTTTCTGCCATATTTTTTTCATCCCAAGCAAAAACCTTAGGTAAAAAGATTGGAATAATTAATATGGTCAATTATGAACACTAAGCAAATATGGTTGCTATAAAAAAAGGTTTTATATAAATAATTATTACAATAAAGGAAACTGTCTATTCGTCTATAGACAGTTTCACCATAATTTACGCCTTTAAGAATAGGAAAATAATTTAAAATCTGCATATTTCTGTACAGCATGTAATTTGACGATATATAGCTATAGTTAAATACATGTTTACGTTGCGGAGAGCCGATAACCGATATCATACATCCGTTAAATACTATTTCAATAATTTCAATATATCGTAAGTAACGTTTACGACATGAATATGTATGTTAAATGGATTTTTCATATTTCAAAGATGTTTGGTTCCTTTTGAAAATTGGATGCATTAATTTTATTTATTTATTTAGAAATCGTGAGATGCGGTCTGATGTGATGTAGGTTTCAGAAAAACATTTTCTTTATCGTGCCAACGTTTCGATCTTTATTGAGATCATCTTCAGGGCTCAAAGTGTTTGACTTCAGTGTAATTGTGCCATTCTTGCGTGTCGTGTCGAGAGTGCCCTGTACAGAGAGTATTAATTAAATCACTCAATAATCAAGTACCATGTATTAATTTTATTAGTATACTTCGATAAGAAACGAATGGTAAAATTTGTTATGATAAAATCAACGTTTCAAAAATGAGTTTCGTAACGGAAATCATTCACTGATGCTCTTTCATCACACTCTCTCTCTTTCTCTTTCTCTCTCTCTCTCTCTCTCTCTCTCTCTCTCTCTCTCTCTCTCTCTCTTTATGTATCAGTTATTGCCTTTATTCTCTCCTCTCTCGTTCAATCATTTTCTCTCTCTGCCTCACTGTTTCTTGTTCTTTTGCGCCTCTCTCTCGTTCTCTATTTCTTTCTATCTACTTTTCCACCTTTGTTTCTTTCTGTTTCACTGACTCCCTCAATCATGTACTTTCCTCTCTTGCTTGTTACGTAACAACAACAATGTCAAGCAACGGTGCCGTACTGGACCTACATAATCAAGAGAAAAAAGAAGAGAAGGACAGTCCTACGCAGAACGCGATACCGTGAACATCTCCCAAAATAAGAGAACACATTTTTCAACGGTGAACCATAAAAAAAATACCCATTCAAAAGAAGGGAATCTATTTTGTTTGTTAATTTTTTTTTTTTTTTTTTTTTTTTTTTTTTTTTTTTTTTTTTTTTTTTTTTTTTTTTTTTTTTTTTTTTTTTTTTATTACCATCTGTATATGTTTATACATTTTGTAATTTTGTGACTTATATACACAGCACAGTTCATTTTGTCTTGAGGGGAGAGTGCAGCCATCTTTTTTNATATATATATATATATATACATATATATATATATTGCATTTACACAACTCGAAGCCACTCTAGCATCATAAGTTGACACGGCAGTTGAGCTCTAGAATCTCTACGGGTTATTAATTTTTTGCGGATATTATTAATGGTACAGTGGTTCTAAATTCTTCTTAACGAACATGATTGTGCTAATTAAGCCACTCTAAAAATTTACGGCTCTTAAACGAAGGCTTAATAGCCAAATGATGAGGGATTACAATAAACGGATTTGTTTTGAAATCATAAGCTTGGGTTCTGTGCATTTGCAACAAACGTAAGTATTCTAGAATTTTTTTTTTTGGCGTTATGAACTATGCATATTAGCCATGTGACAATTCATATATGTGTGTTCAAATTTGGGGGGGGTTATTGTGAAAAAAGGGCCAGAGGCGACGGTGGGAATCGAACCCACGACCGCGGCGTGAGAGACTCTCATGCTAACCACTCGGCTACCGCGGTCCCCGAAAAAATTTTTTAAAAAATTTATTTCGACATTTTTTGAAGAAATATGGCATGACGTAGTTATATTAAAGCAGGGTACAACGGGTTTTTTCCGTCAAGGTTCACACTTAAATATAAACTACTTGAATCAAACTAGTAATAATATTACTTGCTATTAATGTGATAGTAATTAAGGTGATCATATTTTTGCTTATATAATAGCATAATTACTCAAAACAATTATATTACATATTTTGATTTTATGATCAAAGTACCGTGTTTTAGGTGAATGCAGAGAAAATAATTGCTTCAGAATATACTCTTTTCTGTATTTATTACACAATGATTAGACAAGCCCATGTACTTGATTAGTGCATAAAATATCAACGTAGAAATCTTAACCCCATGTTACTATTAACGGTTGTGTGAATGTCTTCCAATATTTTTATCCCTAATTGTCAAAGACGTCTGTTTCAATGTGATTTGCATAGATCACGCTCTTTCTCTTCTATTAGCATATAAATAGGAGTGGAAGTCAAAACAGAAAGGGGAGAGAATTTATGCACCAATAACTTAGAAGTGCCACGAGGGTGGACACAAAGCATTGTATCTTACCTACACTGTATGTCTTACAAATCTAAAGAGAAAGCCCGCAAAAGTTCAAGAATAAAACCAAAAAAATACACCGAAGATAAATCATTCCAAGCGACTAGGTAAACCGGGATTTAAATTTTGCATCCTTTCACGAATATTGTTGCAATTTAACTTCACTGTCTCTCACTAACTAAAGTATTATTTATTTTAATTAAATAATTTTCAGATTAGGCATAAAGAGATTTTTTTTTCTTGTGGAGCGACGAAACATCATCAGGAAGCCGGTGGATTTCTCAAAAGAACTTTCCTGTCTGCATGGAAAAACTGCAATTAACTAACTCATTGTTCTGATCATTTTGACACGCTTTCATTAAGCTAATTACTAATCCTTTTCATAACGTTGCCCATCTTTAAATTAACATATTACTAACAACTTTATATTTTAATATATTCCAATTCACGTCAATATTAAAAAGAAATGCATGAGAAAAAATTGCCCAGCAATTAATTTTGCTCTTGCCTCCTGTGTCGATTTTAACAGCGTTCACATAATTATTTAATTACAAGTCATTATTCACAATTATGTGAATCCATTATTGGTCCTACTACGTGGCAATTAGTTATTATCTATTTAATGGAGGTAAATTAAACATTCAAATTGTAGAAAACGTGTTATTAAAGCTGACGAATCGCATTACGTGCCACCCTCACGACACAACCTGCAATTACGTTTACATTATTATACATTAGAAATGATTATTTTGTGTCAAGGAAAAACAAACGACTTAAATAAATTTACCGAAAATGTAACTCAATTAAACAGTTAAATAACCAGCCCAATTAAACAATTTGGAAATATCAACAGTTCTTATGAATAATAAGTGACCTTATCCCTAAACTAAACTTTGAAATAGAAATTTATTAATAACATAAAATAAAGTTGATTGCAAAATTTTGGAAGTAAATGCAACAGCTGCTACAATTTATCGTTGGTAGTTTCAAAAATAAGCTCTCAAACTTTGCAACCTAACAGAAGATAGTTTTCGAATTTAAAATGTAACAAATCAAAGGGTATGAAGTTTAAAAATGGATAATTTTAAAGATTGTAGGCTTTTTTACTTAGCCCTCTAACTCAAAGTCGCCGATCGAAGTCGATTCTCGGTGACAAATGAAACGGTCACGGAGAGCTTTCGTGAAGATATACTTCAGTTTAATTATTGAATCCATTGCAGTTCGTGGTCCGATTGACCAATGGCAAAAAAAAAGGGAAAATTCGAGAGATGAGGTTGAGGTGGGAAGTTGGTGTCCGAGCGGATCGAAGCCACGATGGCTCAAGTGGTAGACTAGCGGCGTATTTAGCCGAAGGTCGTGGGTTCGAATCCCGCTCGTGACACTGACTTTTTTATAATTGAAAAATGTTAATTGATCAATCGGACCACAAACTGCAATGGGTAGATGGAAAATATGACAGACGCAATATGAACAATAAAATTGAACATATTTCCTTTTATAATTATTAAGCGATGTAGAATGTACTAATCGGAAACAAACTTTATCGGTGAAGTGTAAATATTCGATGTAAATAACAGTTTTATTTTTCAATATAATTTTACAATATTAATCAATTCTTTCTAAACAATTAAACAAATTTAGTTTAATTTTATGAAATACAATAATAATAAAAAGAAAAAGAAAAAACTATAAGAATTGAGTGTGCCAAAAAGTTATTTGAGCTTTCTTTGAGCGCAGAACCCCCGGTTTAGGGTAGGTGTGAACATAAAAGCAAAGTGTCTTGAATTAGGCGCCCGCCCCCATTACCCTTGGGCCACACCACGTTTTTATAGAGCTATAAATTCTTGTCGGGGGCGGCTCTTCGTCTTGCCGGCTTTATATTTCATTGCCGCCTCCCACCGCCTTCAGGGTGATTTACCGCCTCCACAGCCCTCGGCAGATTAATCCTCCGCTTCTTGTCTTAGATATAATCAACACCAAGGGGGACCCCTGGAAGAAGAAATTTATGGCCTCGTTCATTGTTAGCCTGACCCTAGCGACCCGGCAAATAAAACTACAATTTCCTCAGACTTGCCACAAGGGTATTTGTTTAAATCATAGCAAAATATTAACCCCCACTTTACTCGACAAATTAAAAAACAAAAAGCATTGTTATCAACTCTCACTTGTCATTCCAGTTTGAACATTCTTTGTTTATTTGTTTTGGCTAACGTTTTCTACATTTTTGTTGAGTACGATTTTTACATTCTGGTCTATTTAAAATTCTTTTTCTTTTCGTTCTTATTGTTTTAAGATGAATGTTCATTTATGATATAAAAATTTAACAAACAAAAACATTGTTTTTAACCCCACTTGTCATTCTAACTTAAACATTCTTTGTTCATTTCCTATGATTATTTTCAAAGTTTTTAAGGGTAGATGTAGATATATTGGTCGGAGTGTAATATACTGCGCCCTTTAAGAGCTATTGTAGCCCCCGTGCTCTGCTTAATGCACATCGGTTAGTCCTATTTCATCAAGAAACTTGATTAGTAGGCCCGGTTTCAATGGTGGAATCTCTTCTATGGTCACATTGTACATCCCAAAGCAATTCCTCCTGCGGGCAAGTGTAGCACCGCAGTTTATTAGGTGTGTTGGTGTCTCCTCTGCCTCTTAGCAGAATTTGCATGTGCCGTCTTGGATCATTTCATACTTCTTTCTTCATTTAACTTGGAGTGTCTTGTTAAGAATCCTGTTAGGATTCGCAGTTTATTCCTGCTTCCTTTGACACATTCTGTAATTTCTTTTCTTCCGAAATTTGTAAAGAGATTCTTGTAGTGGCTGCATCTAATGAGTGAATTCCATTGTTCCTTCATTTTCTTTTTGTCCTTCTGTCTGAGGTAAATTGATAGTGTGGGTTCCTATGCCAGACAAGGGCTCGGTTCCTATCAGCGGTATAGCAGCTCCTTTCCTTGCAAGGGTGTCCGCTTTCTCGTTGTCTTCTACTCCCATGTGTCCTGGGACCCAGCAGAGGCTGACTTTGTTCTGCACACCTAATAAGTTTAATTTGGTTTTGCAATTCAACACCATCATTGAACTAATAATATTTGTGCTTAGTGCTTTGATGGCTGCTTGGCTATCTGACATGATAGCTGTGTAATTAAACAAATTTAGTTTAATTTTATGAAATCTTAAAACGTTTTATGTAATCTTAAAACGTAATAAAGCTTAAATCTTAAATATATTTTTAAAAAACATTGTTTTCAAATCTCATTTTCAGATTTCACCTTCTTTATTTATTTGTTATGGCTAACGTTTTCTACCTTTTTGTTGAGTACGATTTTTACATTCTGGTCTATTTAAAACAGGTTCTTATCGTTTTAGGCTTTTGTACCTTTTGGTCAAGTTGAATTGAGTACATCTCTCGATTACATGGACATCAGTGTGGAAGATACTGGTGTATTTTCCCATGGGTTCTGAGTATTTCGTTCCAGGACCGAATACTCCTACCTCTGTACCTTCTTGTGTTCTAGATCCATCTGTGTACCAAAAGATGGCGCCATTCTTAAAGGAGGTGTTTTTCTCTCGTCCCCATTCGTTTGTGGTACTTAGGTTTATTTGGAAGTTTTTATTAAATTCAAACATCCTGTTCACGTTGTCTCTTGGAGCCATGAGTATCGGATGGTCCGTCATTATTTTATTGCTGTCTTTCCATTTTAATTTTATTCCTGTTGGAGGTTTCTTAATAACAGTTTTTTGTGCTTTAATAATAGTTTCAACGGTTGTAAATGTGTTCTTTTACTTTCCGGTACTATCACTTCAGTGTTTTACATGATATATTTATTGAATTATAAATATATTTAAAAAAAACATTGTTTTCAACTCTCATTTTCAGATTTCACCTTCTTTATTTATTTGTTATGGCTAACGTTTTCTACCTTTTTTTTAATACTATTTTTACATTCTGGTTTATTTAAAAAAGGTTCTTATCGTTTTAAGATAAATATTAATTTATGTTATAAAAAATTAAAAAACAAAAACATTGTTTTTAACCCCACTTGTCATTCTAACATAAACCTTCTTTGTTCATTTCCTATGACTATTTTCAACATTTTGCCTGTCTAAATGTGTTCTTTTACTTTCTGGTTCATTACATCAGCGTTTTACGTTATATATTTATTGAATTATAAATAGATTTAAATTAAACATTTTTTTTCAACTCCCAATTGTCATTCCAGATTTCACCTTCTTTATTTATTTGTTATGGCTAACCTTTTCTACATTTTGCTGAATTTTAAAATTACATCACGCGATTTTTATTTTCTGGCCTATTTATAACAGCTTCTTATTGTTATAAAATAAATATTCATTTGCGTTATAAACAAATTAGCAAAAAATTTTTTTTTCTCACTTCTCTTGCCATTCCAACTTGAACATTCTCTGTTCGTTTCCTATTAATATTTTCTACCTTTACATCAGTGTTTCTCGTTACATAATTGTTGAATTGTAAAAAAAAAAAAAACCAGGCTATTATGTTTTTTGTTTATGTCATGTACTGATATGACCAATGTTGTATGCACGTTCTGGTTAATTTAAAACGTTTACAATAAATAATAATTAAATTTCTAAACCAATAACATATACCAATTGTATGTACCTCTTTGTACCTATATGAAGGTGTTGTGTTATTTATTGGAACGAATGAATTTATTAGCGTGAAGGAATGGGCTTATCCTTAATTACCCCGAGGAATAACCCGTAGTTTGGGGCGTGGGAAGTAAGCTATTTTTTACTCATGAACACTAGATGATACGATCTTGAAGAAAAAAGCAAATTCAGTTGTTACTGCCAAGGTTTCGACCTATTTTAAGTTCATCTCCAGGGGATGTGTCTACAGATTGACATATTTAAGTTTTTTATAGGCGAACTCAAATTTCCTTGATGACCGAGGGTGCTAACATTGCCAAGGACTGTAACAGTATTTTTAAATGTACGAAACAGTATTTATGTCAATTTTATTTGCCAATTAACAAAATTCACAATTTTACAGATATGGTATTTACACAACGTTATATTATGAACAGTAGATTTGTATTATATAACAATGGCATTCACCCAAAAGCCTAATGGATTGTGCTGGGTGAGATGATCAGTCTTTCTTTCAAAATAACAACGCAGTGAACTATATATTATTATTTAAAGTTCAAATTGTTACACAAATATTATTTATAATATGTTTTTTTAAATTATTTTAGGTACATTTAACTACATATTATTATTTTAAGTTCGTATTGTTACATAAAATATTATTTATAATATGTTTTTGAATGATTTTAGGTCAGCAAAACTATTTATATTAATTTTGTTGGTATAACGGAATTCAATAGCAATATTAAATGGGTTTTTCTTACAAAAGGTGGTTCTATATCTTTGTAAGCTGGTGGAGGAATCAATCTTGGTTCTAGTGGAGAATTGAGCGATTGATAGTTTATTATTATTATTATTATTAATTTTTAAGGGCGTTTTAACGGCTAAGGTCATTTCACGCACTAACATCCGATAGTTTATTATTCCAATCTTTATCAAATTTAATAAATATATCTGATTGAAATTATGAGCTTTAAAATCTTTATACAAAAGAGTGGTGGAGTACAATCTAGATTTTTTTTTTAATTATTTCAATTATTGTATTAATTGTTGTAAGTAATGGATATTTTAGTAGATAAATATACATTATCCCATGATACCATACCATAAGAGAAAATCAACCGCACAAGTGCTCGTTTTATGGTATTTATATCAATTATATCTCTTAATAATCGAAATTTATAAAATAATGATCGGATTATTTTTATTATAGATGTTATATGCACTTCCCATCTTAGGTTTTTGTCTAGGATTAATCCTAAATATTTAAATGAACAAACTTGTTTAATTTCAAAGCAATTAGAGCAATTTTTGAACGTGCACTCGCCGTTATGTACTATTAAATTATTGTTTTATATTGCTCTCGTTTTGGATACTAAATATAATTAATTTAATTTTTTTCTGCGTTCAATAAAAGTTTATTTGTATGATACCAGTTTCGTATTTTATTTATATTTCCAGAGGCTTTTAACAATAATTGTTCATTTTTTTTTTTTTTTTTTTTTTTTTTTGGCATTGACCTTTTGTCTTCAGCCATGTTTGTTATTATTATTATTTTTTTTAATTTGTTCGTTATAAATATATTCGTTCGTTATATAATTGTTCATTTGTTTCATCCTCAATTAGTAAGACGGTGTCATCAGCAAATCCAATAATCGTGCAGTCTACGTCAATGTCAAAAATATCGTTTATATAAGTCAGAAAAAATAATGGTCCCACGACTGTGCCCTGGGGAATACCAAGATTTTATTTTATTTGAGGGGATAATGAATTATTTATTTTAACTACTTGCATTCTATCCATAAAATAATTTTTGATCAATTTTAAAGCTAAACCTCTTATGTCTTTTTTCTCAAGTTTATTGAATAATATTCCATGATCTATTGAATCAAATGCCTTGCTAATGGCCAAGAAAACTCCCATCATTTTTTTTTGCTTTATCCAGCTTTTCATAAATATTATTTATTGAAAAGTATATTGCATCTGAAGTACTTTTTTATGTGTGAAACCAAATTGGTTTCCTACGAAAAAGCTTTGCTGATCTAAAAAGCCTTTAATTCTTATATACAGACACTTTTCTAATAACTTTGAAAGAGATAACGTTAAAGAGATAGGTCCATAGTTTTCAATACATTTTTTATTACCACTTTTGAAAATCGCCACAATTAATGATTTTTTGAAAATTGTAGGATAAACCCCTTGATTAATGCTCAGATTGAATACATATTCAAGGGGGTCGACTATGAATGAATTTCAATTATTTTATTGTTCACATTGCTAGCATAAAATTAATTGGATGGCTTTAGTTCGTTGATATATTTTTGAATTTCTGTTTTTGTTACTGGAGTTAAGAAAATTGAGTTTTTAATGTATATATTTTTTTATAATTTAATGGTGTAGTAAACGTTTGTTTTTTAATTTTTTATTAATTTGTTTACCAATATCCGCAAAGTATTGGTTAAAACACTCCGCTATTTCAGGTGACGAATTTCGTCCAGTTCCCGTATTATCAATAATTTCTTTTATTTCTTTAACGTATTTTTTAATCTTAGAGTCGTCAGATATTTCATTTATAGTTTGTCATAATAATTTGTTCTCATTACTTTCATTGATTTTGCCCTTATAGTAAAGTGTTTTAGTCAATTTAATTAGTTTTTGCAATAAATTTTTGTATTTATATTAATTATTATCCTAATATCCTTAATATTANGTGGTCCGCTTGACCAAATAACATCTTTCAATTAATTAAGGTTTTTAGTTGAGATAAAAAAGTCAATGGCACGAGCGGGATTCGAACCCACGATCTTCGGCCAGATACCATTTGTACCACACCATTTGTCGCCGAGAATCAAATAGATTACACGACATTTGAAAAATGGCAAAAATGAGGGAAAATTCAATAGGTGGGGTTGAGATGGGTGGTTAGTCCGAGTGGATCGAGGTCAACATAGCTCAAGTGGTAGAGCAGCGGCGTATCTAGCCGAAGATCGTGGGTTCGAATCCCGCTCGTGACATTGACATTTTTATCTCAACTAAAACCTTAATTAATTGAAAAATATTATTTGTATTGACAGTAAATACCTTAGTGGGCTGGACGAATAAAACCTAGAGACTCTGACTGCCAACGCCCAAGGGAGAGTGATTCTCTAGGCCTGCCAGTAATTTATTGTAAATTAGAAAATCTGGGATTGCCGGTGGACTGGGAAATGCGACTAATACTTTGCATGTTTATATGCGTACGTGGGTGAGCAGATTTGAGCTTATATGAATCAGTTACCAGTAATGAAATGTTTTAGTCAACTTTTTTCTAAACAAATACACACATTTAACCCATTTAATTTCTTATCTTAACTACAAATATTTAAAGAATCGCCGTAGGTCTGTTTTTGTTTTAAAGAGGCGCCCTTTTCATCTGGCCGCTGAGTACTTCAGCCCTGCAGGCCCACGTATGAAACTGCAGTGTAATCACCGGCACGGCGCCACTTCTCCGGTAATTGATACAAAGGAAGACTAAACAGTTGGAGGGTCCCAAAAGATTTATGAGCCCCCTGCCACCGCTAATTAATACTTACGGTCAAGACCAGGCGCCGGTTGGACGCTGTTCAAACAACTTACTCTTTCAGAAACGATCTAGCCAAGGTTCCATCAGCGGGCTGACCTTTCAGTGATATTTTATGATTTAACTGACCGTTTATTTAAATGAACATAGTATAAATTAACTATCTTCCTGGATATCGTTTTTGTTTTTTACTTTGTAATAAACAGTTATAAATTTGGCCTGAGGTCACGTTAGGAGGCTTTATGCCATTCATTTTATTTTATGACTATTGTTTTTTATTTTAAAGATTTATATGGACCTTGTCGGATTATTATTAGTATATGAAAAATTCATAATAATGTAGTAATAATAATATTCATAGTAATATTTTCCTGGTTTTTAACTTCTTACTCAATATGAAACAGAGGTAAAGAAGAAGAAACCTCGTAATTGTAGGGTCAAGCATTCACAGGCTTCCACATCAAGTAAAGAGAGCAGAACAGATGGCAAATGGGAAAAAGAATTTGAACTGGAAGAAGAGAAAAACTGAACAGCTCAATTACCCAAAACCTGAGTTATTTGAGCGTAAAGTAGAAATGTAGGACATGGTGATCAGTTCATACAGTATTTTTGCGTGAGTAAATACTATGCTATATAAAAGAGACCTTTTATAAAAAAAAAAAATGAAATTTCAATTTTTTATAAGTATGGTTTAGTAAAGTATCGATAATATAGGTAAAATATCAATACAGTGATTCTCCATTTTCTGATAAGTCTTTAAACATATTTGGTCTATAAATAGTGTTTTCAATCATTTCATCCATGTCTTTATCGGACTTTGAGTAAGGAAGTGACGAACAACATTTTACAACGTTCCAAAGATTTAACAAAAACGATTTCGCTAGACTGTGACTAATTTATTAGTAAAAAATATACATGCTATTTCCTCTTATTTTATATACATAAAGGCTAGTCTAGGTAATTCTGTTCTACTTATCGCATGAATAATAAATAACAAATATGTATTTATTTCGTTATAATTGAAACTACCAAAGATAATACAGATTTTTTTCAAAGTCAAATAGTAACAAACAAATTGAGTACATGGTTATAAAAGTAATATGTTATTCTTCAATCACAACCTGCTTTTTATAAGCCCCAATACATGTGGCGAATAGCAGGAGTTTTCAAATTGAAAATGTCTTTCTATTATAATAAAATAAGTAAAAAATAATTATTCGGAAATCTTGAGATGCGATCTGGTGTGATATAGGTTTCAGAAAAACATTTTCTGCCATCGTGCCAACGTTTCGATCTTTATTGAGATCATCTTCAGGGCCTAGGATTTACAAACATTGTTTACATTTAACAAATAGGATGTGGAAAAAAGT
Organism: Cimex lectularius; assembly: GCF_000648675.2. Taxonomy (NCBI): domain Eukaryota; kingdom Metazoa; phylum Arthropoda; class Insecta; order Hemiptera; family Cimicidae; genus Cimex; species Cimex lectularius. The sequence goes on from NW_019392650.1 coordinate 195,062, forward strand.
GAATTTATACAATGCAAAAAATATTTTTTATATTCAATCAAAGTCATCACAGTAATCACCACACATTATAACTAATTATTTTCATTAATCTATACGAGAAAGTTGTTAACCACAGATTTAAAAAATACATGTAGGATGTGGAAAAAAGGGAATTTATACAATGCAAAAATATTTTTTATATTCAATCAAAGGATTTCTACTCACTCAAAGTGTTTGTTGAGTGAGTAGAATAGAAGTGAGTAGAAATACTTTGTACAAATACATATATTTGTTAAATTTAAACAATGTTTGTAAATTCCAGGCTCTGAAGATGATCTTAATAAAGATCGAAACGTAAAGAAAATGTTTTTCTGAAACCTACATCACGCCAGACCGCATCTCACGATTTCTGAATAACTCTGTACTGAAATGATTCTTTCCTTCATTGTTTCTACATCAACAGTTTTGATCATTGACTAACGGTCATTAATAAAATTAAAACTAAAAATAAAAATTTATTAAAAATAAAATTTATTTAGAAAAAAAGTCTTTTAGAATTTTAATTTCTTGAGACTAGAATGTATGAATGTATAAATGATTTGTGTTTGGCTTAAGTCTGACTGATATTAATTGATTTTATTATTTTCATAAATATATTAAACACCCCGTTGAAATAAAAAGTATTGTAGTCGTATTAAAATTGCAGTAGTAAATTATATTTCTATTTATTTTTGGTAAATCATGGCAATAGTTTAATCTGGTGCGATATAAGCTTAAGAAAATAACATTTTAAAAATAATTGTTTTAAATTTAGAACTTTAAATTCCTTGTTGTATCTTCGTGCTTTATAGAAATTATTTTCCGTAGTTTCTTATAATCATTGTAACTTCTGATGTACCGCAGGGTGGACATTTGTCTCCACTTTTATCCAAATTGTTTATTAATGTCTTACCATCCGAAGTAAAAATGTTTGTTGATGACGTTAAAGTTAAGGACAGATTCAAAACTTACTAAATTATATTTTGTTACACATCGATTTAGATTCTTTGACTCAGTGGTGTAAATTAAACAAATAGGACCTAAATATTCCTAAATGAAAGATGGTTACTTTTTCAAGAAAACTGTGTATTATTGATTATGCTTATTTCTTAAATGATATAACACTTGAAAATGTAAACGGGATAAACGATTTAGGTGAGCATTTTGATAAGGAAATGACAAAAGGATAGTTTAAGAACATTAGGTTTTATCATGAGGAAATGTGCATATTTCGACGAGAAACAAGGCTTTAAAACAATATATTGTAATCTCGAACGCACTAAGCTGGAATTTAATAGTGTGGTTTCGTCACTTAGTTATCATAAACATATTCATACACTTGAAATGGTACAAAGTAAGTTTCTCCGTTATACAAATTTTAAAATAAAATTAAATAGAGATCCCCATGATTATTCTGTTATCCTGAAGGAATTGTATCTGGTAATGCTAGCTAATAGAAGAACCATGTTAGACCTATTGTTCTTATTTAAACTGTTAAAAGGTAAAATAGATGTATTTTGGAATTTATAATCGTCTTTCACTTTTGGAAATTATAAATTTAAATGTTCCTAGGAATTTGAGAAATGTAAACACATTTTATCCAAATCTGGCTTCTACAAACTATATGAAACATAATTCTTGCAATAGATTCATGTCAGAAGATAAATTACATTTTGGTTGGGTTCACGAAATTTTTAATAAACGGAAAACTGTAATTAAAATCTTTCAATTAATTAAGGTTTTTAGTTGAGATAAAAAAGTAAGTGTCACGAGCGGGATTCGAACGCACGATCTTCGGCTTGAAACCCCGCTGCTCTGCCACTTGAGCTATTGATCCACTCGGACTCTAACTTCCCATCTCTTTTTTTTTTTTTTAATTTTCCTTCCTTTTTGTCATTTTTCAAATGTCGTGTAATCTTTTGATTCTCGGCGACAAATGAAATGGCCACGGAGAGCTTTAGTGAACCTTCATTAGTTTCGTAGTCCGCTTGACCAATCTTTCAATTAATTAAGGTTTTTAGTTTAGATCGAGGTCACGATACCTCAAGTGGTAGAGCAGCGGCGTATCTAACCGAAGATCGTGGGTTCGAATCCCGCTCGTGACACTGACTTTTTTATCTTAACTAAAAACGTTAATTAACTAAAACATATTAATTGGTCAAGCGGACCACGAAAACTAGTGTCTGTAATTAAATATAAATACACGAACAAAAAGACGAGAATCAAACAGATGCGTCGGCGTACTATACAAATTATTGTAGATCATTACACGCAAAGAAAAACAAACTAACATTTTATAACACACATATTGAAACCGATTTGGACATAGGGATTAGCACTATGGGACACGGATAAACCTTCCAACATCCGAAGAATACAGTCCTTCCTAACCAGTCCTCAGAACCGTGGCCAACACTACACTTTATAATGACTTCCACATACCTTTGGCTAAAAACCTAATCGTCAACAAATTTTGCTTATTCGATGGCAAATTATCTTCACGTCCTAACCTATTAGCTGGATCCATGTCAAACATTATCCACCCCTACAACGAAGTAATCGACTGAAGCGAATATGGCCCCGAGATCTCCATACGATCTTGTTACTGTATCTGTATACTCTTCAGATAGCTGTAATATACAGCCACATATACACAATAAAATCGTATTGTATCTCATTATATAATGAAATAATTTGTATAGATAGTAATTAAATTAATTAAAAAATTTTGTTTGATACATTTGTCCATTATTTTTGCTTAGGATAAGTTTAAGAAATGGGTCGATAGTTGTTTAATTCAGTTTTAAATAATGGTATAACAAGATTTTTTTTAAACATGTTGGGAATATGCACAATAAAAGAGGTAAAGCAAAAATATGAAGATTCGGAGAGATAATAAAGGCTGGAACAATTTAATTCGACATTTTGACATAAATTGATCAAAAATGAGTTTTTATCATTGAAGTTTTTAAACAATATTTCGAATTTTTCATAAGGATCCACTAACCATAGATAACCGATATCTGTTTTGTTCTAGAAGGTGAGTGGTAGTAAACTCTCCATTCTTATCGAACTTTTATGTGATAAAACAAAATAAAACTATCACATTACATCCACCATAAAAGAGTATAAAACGGAAATAAATATTTTTAGGGAGAAATTTTGTTTTGTTGTGATGAACCTGTAATTTGATCTTCTCCGGTCAACTTGGAATAGAAATTCAAGTTGTTTTAGACCTTATTATCCATTCTATAGGGCAGTCAAACTCATAAATAAAATGCTGTCTTTGAATTTGTAACTTACATCTTTATACGAAGACCTAATCAGAAAAAGCGTTATGTGTAAATTGTGTCACGTATACTTAATCACGTTGTTCATTTCAAAAACAAGGAGCCCTTTTACCCTTAATTTCATTGTGACAGGGATGTCACACGCGTCTCAGATATATACCTGTTACGGGACTGTTACATTCACCAACAGATTAAAACCGAAAAACGTCGGTAAACGGAAAGCCCCGTTAAATTATAGCACCCAGGAATAAAACACAGGAGACCATAAATAAAAACGATTCGGACGTGCCACTGCTTATAAATTCTCGGATGAGGGGGCGGCTTAATAAAATAAAGTCGGCGGTTTGAGTGTTGTTGAAGAGGCTGTTGACAAGTCATTGGTGTGACAAGGGCACAGCAGGTGCTCCCCACGCCGTACAACAAGCTCGGAATAGAACACAGTTGGACGTTTTCAATCATGCCCGACGTTGTGTAATCCTCGACTCAAAAATAAAATCGCCAACGTTATTTCATTTAATTGCTCCATTTACCATCTCACGTATTTTCCTCGTATAAAAGTGTTTTTAACCTCTTTTAAATCAACATCTCTTTTACGCTTTATTTTGTGTAAAAATAAAATAGGCAATAAATACTAGTATATAAATATAAATGGTGGACGTAAAAAAGTAACATGGCAGGAACTTTAGTAGATCGTCAGTTTGGTTTTTCACAAACATTATTTTAAAGTACATCTATCCCGTTATAATAATTATGATACAGTTAATACATTTTCCATTAATAAGGTCAGAAAAGTGAATTACCCATGATGTTCGAGCTTCTTCCATTCAATTTTACCCCCCAATTGTGCATATATTATATACGGCGATAAGTGTCGAAAATTTCAGGATCTGTTTCTACTCACCAGATGCAACAAAAACGTAAAGTACTGACACGAAACTCAAGAGCAGACAGATTTCCTGGAAAAATTGAACGTACCCCCGTTCAATTTTCTCACCTCCTACAATTTTCTATATACAATATTTCGGGGGGGGGGTTAAATTGAATGGAAGAAGCTCGTACATCATGGGTAATTCACATTTACTGGCGACAAGTGTCGAAAATTTTAGGAGATGAGAAAATTGAACGGGGGTACGTTCAATTTTTTCCAGAAAATCTGTCTGCTCTTGAGTTTCATGTCAGTACTTTACGTTTTTGTTGCATCTGGTGAGTAGAAACACCTCCTGAAATTTTCGACATTTATCGCCAGTAACCCTGTATATACAAGGTTGGTATACCGCTGGAAGCAGATTGAATGGAGAACTTTTGAGGGAATTTTCAAGTTCCAGGAGTATGTAGTTATTAACAGTTACCAATCCAACATTTTCAAAAAATTCTAATTATCAACATTTTTATTTTTTCAGAATTTTTTGTTTAGAATTTTTTCATCAATTTTGCAAAGTAAATAGGTTTCCTTACAGCAAATTTAATGTTCTTTCAGGTGGCATAAGCCAGATTTTGGTACAATCAGTAATTCTGAAGTTTATAAGCAATTTACTGGACCAAAATCGAAAAATTATAAAACACCCAAAACCTGAAATTATTTCTTTACCGCTGAGATTTGGACAGGGGGATAGGAAGGTTTTTGTTGCATATGGTGAGTAGAAACAGCTCCTGAAATTTTCGGCACTTATCTTAATACGTTATTATATTATATGTTATTATATAATGTTATTGGGATGAGACCAATTAAGCAAAACAACATCGACAAGCTTTTGAGAAATTTAGGATGTCCTTTTAAGATGGCCCGGATGAATTTCTCTTGAACCAAAGCTATAAAAATAATGTGTAATATTTTCGTAGGCTAGTTTCAGTGTTTTTACCTTTTTTGGAGATAAATTATATAGGGTACGTCAGGCTCAATTCAACTACAAAATTTCAAATACGACTCTATACATCGGGACTTATAATTTTGAAGGATGTTTTACACTGATAACAACGGTGCATTCGGATTTCAAATTGGTCAAAAAATAAAGTTATGCCAAAAAGAAACCGGCAGCGTAAGTTCGTTAAGGAGCTGAATATTTTACAGTATTAAATTCACTAGTTTCGGGGTCCGCTTGAACAATTAATATCTTTCAATTAATTAAGGTTTTTAGTTGAGATAAAAAAGTCAGTGTCACGAGCGGGATTCGAGCCCACGATCTTCGGCTAGATACGCCGCTGCTCTACCACTTGAGCTATCGTGACTTCGATCTCAACTAAAAACCTTAATTAATTGAAAGATTGGTCAAGCGGACCACGAAACTAGTGAAGGTTCACTAAAGCTCTCCGTGGCCATTTCATTTGTCGCCGAGAATCAAATTAATTACACGACATTTGAAAAATAGCAAAAAGGAGGGAAAATTCAAAAGGTGGGGTTGAGATGGGAAGTTAGTGCCCGAGTGGATCGAGGTCACGATAGCTCAAGTGGTAGAGCACCTGCGCATCTAGCCAAAGATCGTGGGTTCGAATCCCGCTCGTGGCACTGACTTTTTTATCTCAACTAAAAACCTCAATTAATTGAAAAATTTTACAGTATGTTCGCAAATATCCGAATTCCTCCTTGTGAAATTGAGAGGTTTTAGGTTTTTCAAAAAATAATTTAGAGATGTACTCCGGACTTACAATTTTAAGCCGTATCGTTCTCATCCTGTTTCTTAGTACTGTTTTTTTTCCTGCACAATTTCATAAAATAAAATAATTCAATGCATACCAGTCATTCTTTTATATAACTTTTGCTAAAGTTAGTTCGCCCTCAGTGAACAAAGCTGTTGAATCTTTTATTTTTTTATCGTTCCTATTCACTATCAACACCAAACGTTAAATTTGTATTAGAAACAGTTGATTCCTTCCCCCAAACCGTTTTGTACTTTGCAGTGAATTTCCATAACAAAAACAACTATCTACCAGTTGTGGGTGTTGGTGAGTCTTGTGTCATCGGCAAATTAGCATTATGACGGAGAAAAAGTGAATAAAGCCTTGGCCCGGCTCTCAGCCTGCGAAAGATGTCGCAGGCAACCGCTCGGAAGTCTCATTTGTAAACGGCGAGAGCAGCACAAAACGTGTGTGAATCTGACACTGGCTCAGTGGAGACCCTTGGCGGTTCGGCAGACCGTAAAGAGATAGCTGGCACATAACACGTCATTACTCTGCATCTGTTCCTGTCAGGGCCACTCTGGAAATCCTACCCGGTCTGGAATTAAATAGACCGTGTCGAAAGACATTAGTGACCGAAGTTGTCGATACCACCGAATCATTCCCACAAATGTGCATTTCTTTTAAAATCGGCTTGAAAAGAAGAGTGCGTCGGCGAACGTACGGCCGATAGTAGTGTTCAAAACTAATAGACTGCATTCTATTGGCTGGATATTTTTTTATAAAACATAAAGTTTTGAAAGGAATTTTTAAACGAAATAAATAAAGGAGAAAGGCGTGTTTTAGATAATTTGCATGAGACTGTAAGTGTAAGGTAGAACGAAGATAATAGGGGTATTCACGATCTTTGTGTTAGCCCTACTAACTCTGTTAAGTCCTGTTAGATCGAGAAAAATTATGCCATTAACATTTGCTCGATCTAACATGGCAGGGCCAATGTTATATGTTAGGTCGAAAATGTAGTCACATTGCTATCCGTTAGGGCGTAGGTAACCAACATGGCAGTCATGAATTTAACAGCTGTTTTTCGTTTCCACGTATTTTTTTTCTTAAATACGCAATAATTTATTCATTTATTCATTGACATTTCTTTTGTTGATTTCTGACCTGTCCTTATATTTGAATTCATAATAGATACATTCCGTATCCTATAAAGTTGTAGCTGTTAGACCTTAGGATCCAAGTTAGGTATGTCGGCACGAATTGAAGCGTGTCATTTGTTAGTACTTTTCCAGTGCATATATAGCATTTTGAATGAAAGAGTTGATTGATTTTAATTTTTTACTACCACATTACCTTCACTCTTCGTAAAAAGATCTCCCCCCCTGTTTTCTTAAACAATACTCCCCTCCCGACTGCGGACAAGGTGCGGTACCTCGGATTGTACATCGACAAACGCCTGTCGTGGAATCCTCACACAAGACTGAAACGTCAGGAGGTTATGACACGATTTAGAATTCTTGCACAACTTCTTGACAAACGTTCTAATTTACCTCTCAAAAATAAAAGGCTGCTTTACAACACCATAGTTAAGCCGATTTGGACTTACGGACTGGAAGTGTGGGGTTCAGCCAAACATTCCAATATCCACCGCATTCAAACTGCCCAGTCTATAATACTACGAAAAATACAAGATGCTCCATTTTACGTATAGAACCAAACTACACATACAGATTTACATATTCCTTTCGTACAAGATGAAATACGCTTCCGTTACCGTAAATTTCATAAAAACCTCCCAACTAACGTAAACCAACACATCAGAAACCTCGCATCCCGACGAATCCCCCAACCCCTCCTCGCCGACTGAAGAGACAATGGCCCCGAGATCTCCTAGGAAGTGATGATGATGACAGTGAAAGTGATAATGACACACGTATCAATTGAACAAAAAATATTATTGTAACATTGGAGTAATACCAATGGGTGTTTTCTCCACTCTTGGTTTTAATTTTGTTTTGTTTTAAATTACCTTTCTCACTGTTACTTACTAACTTCTGGCTTTTGACAATTTAACACAAAACAAGAACCATAACAAACAACAACAAGCGTTCAAGGACTGTTATAGCTTTATTTTTGATTCTTCCAATCGCCACGCGCAGCATTGCTGAAAAATTAACGTTTGACATTCTAATAAAAGAAGGAAGTGTTTACGATCGTACTGGACATTTCTCTATTCGAGTTAACACGAGTTAATATCTTACAAACATCGTGAATCCCCTATTGTGAAAAGATGCTATCAGCGAAGCCCCCAATACGACAGCAAATATTTGGGATACGTCCAGGAAGACAGAAGTTACCACTTCAGCTCGAGGAAGGTGTTAATATCGTGATGAGCTTGATGGAAGTCGACCAACATGATTTTTCTAGAAGTCATCTGATGGGTCTGTAAAAGCTAGTTAATTTACTTTGTTTGGGACTAATCCTTATGGAAGACAATTTCCATAGGGTGTAAAGTGGAATAGGTTTTAGAAGGTTTTTACGACGTTGGGATAGGATTATGAATTATTAGGTCGTAAACAAGACTTCTCATTTTCCGGACATTACAGATAACCTGCCTGACCTCTTTTGAGGGTAAATAGTTCTGAAAGAAGGGAAAGTTCTAGGAGAATAAATTACTAATTATATTATTCATTCATTCATAAAGCGACTAAAAGAAAACAAGCTGTTTGTCCTAGTTTGAAAGGTCAAAATTGAAACGTAATCATTTTACGTCTCACGTCACATAAATCAAAATAAAGTCAAGTACAATTTATAATAGAAATATATTTGCGGTAAGGTTAATTCTGATCATTGACCAATTCCATTTCTGTTACATTGTATTAAGCATACGCTATTCAAATTTATGAACTTATACTGACACACTTTTGTCTTGACACATATAAATTAACTGAAATTAAAGGGAAAAGTGTATGATAAAATGTGTTTTTGTTAAGAAAAATATTTTACTCAAGGCAAAGTGTTTACATTATACAAAGACCTCTTTTGCAATTAGCTTAATAGAGCTTTCTGACTTGGCCATTACTCAACGCCGGGCCGGTTGGAATCGAGGTGCCAAAAAAGCGAAAATGCTTCCAAGCCAAGCTCACACACCCTTCTAATTGTTATATATTACTCTAGATAAGTTGGCTCTGAATGCCCCTTGTAAAATATAAACGACCGCGAAATGATTTACACCAACCTATTTTCCCTCACCCATTTGTCTCAACAAGGCGACGTCAAACGGTTATTATTCATTTTGTTAACTTCTCAAACGGTAAAAATGTATTTGGAAAGTGTGGTATTTTCTGAAATTAAGAACAATATGCGTTAAAACCAAGATCAAAAATGTTCACAAGGCTACAGCAATTGATATTAATCCAGAGTTTAATGTTCCCTGTTTGTATTTTGAAGAAGAAAATATACGTTTTGTCCGAGGATTAAATCGTAGGGGTATTCAGGATGTTTATGTTAACGCTGTTAACTTTGTTAGGTCGTGCTATAACGAGAAAAATGATGACATAGACTTATAAGAATCGGCTACTTAACATTGCTCGATCTAACAGGCCAGGGCCAATGTTAGATGTTAGGTCGAAAATGTAGTCACATTGCTATCCGTTAGGGCGTAGGTAACCAACATGGCAGTCATGAATTTAACAGCTGTTTTTCGTTTCCACGTATTTTTATTCTTAAATACTCATTATTTAAATCAGACAAATACATTTCTTTTGTTAATTTCTGACCGGTTCTTATACTCTCATTCATAAGGGATACATCCCCTATCCTATAAAGTTGTAGGCTGTTAGACGTTAAGATACAGTGCTTGGTGTATAGGCACGAATTGAAGCGTGTCAGTTGTTAATCTCGAGTGTATAGGTAGCATTTTGAATGAAAGAGCTGATTCATTTTCCTTTTTTATTAATTTCTGGCAACTTACAATTTAACACAAAACGAAACCAAAGCAAACAAACAACAACAAGCCTTCAGGGACTGTTATAGTTTATTTTGGTACTACCAATCGCCAAGCGCAGCATTGCGTCAAAATTAACATTTAACATGCTAAGAAAAGAAGGGGGCGTTCACGATCTTACTGGACATTTCTCTATTCGAGTTAACACGAGTTAACATCTTACAAATATCGTGAATACCCCTGTTATTTTCCTACGTGTTGTCCGCGCGATAATGGACATAACTGATGATGTTCGCAGAGATGCAAAACCAAATTATATTATTGTATTAATTAACAAAATTAATAGTGAAAAAAATCATATATGCACATACCTCTTTTTTGCCGTTTTTCAAAGGAGGGAAAATTCGAAAGGTAGTTGGGATGGGAAATTGGTGTCTGAGTGGATCGAAATCAAGATAGCTCAAGTGGTAGAGCAGCGGCGTATTAGTCGAAAGTCGTGGCACTAACTTTTATCATTTCAACCAATACCTTACGTAAAGATTAAATAATTGACAGAAATTACAGGTACTGTTTCAGTTCGCCGGTGGTGCAATAGTATCTCTGCGATGAGCTTGATGGATTGTCGAGTTGCATCAACGAAAGTCGATTATTAATGTGGGAAGATTTTTGATTAAACAGACAAAAAAACGGTGTTCGTCTAGAACTTTACAGATAACAGGCGATCGACTGACCTGTAAGAGATCGGAAGGTGACGGTTTGTTTTCTTTGGTATAACCTTCATATTTATATAAGAAGATAGTCCCTAGGGCAGCGTTGAATCCGTCATAAAAGATTTTTTGAGGGGTATGGTAATGATATAAGTAATTAGGTCTTAAACTGGGTTTTTCGTGCTTAACTCTTTTCGAGAAAATAATTTTGGAAGAAGATAAAGATGTATTGGTATTAAATTATTTATTAATTTCTTGTGTTTATTGAGAGAGTATATTTATTAGCGTGAAAGTGTAATGCGAGAAGGCCGATGTGGAATATTGGTTAACTCATCGTCTTTCAATAACATTGGTTATGGTTATATAATATGTACCGGCTGTAATAATAACTGACAATTAATTAAGGTTTTTAGTTGAGATGAAAAAAGTTAATGGCACGAAAGGGATTCGAACCCACGACCTTCGGCTAGATACGCCGCTGCTCTACCACCTGAGCTATCGTGACCTCGATCCACTCGGACATCAATTCCCCATCTCAACCCCATCTTATGAGTTTTCCCTCCTTTTGCCATTTTTCCATGTCGTGTAATCGGTTTGGATTCTCGACGACAATTGAAATGGCGACGGGGAGCTTTAGTGAAGTGTACTTCATTTTTAAATCATTAATTCACTATTTTCGTGGTCCGCTTGACCAATTAATACATAACAATTAATTAAGGTTTTTAATTGAGATGAAAAAAGTTAATGGCACGAAAGGGATTCGAACCCACGACCTTCGGCTAGATACGCCGCTGCTCTACCACCTGAGCTATCGTGACCCAAGCCCACCTTATGAGTTTTCCCTCCTTTTGCCCTAGCATAAGACAAAGATTGAAAATGAAGCACCTATCAGCCGACCATTTCATATCTCAAGCCTGGGGACTTGGCCGCAAAACTGTATTCAAGGAAGACCCATCCTGTGACCTCAGGAGACGGCATGTCATATGCTCATTGAATGCACAAATTTTGATACGCAAAGTCGTAAGTGGAAAAGAGAAGCTGAAAGAGGAGTAGCACTCACATTAAAAAATATGTTTGCCAAGAAAAAAATTGGAGTGCGTAATAACCATGAACTAATTGTAATTCCGCTCCCACGTCCCGACCGGATACCGCCAAGAGGTCCATCCTGGAAACGTTTAAGCCTAACAAAGTTCCGGAGGAGCGGAAAAGACCGCTAGGCAGAGCCAATTGGCCGAGAAAAGATACATCCTGATAGAGCCCTTTGGGCGAAGGTTCAGGAAGAAAGAAAAACCTAGCAGGTTATATAATATGTGTAAAGGGTGATGGATGAGTACACAAATTGAATGATGTGTAAATAAGAAAAAATGTGTTTGAGAGAGTATGTTTAGACTGAAAAACTGATGCGTTGGCAGGTGAAAGAGTCTAACTGTTGACAGTCCCCCCACTCCGAATGCGATATGGCTAAAACTGAGGTCTGTCCCAAAATGAGTGATTCTAGATGCCAGCTGGTAATCTATTTTAAATTACACAAAACCAGGTATTGCCAAAAGGTCGCGAGAAATCATAGTTTCGACTCTGTACATGTCTGTATGTATTTGCATACGTGTGAAGAATTGAGATTATATAAATAAGACATCAGAATGTTTTAATAAAGCTAAATTTGGGTCAAACACGACGGGTGTTTTAAACAATTAAATAAGTATCCGAGCAGAAAGTGTAATGCTGGCAAAACAAATACAGCAATATTGTTTGGGCCGATTACAGTTAGTACATGAATTCCTGTCGATTGGAATCGTTGCCACATGCATTATTTATCGGCTTGGATAGCATGGAAGGCAATTCGGTTCAAATTAAAAATTCTTGACCAACTTTTCGGGACGGTGTCTCATATTTTATTCTGGGCCCCAGCAACGTCCATCGGTGGCAGCCGGCCTCGGACCCCCATCCCATTTTTCGGCGGTCGTTGTTAATTGAAACGTCCGGTTCTGATTTAAACAGATTTTTTATTCGGGCTCCCTCGCAGAGGATACACATTTCCCTTTGGCCGACAATTCTCATCCCGTTACACTCAGACAAATTATTCAAAAGGTTTAATCTCAATCCGCATCGAATCGCTAAAAACTCGATATAAATAATTAAAGTCAACATCCCTCGGGTTGTTTCCAACCTGGTTCTACGCTGGACAATTTTGAATATCTGGCAAGAGGAAACTACATTTTACTCACTCTTTCTTAGAATAAAAATAATACATTTCTCCATTTTATTGGTAGCGTGCCTCTGACCACAATTTATTATGTACACCCTCTTGCAACGAACACATCCATTTTGTTTTTAATTGATTAATTTATTTTAATTTTAATTATTCTGCATGTCCCAAATTGAACAACATCCATTTGGTACATTATGTATTAGTTCACTGTAATTATCAGTTTCAAGTAATTATTCTTTTTATCTAAGGTCTTGGTTGTGATGAAAAAGTAAGTGTCATGAGCAGGATTCGAACCCACGACCTTCGGCTCAATACGCCGCTTCTCTAACCACTAAGTCACGATAGCTCACGTGGTTAGAGCAGCGGCGTATTGAGCCGAAGGTCGTAGGTTCGAATCCCATTCGTGACACTAACTTTTCCATCTCGGCCAAGACCTTAGATAAAAAGAATATGGTCTAGTATAGTCAATTATAACCTTTAATTCTCACTAGATTGATTTAATTAACAAATAAATTCACTAGTTTTCGTGGTCCGCTTGACTAATTAATATCTTTCAATTAATTAAGGTTTTTAGTTGAAATAAAAAAAGTCAGTGTCACGAGCGGGATTAGAACCCATGACCTTCGGCTAGATACGCCGCTACTCTACCCTCGAGCTATCGTGACTTCGATCCACTCGGGCACTAAAATCTCCACCCCACCTCTTTTCTTCAATTTTCCCTCCTTTTTGCCATTTTTCAAATGTCGTGTAATCTATTTTATTCTCGGCTGGGGTTGAGATGGGAAGTTGGTGTCCGAGTTGATCGAAGTCACGATAGCTCAAAGTAGTGTTGCGGCGTATTTAGCCGAAGGTCATGGGTTCGAATCCCGCTCGTGACACTGACTTTTTTATCTCAACTAGAAACCTTAATTAACTGAAAGATATTAATTAATATGGAACACGAAACTAACGATTTTAAAAAAAGTATGCAGCAGTAAAAAATGTTTAGAGGTACAATTATTAGATATAACTGAATTATCAATTTGTATCCAGGGTTGATGTTGAAATGTTGAACTCATAAAAATCATACACTCGCTTGCCGTACCTGGGAGCTTTCTTCATTTTAAGTATCACCTCTTCAGTACTTACGTCCGCCAACTCAACGCCTTAATGTCAATATAGGTCTTCACCATCAATTTGTTGCCCCTCTGTTCAATTGTCATTGTGTAATCAACATGGATGAATTAATTAGAGAGTAAAGTAGTTTGAATGCGACATTACTGTTCATGAAACCTGCTGTGTTCATTAATTTACCATTCCCTAGGTTTCACTACAGCTACTTGGCCCACTTACTTGAGCAGTGATCTTGAAACATGTACCGCTTTTTTGCATCGAACCTGGCTTAATGAAATCAAAACCACGAACGCTGATCCTAAATGTCCGAATACTTTGCTTCTGTCAATGAAGATTCTACGTCAGATTGGTCACTCTGCCGTTCTTAAGTGATGGATTCGGTAATTTTCATAGGAGAGTCCCCAACATCTCAGATAGACCTTCAAATGAAGCATATCCTCCTTTTAAAGTTATGGAAAGGATCCCGTAAGTAAACACTTAGCAACTAATGAAACCGTTTTTTACCACCCAATAATGCGCATAGAAATTCTTCCTTGCGCCAATTGCAACTTTGCTTGATTCTTCTTTGCATCTAAAGATTTGCACAGAAGAAGCTTACATTAGAAAAAAAAATAACTCAAAATAACTCCATCTTAATGGCATGTGACTTCACTTTCTAAAACCGTTTTAGGAAGTTTCTAACTCGTGCTTCTATTCCATTAAAATAGCATATCTATCTTACATAATTTTCAAAATTGGAAAGAGTTGATCAACCTTTAACCAGGGAAACAAACAGAAATAAGCTTCTTTACTAAGGACATTTTATATTTGTTACAAGCAGAAATGGGCTTCAAACAAACCACCAGAAATAAAATAGTTTGTGTTTTGGATCTACGAAAAATTGATTGATTTTATTGTGTGTGGTGATTAGTGACCGTTAGACGATGATTATTCGGAAATCGTGAGATGCGGTCTGGTGTGATGTAGGTTTCAGAAAAACATTTTCTTTATCGTGCCAACGTTTCGATCTTTATTGAGATCATCTTCAGGGCTCAAAGTGTTTGTTTTCTGTGTAGATGTGTCATTCTTGTCTGTCGTGTTGAGAGTGCCAGTGAGATATAACACTCTCAACACGACAGAGAAGAATAACACACTTTGAGCCCTGAAGATGATCTCAATAAAGATCAAAACGTTGGCCGACAAAGAAAATGTTTTTCTGAAACCTACATCACACCAGACCGCATCTCACGATTTACGAGTAATCATTGGTTTTATCTTTGATTTCTTAAAAGCTTTACAAAATATTATAAGGATGCGTTTGAAGATATTACAAGAAATTGACATGGAGGAACAAAGATCTGTCATTTAAAACGAAATGGCATTCACTAACTGAAAATAGAAGAAATGGAGTAATACACTACTTAACAGTGTATAAACAATAAATTTAAACACCTTAACAAGAAAATTTAATAGAAGAACAATAAAATTATCTATTTCGCAAAGCAGATTAGTACGAAATCCTAGAAATAGAGCTATCTTCATTTTCTGAAAGGTGAACGCCAATAGCAACATGTCTAAAACTATGAGCCGTTTTACCAGTGGAAATGTAAATCAGATGATAGACCCTGCCTGGAACAAAGGCTGCCATTCACTTCTAAAATGCTCAGACAGGCGTTAATGCCCGGTTATCAATGACGTCAAGGGCAGGACAAGGTGATTAACCGTCAACGTCAGTCTCAGTGCTCGCCGCATGCACCGCATGGCAATTACAGTATGCACCGAATTGTCAAAGCAGGACAATTAGCGAGTACATGACAGTCCTTAACCGCTTCATTACTCCAAGTAGGAATTCCGATCTGCGGACGATCATCCCTCCGATACACATCCACGTGAAAATAATGACCACCGTCTAAAAGGACGATAAATAAACAGGTATTTATAAAAATTGTGCTAATCAAGTTAAGCTTGTTAATGTCTAGGGTTTGTGACGCAAGTAAGCTATTTTGTAAATAACATACTTCTAAAAAATTCTCGATCATAGGGTCTGTGCCGACGCGGTCTTCTACTACATATTTCAAAAGTTTTTTAAGGTTGGGCTTTTCTTGACAAGCCAAACGTTACTTGCATAGAATATTAGCGATCATTAATGAAATATTGGAAAAGGAAGGAACAAATAAGCAGTCAAAATAGGATAAAATTCACTCTAATAAAAGGATTTTTTGTTCTAACTTAAGGTTAAAAAGCAAAGTACAGCAAACAAATTGTTTTTAACAGAAGTGAAACATAACTGGCCTGGATGTACTACAGTTTTCACAGATATCTAAATCGTTGGAACATTGGATGTGCCTTTTATGACCTCCATAAAAATTATACTAATTAACTCCCAGATGGCAAGAATGTTGCTGCACGGCTCAATGGCTCCGCAGAACTATATGTCTTAAAGCTAACTGCTACATCAAATCTGGTGAACCATCACTGGGTCACTTATTGGGTCCGACTACATTCGCGAGTTTTGAACTGACGCATTCAACTATTAAAGTTGGCCAATTGTTGCCAATTTTTCTCAAATAGTCGTACAGGATTAGAAGTATCTTCCTGCTTCCTTTGATTCTTTCTATAGTTTCTTTCCAAATTTGGCAAGGAAGTTTTTGGATTTTTTGTATCTAGTGACTGATCTTCAGTTGTCTAACTTTCATGTCTTCTTACCGATGTGATAAAAGGATTCAAAAATTATCAGCGGTGTGGCAGCCTGTTTACTGGCTATCCGCTTCTTCGTTCCCTTCTTCTCCCTACCCAGTGGGGTGTAACTTTGTTTTTCGCACTTAATGTATTTAATTTTGTAATTCAGCAATTATACCTGGATAACATCTACGTCCTCATGTTTACCCTCTTTCCAAAGTGAATTGAGTACATCTATCCATTGTGTGGATTTCAGCTCTTAAGTTCCTGGTGTACTTTCCAGGGGCTCTAAGTATTCAGTTTATGGAGACAAATACTCCTGCTCCTGTACGTTCTTGCGTTCTAGATCTATCAGCGAAACAGAACATGGTGTCGTTCTTGACAGAGGTTTTCCTCCTGAATTGATTTACCTGGAAGTATACTTTAAATTCAAATATGCTGTTTGTGTCGTCCCAAGGAGTAACGAGTATCGGATTCATGATTCATTGTGATATTCTTGTCCTTGAATTTACGTTGTTCCATTTGGAATTCTTCTTTCTTGATGATAAGCGTAGTTTTCTTTGCTATTTTCGTTATAATTTGTAGGAGGGGCCTTCGAAGGAGATGGACAGCGGAAAATGCAAGCATAAAGAAAAGAGTTTTGTAGAGCACATTTAAATATAAACACATGTGACACATTTAATATTAAAATATAATATTTTTTGTATTATTACACTTAATTATTAGAATTGTAGTAGGACTTTCGCATATATTTTTTCCCTAAGCAGAAAAATCTACGTAAACTGAGAGGCAAAACGTGACCACCCTCGTTTTTTGTAGTAAATAGTTGCAATCGTAATAATTTTTTTTGTTTACTGGATATTTTTAAAGACATAATTAAGTTAAAAAATAAATAGATACAAATTAAACCGAGTAAAATTATTTTATCAAAAATGTTGATGTAGAAACAATGAAGGAAAGAATCAATTCAGTACAGAGTTATTCAGAAATCGTGAGGTGCGGTCTGGTGAGATGTAGGTTTCAGAAAAACATTTTCTTTATCGTGCCAACGTTTCGATCTTTATTGAGATCATCTTCAGGGCCGGGGATGTACAAACATCGTTTAAATTTAACAAATACATGTAGGATGTGAAGAAAGTGAATTTATACAATGCAAAGAAATATTTTTTTATATTCAATCAAAATATTTCTATTCACTCAAAGTGTTTGTTTTCTGCGTAACATTTGATTGAATATAAAAATATATTTATTTGCATTGTATAAATTCACTTTTTTCCATATCCTACATTTTTTTGTTAAATTTAAACAATGTTTGTAAATCCCAGGCCCTGAAGATGATCTCAATAAAGATCGAAACGTTGGCACGATAAAAAAAAAAATTTCTGAAAGCTACATCTCACCAGACGGCATCTCACGATTTCTGAATAATCATCGACAAACGGTCACTAATCACCACACATCAGTACAGAGTATTTTCGCTTCTCTCGTTGATCGCCTCTTGCATTCGACGTGGCATTGATTTTATGAAGTTTTGAATTTGGAGGTATTCAATTATCTTATTCTCCAACAGCTCAATTCTTGATTCCTGCAAATTCGCCGGCATCACTGGGCGACAGTTTTACCTTCTTTGGCAACTCGTCCCAAAGTTATTCGATAGTTTTTCGACAGGACTACATGCTGGCCAAAGTAACCAGCTTTGTTTAAATGCAAAATGTAACGATATGCCGCCAAAAAACGTCTTCTTCATGTTCAAACACGTTAGAATTCTTACTTTTACGTGTTATACTGATACAATTTAAGAATTCGTTGATCGACTAAATTCTGAAGAGCACTTCCCGCCCACATAGTTTCTATCTTGTAACAAAAAATAAAATCAATTGCCAAAATAAACGAAATATTATCAGCATTGGTGTCCGAGTGGATCGAAGTCACGATTGGTCAAGTGGTTAGAGCAGCGGCGTTTTGAGCCAAGGTCATGGGTTCGAATCCCCCTCGTGACGCTTTTTCATTTCGACCAAAACCTTGCGTAAAATGATTAATTAATTGAAAGAAGTAATTTGCTCAATAGACGACTAAATAAAATGGATTATCAGCATTATACCTCAAAATAACGTCAGTAATGTTAATCGCCTTCCTCCCTACTGAGAGAACTCGATACAAACAATCATTAATAAATTTCCACAAGAGTTGTTGCTCGTCAGTTCGCCTGAGACCCCACCTCGATTGCAAAGGGGGTGAAAGAACTAATATGCTCTAATCTTCCCTTTATACTCGCTTAGGTAATCCGGATTGCTCGACGTGAAGAGCTCCGCCTCCCTAGGGGCCTACGATCTTAGGCATCCGATGGATGGGGTGCATATTCCAGTCGGCTCAGCGGGCTTTCAAAGATCGCATATGAGGGGATTTGTTGCGTTGAATGCGTCGCCATTGGTGATTTATTCAAGATTTTTCCACGCATTAACTGCGCCCATGATTGGTTTTTCTTCAAAGCCTTTGCCAAGGGTACAATTTAACCACTTATTTCACCAACATCGTATATGGTATCACATTCCTTTTCATCCGATGTAGAGGGTAAATAAAAAATAAGAAGTATTAACGACAATTAGAAATTATATACAGACGAACATATCAAAATTTAGGAAATTTGTAATGTTCTGATGTTGTAGATTTAGATTTTAGGTCTATAATAAGCTTCTTCACGTAATAATAAGTAATATAAAATATTAGTTTCACTAGGTCCGATGTTCAAGCAATGGCTCCGGGCCATCTAGTCTGTTTGTCTTTTTCTCTTTCCTTCAGCACTCCCATCTAACTCAATCGCTCTCTCTCTCTCTCTCTCTCTCTCTCTCTCTCTCACTCACTCACACTCTCTCTCTCTCTTTCTTTCTTTTTTACTCTCTCTCCCTACATTCTTCTCTATTTACTCTCACATATTCTTCCCCTCTCACTCTTTCTTTCTTATTCTATCTCTCTACGTTCTTCTCTACCTATCTCTTACATACTCCCACTCTCTCTTTCTTTCTTACTCTCTCTCCCTACATTTTTCTCTATCTATTTCTCACATACTATCCCCCACCCTTTCTCTTTCTTCATTTCTTTATCTATTTCTCACATAAACTCCCCCTCCCTTTCTCTTTCTTTATTTCTTTATCTATTTCTCACATAAACTCCCCCTCCCCCTCATCATCACTCTTTCAGGCTTACTTACGTGAAAGGAAGGGGTTGCTTATAACCTGTAACAAACAAATTGATATGAACGTGAAGGAGGCGATGGACTTTGGTACACGTGGGAGACAAGAGGGCAGAAAGGCGGAGGACGCATTCCATTGGGAGACTGCGAACAAACCCCCTCGTACGTAGCTGCTTCAACTTGGCTTGTGAAGAATCATCTTATGAGAAAACATCAGGAAAACAGCATTCGTCTTATGGGTTTATTCCTATTCCATATTTCCTTAATTTTATTCCTTGGGGATTGCGCATACGTAAATATGAATTCATTTATTTTTAACAATAGTTTAAATACTTCTTAATTATTTTTTTAAGTTTTTTTAATATTGTTTCAAGAAGAATTGATTTTATTTTTTTGTAAAAATTTAAGTTTGAAGGTTCAATTTAAAAGAAAGAAGAGTGTAAATATAATTTTAGAAAAGAAATAATTGGATTGAATAAATTCTGTTTTCCTTACAGTGCCTTTTATTTTTAAATTTTTCCTTTTATTAAAATAATAGTAATAGTAAAAAATATTGCAATTATTATTGTAATTGTTAAAATTATATTTTAATTTTTTTCATTAAAAATACCCTAAAAGTCTAACGAACCTCGCCCCCAAGGAATATCAAGTACTCTGGGGTGAGTGTATGACGTCTGGAAACTAAAAGTAATTTATTAGCGTGAAAGGAAGGAGTTGCTTGTAACCTCGCCCCAAGGAATATCGAGTACTCTGGGGTGAGTGTATGACGTCTGGAGACTAAAAGTAATTTATTAGCGTGAAAGGAAGGAGTTGCTTGTAACCTCGCCCCAAGGAATATCGATTGCTCTGGGGGAGTGAATGTGACCAGACATCTATGTTTTTGGTGATGTATACATGTGTATTGCATGTTTTGTTTCTATTTTGTACTTGACAACCTGAGGTACAAACGAGAGATTAGTATTCTAGGATGTCAACGTAGTATAAGTTTGAAATCACAGAGGCAGAAACCAGATCGAGATGGTCAAATGGCTGTAGTTTAAAACAAAATACTCACGAAAGAAGAGAAAAAGAAGGCCAACACGTAGAGGGCCGGTGATGACCTCAGCTGTTTGTCGACCCAAAAACTTCCCATTTTATTATATATATAAACCTCTACTTCACTAGCTTTATTCCTATATAAACAATAACAATTACTTAAAATTAATAAACTCTTCAGGTACATAAGTATCACAGGCGTTTGACAAGAAAATGTGCTTATCACGTTATCAGGTGAGAGGTTCTCCAACACTGTCACCTACTGATAATAACCATTTTATACAGTTTTCAAAAACCAACAACATCTTAATTTCTATTATGTTAGTAATGTTATCACAGCCTGTTATAATATAAAAATATACATGCATGTATTGCTACGATTCTCGGAGGGGCCTTGTCTTTTTCTAGAATCCCACTGTATATCACACTCTAATTATTCAAATAAGTTTTTAAAATTACTTTACTGTGTGTACTTTTATTTCTTCGAAGTTTCTAAAGCACTAACAGAGTAAATTGCCAAAATATTATTTACAAAAAGCAAAGGCATAATCACGTTATTTGCTTCTTCATTATTGCAATTTGCAATTCCTTATCTTACTGGAGGTACCATTTTACACTATTTTTTTCTTTAAACCATCGTCCTTTTCCGAAACACGACAGTGATAATAGCCTTCATTAGAGGAAGTGAAATTATAAGATTTGTCCCATCTCGAGAGTTCTTGACAAGGATTTAATGACCCCCTCGACTAAACAAGGAATAAAGGAGGGCGTGTCAGGGGCGTTCCTGGTTTATGACATGGCTGTCAATTTGTGACAAATTAAAAGCAAGAATAAGAGTTCACAGGGTGGGCGTCCACGTTTTGAGAGGGATGGCTGGAGGATGAAAAGACTTAACGAGGACCCTTCCAAAAGATGTATATACTCGTCAAATGTTATTATGATTATTGTTTGATTTTGCCTGGTTGCCAAATGAGATTACAGGACAGTTTAGGATATCCATTGATGGATTCAAGAAATTGAGTATACGGGTCGATCCTGGCTGAACTTCCTCAACGCCATAATTGATGTATCATGAGTGAACGTCGTCGAGGAATTTTCACATTTGCCGGTAGATCGCTAGTGAAGTGGGAGTATAGTATAGAACCTAATACACAGCCCTGCAGCACTCCAGCTTGGATCGTTTTGAGTTCCGAAAAGGCGTCTTCTTCCTTCATTCGGACCTGTCATTGGAAATGTTTTGAGTGAAACGGGAGTGGAATGTAATATCTTTTTATTCGAGACTTGATCAATTAAGGTAAAAAAATAACAGATTTTTTTTTCTCAAGGGTTTGTTCGATGTCTCTGGTGATTCGGTGGTCATGAGTCAATCATAAAGTATTGACATGGAAATATAATGATCGGGCATTCGCGTATTCGCTCCTCAATTGGCATTAGCCTTTTAATTAGAAGTTTTTCAAATGATTTAGAAAACACCGGCAAAAGACAAATTGGCCTGGATGAGGTCATATGGGTTACATGGTTTTGGTATCGTGATGACCTAAGGGATATATGTTTAAGTCTGAAGGCTGCAGTGATGATACTGGTCATCTTAACCAATAGCATAACATTTCTATGCGTCGCTGAAAATCAGACCGGTAATCAGGCCATATTAGAGGACTTTTTGAGATTGATTTCATTCTTGATACAACTTCTTTGATCGTTACTGCAGGGAGAGCACGGAATGAAATTTATTCTAGTGGCTGCTCGTCAAAGTCCTGTTTCATTAGGGTTGTTCATTACTAACCAGATAATTTCAGGGAAAATTAGAAATACAATACTCTAATTGAAGTTGGTCTTTTACGATTAACAACGAGGATAGGCAAAATCAATGGAAACGATCAAACCCTTTCATTAGGTTCATAACCGCAGGCCTCAAGAGGAAATCTCACATATATCTATTATTTGTTGTTATATATTCAAAGATTGCATTGATCCAGGTAGTACATATTTAAATTTATAATACCTACAACGTGAATGTAAACGTTTAACATTTTTAAATATTTTTGAAAGTTGGGAAATCAAAGCGAATATTTACTATATCGTTTAATTGAATTAAAAAAGCTTTAAACTAATTTATGAACAACCCATTAAAAAAGATCAAAAGACCGTTTTTTACCCTCCGCAGTAAAACGGGATGCTAAATTGCGGTTTTAATGAAAGCAGTGAGACGTGCGTGGAGTGGGGCTGTAAAAAATTTGATAGGGGCGCGTTGAGTGCGATGCGTTCATAATTTAACGCGGGTGGCGGTTCGGGCATATGTGATTCGCCCTTTTTAACAATTCAACTGGCTAATTTTTAATGATCTCTAGTTCAATGTTGTTGTATACGTTGACTGTATAATTGAGACACTGATCCGCCTCGGTGCAGACGTAAATGACAAGCCGCAGATTTAATATTTAACCCCGTAGTCCATTAACGTCAACCGGGTGTACAATTTGATATAAAAGTTGCGTCTTTTGAAATAGAAGCAGGCGCACATTCGATAAATAATCATAACAATTACAAATAATCATAACGAAGATCGTGGGTTCGAATCCCGCTCGTGCCATTGACTTTTTATCTCAACTAAAAACCTTAATTAATTGTAATATATTAATTGGTCAAACGGACCACGAAATTAGTGAATTTAATAATCATAACTATTCATCGAATAAATTCTTGATGAAAAACCGGTTGCTCTTGACAAAGTCACGCGAATTCATTTTAGTCTGATACTGAATTCTTGAAAATCGCCTGGAATTGTGGTTCTTTAATATTGACGATACACCTACACCATTAATGCCGGATGAAACCTGTTATCCATGGTTCCATTAATTTCTTTAAAGTTTAATCAATTCCTCTAAATTGGCTTATCTACAATCTTATCTGACGTCACGGTATTGTTTTTAACGTTCGTTAAGCAAAACTAACTTTTAATTTCAGTTTTAATTTCTTAATTATCTTGAATATAATTAATTATCAGCCGTCAACAGTATAATTATTTATTAAAAACGATCAGGGATGAGACCAATTAGAAAAGAAAACACTGAGGTCCTTCGTCGAGCTTTCGAGCAATTCCCTTCTTCAAGACTGAGAAACTTTAATTATTCATTTCAAAGGTTTAAAAAAATAATAAGAACATGTACATATTCAAATTTTGAAACCAATGCTGAAATTAATTATTGAAACCATACAGTAATCTGGGAGGTTGTGAACCCGTAGTTTAGTCGTTTTAGTTCATTATGCTCGTATTATGGCTATCTACAATGATCAGTCTGGTCAAAACCAAGAACAAAATGGGCATAAACGACCAAACTACAGATTTATTATATTGAAAAGTTGTATGCTTTATCTGTTGGCATATACAGTGCGTCAACCTACTACTGTCACCTCTGGCTTCTTCAAGCCTAGAAAAGCTTTTTAACAATATTTATTTTTACAAAACTACCAAAGCTCCCTTACCGTGCTAACTTATGTTTACCTTCAATAAACACTTTGAAGATGGCAAAAAAAACGTAAGCGTAAATGCTCCATTTTAGCATAAATAACCAAGCCCTGATGCCGTGCTAACTTTGAGTTTACCTTCAATAAAGACAGAAATTTCACCACTAAAAAGGATATTAAATGCAGTACGTTTTCCGAAATTTGAAGGTCTCTAGGTTTGGAAATAGTAGTTTAGACTCACCATAGTAAGTTTTTCAACTTTGAAAAAAAAAACATTTTCTTTATCGTTCCAACGTTTCGATCTTTATTGAAATCATCTTCAGGGCTCAAAGTGTTTGTTTTCTGTAGATTTGTCATTATTGTGTGTCGTGTTGAGAGTGCCACGACACACAAAAATGACACATCTACACGGAAAACAAACGCTTTGAGCCCTGAAGATGATCTCATTAAAGATCGAAACGTTGGCTCGATAAAGAAAATGTTTTTCTAACTTACGTCACCCCAAGACCACCTCTCCAAATAATCATTAACTAACGGTCACTAAACACCATTACAGGTTTAATCGAATTGAAAATTTAACATACCTTTCAATAGTCTCAACGGATTTGTGCAAAACCTTTTAGTTTTGGAGTTATCGTTTATTTGAAGCAAGTTCGTGAAATCTTAAAAAATGAGAAAAAGTGCAATAACTCCAAAACTGTTGAGATTCGGGCCATAGTTAATTAGGACTTTTTGGTTCCATTTTAAGTATAGAATCTACAGGCAAAGTTTGTAACAAGAGTAGCCGAACACCTTGTATTTTTGCCAACGCATAACCAATTGATGCCAATGCATTAATCCCAGAAGAGTAGAAACTAGAGTCCCTGGAATCGACAAACTCCAGAAATGGAATTTCAATGTCATTCTGCCTTCTGAACCGTTTCTCTCACATAATGTTGTTGAGGTGCTGAAGAAAGTGATAATCTGTAGAAGAAAAATCTGGTGAGTATGGAGGATGTGGTAAACTCATGAAGTCGTGCTAGAGTCCGTTGAGCTACTTGTGGGTGTACGTTGTCGTGAAGGAGGAAAGGCTCCGATTGATTATTGCTGGCCATAAATGTCGCAGTTTTCGGTCCATTTCATGAATTTCATTACCTACATTTCAGCAGTGATGGTTTCACCCGGATTCAGGAAGCTGTAATGAAGTCCTGCAGATGACCACCAGACAGTGGCATTTTTTCTTGGATGAATGTTTGGCTTTGGGAAGTGGGGTTTTTCACTCTTATCCAACTGATGACTAGACGCTGTCTATTGTCGTATAATATCCATTTTTCGTCACACGTTACTGTACGACCGAGAAATGAATCTTTGTTTTGCGTTCTTCAATGCGGAAAGCGTTGAATTCATTTCATACCTGCGATCCTTTTGGCGGTCGTTCAGCTCATGCGGAACCCACTTGGTCAGCTTCTTTGCTTTCCCAATAGCTTCCAGATGGCGAACGACTGTGGATCGATCAACACCAAGTACTTCCGCCATTTATCGTGTAGTTTTTGTGGAGTCTGCTTCAACTACAGCCTTTAACTGGTCGTTGTCAACGGCAGAAGGTCGGCCACTACCTTCTTTCCTAGTCATAATCTCCATTACGGAATTTTTGAAACCAACGCTGCACTGTGCATTCAGTTATAGTTCCTTGCCCCAAAATGTCATTAATGTTTCGAAGGTTTGCGCTGCATTTTGCCCATGTTTAAATTCGTAGAATTAAATTTGCCAAAAATCTCTCTTAGATATCATTTTGTTTGAAGGTACTGCACAGACTGAATTAAATGTTTTTACTAAAAGAAAGGGAGATAAATAGGCTTTGAAATGATATGTATCCCTTAGAATAATGGATTAGTTCTGTTTACACAACTGGTATTAAAACTGAAGCGAAAAGGAAAACCTGCATTTGTTTTGCATCAACACATTTGATTTTTTTTTTTAAATAATAAAAATTGTTTTCACCGGTTATAAAAGTATAACTTAAAACCACATAAAAACGAAGCTGCTCTTAAAGTAACAAAATTGAAACTCGTAAAACAAGGATAAAAGTATATACAGCTCATTGGGTGTTGCCATTGGCACCTGCTCCTATGTTTACAGCACAATGCCTTACTCAGTGTTATTGCTCGTAAACACCGGCCAAAAAATTATTTTGTTTAAAAATCACGCAACATTTCTTTTCTTAAAGGTTTGTTTGTGTATTGTTAATACCTTTGTTCGTTGAAGCCCAGAATGTTTTACTGCTGAGAATCTAATCTGGGTTTATTAATTATATATTATGTACAATACTCGATATTTGTTTAAAAACTACTATTTAACGACTAAAGTTTTAAAAAAGTAAGTTTTTTATCTAAAAGTGGTTACGTTTAGAACCACTTAGTTACTGTACGCGTCTGTAGGTCCTGGTTGGCACGATGCGAATTTTACGTCCCGTGGACCCGGCAAATAAAATTTTTCCCTAAAACACAACATTTTTTCATGTTGTCTGCGGGGAAGAACCTGTAATTTGGTCGTTACCGATCATTTTTTATCTTCCTGACCTTGCTAGTTAACATTCAATGCCTTGCCTCGCCCTGTTTAATTTCTTGACTGCTACTGAACAAAGACCCAAGCTAAACGCGTATTTCACTGAATAGCAAACGCGAGGATAGATATAAAAATTACAAAAAGGGTTGGTATTTTTCTAAACACGATTCAAATTGTATTTTTGAAAGTTTTTGGTTTTAATCTTCGATTTTCCCTCAAGCATACCAAAGGGTGTTTTCTTTGTTGGTTCATCATTTTTTTATCTTTGTATTAATTAACAAATTTTCTTTGAAATCTATGGGATGATGATATTTGATTAAGTTCGTTATCGGCCTATCCTCGATGTTTTAGATGGTTAAATCAGTTTCTGCTTTCCTTTCGGTTTACTCTTAGTCTTATACATACTTATAAATAAGTAGGCTGAAGCACAAAACTGAGTTTTATTTCCGTCTCACCTGGCTAATTACTGAAAATAACACACTGAACCTATACTGAAGATGGCGAGAAACAGAAAGGTGTTATGGCACGTCCATGCTTAGAGAGGCTCGTCCATTGGGGGAGCTTTGAAGTGGGAACTTACGATATCCGTTAGGTGTGACTACCGATAGCCTTCAGACGAGGTTCAAGAGATAGTTAAAGAGAAACTAAACCCTAGGGAAACTGCTGTGCTTCACATTCTCTTTATCTTGGCATGTGTTTGTGGTCTTTCCCAAGACGAATACAGTTTGCACACTTTTGGGTGTTTTCCTTGCAGTCTCTAGCGTCATGTGTTGCTGCACAACGGCCGCATACC
The DNA here is from genome assembly GCF_000648675.2 of Cimex lectularius. Taxonomy (NCBI): domain Eukaryota; kingdom Metazoa; phylum Arthropoda; class Insecta; order Hemiptera; family Cimicidae; genus Cimex; species Cimex lectularius. Next base: position 222,643 of record NW_019392650.1, read on the forward strand.
GGTTCTTTCTTGGGGCAGGCTATATGCCCGTAGTTTTGGCACTTAAAGCATCTAGTGATGTCCATGTAGTTCCTAACAATGCAAGACTGGTTTTGCGCTGTTCCTCTGAAGCTATCGAGATCTGCTCGCTCGTTATTGTTCAGTTTCGGCGCTTAGTCTTAAGGTGGTCCTTGGTTTTAACCTTGTTTGGATATGTTCGAGTTTCACTCTCAGCGGTTCTCTCGCCTGCCTTTTCGCTGCGTTTTCGCTTGTCTTTAGCCAGTACCCAGGGGTTGTCAGGACCTTCCTTTTCGTCTCTTTAATCCTGTTAGAGGAATTGTGGGTGGTCTCTGCGTCGTCAAGTTTTGTTATATTTCCGACGCACGCCGTTAGCTCTCTTACTATTGCCTTGACTGAAGATATGCTCATTGTATTCCTGGTGGCCTGAAGTTCTGCAGCTATCCTGTCAAGAGCTGGGGTAAGCGCTGCTGTTATGGCGTGAATTTGGTTTTCGGGGCCAATTTTTTATTTGCTTCGGCTAGTTGTGCGTTTTCAATTGCAATTTGTTGTAGCTACGAAACGATGGAGTCCACGCGTTCGCATACGTACATTGTAGCAGCCTTTGAGCACTTGCTGCTAGGATCTTATTATTATCTGAGAGATTTCATTGCGGAGTTTAAACGCTTCAGCGCAGGCCTGACACCTTGGATTAGGGATTTTGATCGGGTTTTCTCCCTTAGCCTACGTGTCCTCGTTATAGCGCCAGGCGCTCGCTTTTCGCCCAACTCCGTTAGCCGTCCTTTCCAGGATGTTGCCTGGGAGCCACAACGAAGAGGTGAAGTTTGGACTTGGGGTTTTGTCATTTCTGACTGCGGGCGTTTCTCAGCATTTTGTGCGGGGGTTGGTTAGACACTCAACCCTCACGCCGAGACCCAAGCCCCCCATTTGGCCACCCCATTCTCAACATAGCCGTCTTGGCCTTTTGTTTATTGTGCCTAAGCCGTGCTCGGTTCTTTACAGTTTTTTCGGCTAATATGTATGTTCTTTGATTTTTTATTTTAGACGAACGCTTTGTCTTTTTCTTTTTTAAACATTTTTTACGGTCGCATCTCTCCCACTCTCTTTCTCTCTCTCTCTCTCTCTCTCTCTCTCTCTCTCTCTCTCTCCTGGCGAGCTCTTAGTTGAAATCTAGGATGGGCCTCGCGGAGGCGGCTCGCTTGGGATTTCAGGAGGAGGAGGAATAGGCCTTGTTAATATTTGTCATAAGTCTTTCGTTAGCTTGATGTACAATTTTATTGGATATTTGACTCTCAATGTGCATTTGTGGTCTTTATGTAGGCCATCCTTTCCTTTTCATGATTTGCGACAGAGCAGATCTTATTTTTAAGGCGTTTTCGATAATCTCAAAGCCGCTGCTTATTTTTATTTCCTCGTCCGATGTATTAATTTCTTCAGCACGAAGTCTCTTCCTCGCCATAGACTATTAGCCTTTTTTGCCAATAACTCATTGTCCGTATCTGTCTCACTCTCTCGGGAGTAGCTTAGTAGTGGTAGTGTTGGGAGCTGGATTGGCTTGATTGAGTTTTTTCGGCTTTATCGTCCGTTTTAAGTTAGCTCTTCTGGGCTGACCAGCCCCATCATCATCTAACCTCCTTTGTTCCAGATCGGTATTAGCTTTATCAGCTTTGTTTATCTTATCTCCCATTTTATGATTTATGACAGTGTTCATACAAAAAAGACGTATATATGGACACTGTAGCACGGCTCCTACTTAAATTTTGAAATTGATTTAAATTCAAATAATATTCGCAGCTGACTAAAATAGAAAAGGTAAATAGAGAAATAAAAGCAGGGAAAAAGGGAAGTTTTCCCTCGATGTACGGTGCTTACGAACGATCAGCTGGGAGGGAAATAAATATAAGGGAAAAGGGAATGAAGTGGGAAATATTCCCTCTCCGCTCCGTTGCTAGGAGGTTTTGTCGTTAAAATCAAACGGAATAAAAAGATTCCAAATTCAAATACAAATATACCTGAAATCTTTTTGTTGTGCGATGCACAATCTTGAAGACGAATGAAAAGGGAACAGTTTCCACCGACTCACGTGCTAAAATTGCCCCTTCAATCCTCTTAAAAATCAAGTCTAATGCAGAGATACAATTCAACGTGTTTACTCGGCAAGATCCGACACACTATTTTTTTAATTATTCTCAACATAGCCACTAGGACTTTCTTTTACTTGTCCCGCTTCTAGGCCCTTTAAGGGCTTTGCAGGTGACATTTTGCTTTCCTCTGCCTAGTGGTCGTGGCTCAAATTCCCCCGCCGGAACTTTGCGGTGCCAAACTGGCACCCCCAGGATGGGCCACGCGGAGGCGTCCGGCTGGGATATGGGGGAAGAGCAGTGTGGCTGTCTCTATAGTTATGTCATAATAGTTATATGGTGCTGCTTAATAAGCAGGCCAGCCTTTTGTTTTTCAACATAGCCGTTTCGGCTACAGGGAAACCTCTGGACTCGGCCAACTGTTGCACCAGAGTCCCTTCAACGGATGTAGAAGCAGCCGACTCACGTCCCCGGACCTCAGCCAACTGCTGCACCAGAGTCCCTTCAACGGATGTAGAAGCAGCCAACTCACGTCCCCGGACCTCAGCCAACTGCATTAATTGGTCTTTTATTAACTCTCTCTACCAACAGGCACACACACTCGGTCCCGGCCTCGATACATCGTCATCAACGCCACGCTTCCAAACAACAGCGGCCCTTGTCAGGGTCGCCAAAAAAACTCCCAGCCTATAAAAGATTAACGAATCAGAAGGACTGGAAGCTACTATACTACAAGTCCATCACCCCCGTTGATGAGAACGAAATACTTCTGCAACATTGATACCCTGAATTATTGAAACCTTTCAGTGAAAATCGAACGAAAGTGTAAAATTACTAAAAATAAAAGCCATAATAAAAACCTAAGTGAATTAAGGAAATATTTGTCTGCACCCAAGCCATAAAAATCGCCCAAGCGTTTCTATTTTTATTTAATGTACTTGAGACAAGTTAACGTCGTTTAGACCAGCTGACAGATACAATCCCATCTAGCCGAAGCTTTGTCGTTCTGCTCATTTTGGTCTGTTATGCCACTTTGTTAGCCCGTCCGACGTTCTTTATTGTTTCTTTTTCTTTGTCCAGTATATGTAGTATTAAAATGGCAGACCTAAATCACCGAAAACGACCTAAGTGCAGGTTTATCATCCCATATTCCTCAAAAATCTCACAATTGTTTTGATATCACGTAGCGTTCGCAACGAAGAACCGGATAAAACCTGAAAGTTTAGAATCAATTTATTTAGTCGATTATATGCATTATGTTAGCTGTAGGAATATAACCTGTAGCTTGGTCTTGTCTGATCATTTTGGTTAATTTAAGAGGTGGTTAATAAGAGGGGTGAGGCAAGACACGACTATGTTCAATTTATTTCTTTGTTTAATGTGAAATGTCCTGATGGGATACCCTTAAGTATACATGCAGACATGCACTTTGAAAACCATTGCATTTCTTATTTAATAATTTTCTAAGTTCTGGCAGTTTTTCTTTCTACAGGAAAACTAGCTTTATCATCCGTATTTTCAAGTCGGGCGTCAGAACAGATATCTAAAATTATAGGCCTATCAGCTTATCATCACATATTCTTAAAATATTCGAGAAAATTGTGTCTAAGAAAATCACCCCTCTCCTTCAAAATATAATTACCCCGGCTCAACATGGCTTTGTTAATAATAAATCCACCCTAACCAATCTCATGGCATTTCAATATGATATTCTGGATGCTTTTGAGGATAGAAAGCAAATTGATATTTTCTACACCGATTTCGCGAAGGCTTTCTCTGTTTGTATTCCACTCCTGGTTCCTAAACTTAAACTACATGGCGTTAGTGGTACATACTAAATGGTTAGAGGTCTATCTGTCTAATATGTGCTGGTGCACCAACAAATCTATTGATGTTACCTCCGGAGTCCCTCAGGGTAGTCAGTTATCCCCTCTAATGTTCAATTTGTTCATTAACGATATCTCAAAATGCTTTAAATTCAACAAATTTAAACTATTTGCTGATGACTTGAAATTTTACAATGTTAATTCAGATATCGTGAGATGCGGTCGGGTGTGATGTAGGTTTCAGAAAAACATTTTCTTTATAGTGCCAACGTTTCGATCTTTTATTGAGATCATCTTCAAGGCTCAAAGTGTTTGTCTTCTGTGTAATTGTGCCATCCTTGCGTGTCGTGTTGAGAGTCTCACACCCGACCGCATCTCACGATATCTGAATTACTATCGATTAACGGTCACTAATTTCTACACATTTTACAATGTGATAAATTCTAGTCTGGGCTGTGATAATTAGCAATGTGACATTAATAATCTTACATCATGGTGTGATAGTAATTACTTGGTGCTCAATGTAAAGATATGTTATTACTTTAAATTTTATTTATTAAAAAACCCCTATTTATTATTCTTATTGTATAAATGATGTAAGATTAAGTTCACTTGATAGTATAAAGGGCTTAGGTGTTATATTTGATCACAAACTTTCATTTAAGTTACATATCAATGTGATAGTCAATAAAGAATTTAAACTAAGGAGAAATACATCTGTCTTCACTACCATAAGTTGTTTAAAAGTGTTATATTTCTCCTTGGTAAGATCTGTACTTGGGTACAACTCCCAGATATGATCACCCCACTATAAAAATTCAATTCATGACATTGAAAAGTGCAGAAGACTTACTATTCCTGTGTTACAGACCAAATTTTCCATGTTATCTCTGGAAGCAAAAAGGAACACCTATGACTTAATTTTCCAATTCAAAATTGTGAACAACCAAGTTGACAACAGTTATTTAAATGCTTTTTAAAAGGATAGTTCCTACTCACAGTAAGTTGTTTTGCAACAATCAGGATTTCGAGCCTTTTAGCACATCATCAGGTTGAAGGACTTCTACAACCACGTCTCTCGACATGAATTGCCAAAGTTAACCGCTGATACCTCCGCCAACGCGACGTTCCAATTATCAGCTGATTTTTTTAATGACGCTCAACTCAAACGTGCGAAACGCGGAAATTATAACACAAATAAATATTAGAATAATAAATACTTAATATTACTACAAATTACTATAAAACTAATAACAATTAAAATAATTAGATTAATTATTTGGATGTTTGATATTATTTATGTACATATTTAAAATGGTATATTTTAGGACCATCTAAAAGAAACAAAGCATAATTTCAATTCAAATTTAAATACAAGAGTGTTACATAGTTTCAACAAAGGGAGAGAACTAGATTGGTTTGAGAAATTTGAAATTAAAAAATGTAAAATTGAACATGGTGATAAATGCATCAATAATATAACAGATTTTGATCTACCTCCCTTTTTAAATATGTGCATGAATAATATCAAACATCCAAATAATTAATCTAATTATTTTAATTGTTATTAGTTTTATAGTAATTTATTGTAATATTAAGTATTTATTATTCTAATATTTATTTGTGTTATAATTTCCGCGTTTCGCACGTTCAAATTGAGCGTCATTAAAAAAATCAGCTGATAATTGGAACGTCGCGTTGGCGGAGGTATCAGCGGTTCACTTTGGAAATTCCTGTCGAGAGACGTGGGCACCTATTGAAAGACCTTGTCGTCTTGCCAATTGTAATGACATTGATTTATTGGGTGTCTCTATATTAGAAATCAGACATTTACTTGTAAATTACAATTAGCACTGTATTGCTTTATCAAAATGGCCAAGTGCCGTCTATCCAAAATAAATAAATGCCGAAACGCGTCCGACAGACCACAACTAGTACGTCCTGTCTGCGTTGGTTTTTTTTTCTTTTCTCTTTGTTCATTATCGATAATAGGCAGAGTAAGGCAATTTACATTATCGATTATACTTATCAATACTGTACCTCACCCATCTTAAAAACCTGACCCAAAATAGCAATACTGAAGATGGCGAAATATATAGACGCGTCTGTGAGACACAGCGAGATTAGGCAGATCAGAATGATCGGAAACTACTGACATTAACGTTAACTGTTAACAATTTCCATATTCGTTAAAAATGACTAATGCTGAATCTGAGATTAAAACAAAAAAGAACTTTTTTATTCAAAACATACATTGAATGCAGGGTGGAAAAAAAATCTTAGGGGTGCAACGTCCGGGTTTGAAATATAGGAACAGGACTAATGGTCGGAGGCCAGATTGTGTGAACACTTACGAAAAGCCCTTTCAAACGGCAATCGGAGCAAATAGCTTCCTCCGGCTAGGCAACTTCTATTAACCCTAGGGCAGGAAGTGTAATAAGGGTCTAAGTGTAGGGATACACCGCAAGGGCGTAACTTCCCCTTAGGAACCAAAAGCGGCCACCCTTCCGTTTTTCCCTACGAGCCAACAATTTACTGCACCTTTTAGAAGGGGTCTTTCCGACCTCAACGACCCCAAGACACCCGTACAAATCCCACTAGCCAAGGGCAACTGCTTTTATATGTTTTTGCAGACTTCATTATTTTACGATTTATTTTGTTTAATTAAAATCTAGGGCTTAGAATTTACTTAGTGGCATAAAAGGCTAAACGTTTAAGTTTTGAACTTTGTTGAGAAACCAATATTATAATATGTAGCTTAGATGTTTCCGATCCTTTTGGCAAACCCCAAGAAGAAATCTTATTAAATTATAAAGCCAAATCCGAAAGAATAGTTTTCATGCTAGTATTTCGCCTAGAAAAATGACTAGCATGGGCTTGATGATAAGCCGACGCCTTATACTAAAATGTCTTTTCTATACCGACTTCCTTCCCCACCCCTTCAAAATCCAACGTATATAAACATAAAACAGCAAAATCTCACTGGCCCTCCCAACACGACACGCAAGAATGGCACAATTACACAGAAGACAAACACTTTGAGTGAGTAGAAATACTTTGATTGAATATGAAGAAATATATTTTGCATTGTATAAATTCACTTTTTTCCACATCCTATATGTATTTGTTAAATGTAAACAATGTTTGTAAATCCCAGGCCCTGAAGATGATCTCAATAAAGATCGAAACGTTGGCACGATAAAGAAAATGTTTTTCTGAAACCTACATCACACCAGATCGCATCTCACGATTTCTGAATAAAAATGACTATGTTAAATATTCGTCTGTTCTATAAGTAGGTTTAAGAAGATGAAAGATTTTACAAAAAGTAAGTTTAGTTTTACAAAAACCTTCAGTAAATAAAATTTGGGCTGTTTTGTTTAAGGATTTATTTGTTAATTCTTCAGGTGCACGACAGATCTAACCTTCGAGGCAGTAAACTAAGATCACTGACGATGGTAAAAAGTCGAAACGCATCTGGGAGACAAAATCAACGAGGGTTGGCCGACCAAAAAGATCTGAAACGTGGGGCCTAGAAATATGCTTTACCTACAATGAACTGCTGACCTAAGTAGATTTCGACGGCATAGACGTACTAAGGAATCATACGATTTAATAATACTTGTTTATTTCTTGTAACATCGGGGTTAGTAGAAGTATACAAATAAAAATAAAAAATGATTTACATCTCAAAGGGTTGGGCGATTTTTATTTCTCGAAAGCAGCGCAGACTCTGCTTAACTCTAACTGCTAAAGACTGCTTAACTCCGAACTTACATTTGCATTAAATTTTGTATGTAATACTTTTGCACAATTCGTTATACTCCACTGAGAGGTTTCAATACTTCAGGCTATCGACATCATTCTTCTGAGTACCTTATCAATACTGTTCTTTGTATACTGAATCCCAAGACATATTGATAAGGTAGTGCTCAACTTTTTCGTTCTCATGATGAATAAATTCGAAATCACTTGTAGCTTAGTCGTTTCAGAACATTCTGGTTCTCCTTTCTTGGTTAGGGTTATAAGCCGTGAGATACATCGTACAAAATCCTCGATTTTGCGAAATATGCAAGGGACAGTTGGCTTGTCCAAAATTTCTGCTTATTCCCTGACCAATAATGAACAAAGAGAAAAGCTGAAACCATCACATAGAGGAGAGACTAGTATTGATCTGTTAGAAGTGTTTCACCTTAAACAAAGGAAAAAATAAAAAAGAATTGCCGGTTATATTGCCACAGCTACCTTTATGCTCCACCCAGGGAGTCGTGGCCCACTTAAGGTGGAACTACGACGACGACGGATGGTACAATGTGGTTAAGGCTCGAGGCCCAAGAAAAGTGAACCTCGTGTCCTCATCCACGTCCCTTTCCCACTCCAGGTTCATTCATTGTTTCCTGTGACCCCTACCAACCCTCGGCTACAAGGGGGGTGTCCGGGCGCTAAATAATGGTGCAGCTCTGAGGGCTTGGCAACCTCTCTAAAGCACAAGCTGTACTCGTGTCGGCCTTATCAGAGGCACACGAGGGTTAGGGTATCAGACCCTGTCTGCTTAGACGGGGGAGGGTGAATAACCATCTGTACTACGGGGTAACAGAAATGTTCCAAGGTTCAGCCTTGTTACACTGGGAATGGACTCGTAGTTGGCCGTGGCGAGAACCCTGGCGGGTACTTAGAGAAGAGGCTATCTTCTACCTGTGACCTTCGCACGAAACGTGCGTATGACCATCGTTATACACCCGGCCTCACGGGATATGGCGGATCGGACCGAAGCGTATAAGCGTTGAGGACGCTATTATTACGCTGATAGCGTCCCTCGAATGCGTGAGTAGTGGCAGATGGGAATGGGTAGTGAATCGGTTGCTCCTATTCGAGTATGCTTTTTCACGCAGGTGTTGGCTGAGCTCGATTGGAGGCTTTTACCGTAGGCGGTCTCCTCTAGGAGGTGGTTAGCAATTCCACGTTAAACAAAACCGGGGCCGGAGCGAATCCGGTAATTTCGTTACTCTGGGAGATAGAGTGGCCTTCTCTATCTAGGGAACGCGCTGGAGACCAGGCTGATGTATTTCGGCTTAGCCCTTTACGCGCGGCATACGGTTCGATGCTTAATGCGGACCCGACCACTCGGAATGGGCAAGCGAGCAGCGACAGTAACACCATCCTGTCGTGTGAGCAGGTGCGTCAGCTCTCATCTTGAGAATCAAAACGTACGATAAGGCCGAATAGACTAGGTGCGGACGTTAAAGATCGGACGACCGAGTATACGGGAAGCTAACTTTATGCATATAATCGACCAAATAATTTTATGAACCCTCAGGCTTTTCCCAGTTTTTAGCTGCGGAAGCTACGTGACATCAAAACAATTGTGAGATTTTTAGTTATGTGTGATAATAACCTGTAGTTAGGTCGTTTTCGATCATTTGCCTATATCATTTGTGAATGTGACAAACAATGGAAACTTATCTGACAGACTAACAAGGCAAGTCAAACCAAAATGAACGAAGGGGAGTACGTCTGTGACAATTTTCGCAAATTGATTCATTTCGTCGGCGCCTAAAAGAAATAATTTAAATCAGTTAAATATTGACTATTTGCTATTAGATTAGTCTAAAGTGGGCAATGGTAAGAACAGCGATAATGCGAGTCGGAACAGGCCGTCCACCTGTTTCCAAATGGGTTGAATTCCTGTCGGATCAGAGTTAGAATCGCCCTAAATCTCTGGGTTCGAAGATAAATGGGCACGGCACGGAGTAATTCCTTATGCATACCGGCTGCCTCCTTGAAGGAGATTTAGTAGTTTCCACCCCGGTTTATTAACGTTAAGTTCAGTCTCGATTTATTCCGATATAGTATTATTTGAAGAGTCGAATCGAGATAAAACTGGAGGGAATAATGTTCAAAAAGGCCCGACCTGCGAAGAGTTATCGATAAAGGATTGACGTCGAACAATATCCAACCGCAGTGAATGACTGACTACCTGCCCGTCACACCCGTCCCGCCTTCATTTTCTGCCGGAGTGACGGCCGATACTCTACCAATAAAACGTGGTGACGTGTATTGACAAAAACGTCAAAGAGGGCCCATGAAAGGAAGGAAGGAGTTTCCAGTCTGAAAAGTTAAACAACGGGATGTTATTATAGCCGGTCACGTTACCGCTCTTTTTTTATGCATTTTCACTCTTTACAGGTTTATTTCAACACGTGACACAAAAACGCAACCCTTTACTGACACTGTATTAAATAATGCATTAGTTCTGTTAACCCGGGAACGGAAATAAAAAATAAGGTTTCGGTAAGGACCCGGTTAACGGTCATATTGAAGTGGTCATCCCTTGTCTTCGAACGTCAAAAGCCCACGGCTGTACCGAGTGTAGGAGGGTATGGCACTTGCTCTTGGTAATAAAGGGGGATATTGCGCGGTCTAACTGTTATTGCCGACTGTAACGCGCTGACGTCTTCACATCACCTTTCATTCCACAATCCAACTTTTTTCTTCTGCACACCTACACAACAATCCAATTGACTTTTACAATGAAATTAAAACGCAAGCGCTTGGAATACTGGGGAAACAAACAACAAACTTTTTAAACCATTTATTTATTTTTATTTGTACTGCTTTAAAATAATCAAACCATATAGTAGTATGAACTATGTGCACGTGTGCGCGCGAGCTGGGGTTAGAATATAATTTCTATAATTTTTGAGACCAATCTATAAAAAGATCTATGCATAGATGAACGGCAAATATTATTCCTTTACCTGGACACAATTTGTTAACCAATGTGCAGTTATGGCATAATCCAAGATGTAATGTAAATTTAAACTTTATTCTAATAATTATTATTCCATAAATAATTATTTTGTCAACCAGATCTAATTGTGGCCAGAAACAAGATCCCAAACACATTAATCGTCATGGTCGCTTTCTTCTTCATCATCTTAATTATATTACTTAGAGTCTATATCTAAGCAACGTGAACAAAAAGTGAGAAAGTGGATTCAATTCAATGAATCCTGAAAAACTTTGATAAGAAACATGGCGCCTATACTTATTGAATTGGGGGAGCTGAAATTACCTAGCTATTGGCAGTCCCGGAGCAGTGCCAGTCGAGATGGGTGAATTTCAAGGTCTGTCAGAAATCCAAAGGTAGAGTACAAAATTTGAAATTGCCAGTGGATTGCGAGAGGCTGTACACATGTGTGAAGATTATAACTTATATAAATCAGTAATCTGTGGAATTCCGTTGGAATAATAACAATAATAGAGTTGGCTCTTGATAATTGGATACCCAAGAGACCACAAAAAAATGTGAATTATCGAGATGTATGAATTACCAGGAAGAAAAAAAAATGATTAAACGTATTTATTTAGAAATCGTGAGATGCGGTCTGGTGTGATGTAGGTTTCAGAAAAACATTTTCTTTATCGTGCCAACGTTTCGATCTTTATTGAGATCATCTTCAGGGCCTGGGATTTACAAACATTGTTTACATATTACAATTACATTTTGGATGTGGAAAAGTGAATTTATACAATACAAAATATATTTTATATATTCAATCAAAGTATTTCTACTCACTCAAAGTGTTTGTCTTCTGTGTAATTGTGTCATTCAGTGAGTAGAAATACTTCATCCATTACAGTTCGTGGTCCGATTGACCAATTAACATTTTTCAATTAATTAATATTTATGAAAGGTATTGGTTAAGATAAAAAAGTCAGTGTCACGAGCGGGATTCGAACCCACGACCTTCGGCTAAATACGCCGCTACTCTACCATTTGAGCTATCGTGACTTCGAGTTATTACTTAAATTGTACATAAATAAAACATCTTTTCATAAAGAATGAACAACATACTCACTCCACCATTTATCATTTCTATACAAATATCGTAAAAATAATGGAAAAGCAGAAATAGATCAACAGTAAAATTGAACATAAGTATTATTATTATTAAAAAATCGTGAGTGAGTTTTGTTTCAATGTGGCCTTTTTTAAATGATTTTACAAATTGACAAAACATTGATTACCAAACATAACAATCTAGAAAAAATCGAAGAAACTTTAGGCAGTAAGGAAGTAAATAATAAGTGGAATTTTATAGGACTAACATGGAAATACAAACTAACAAAATGATTTTCATGTTATTTTACCAACAGAACTTGGTACCAAATGTTGACAGAGGACACGATTGAAGAAACAAATTTTACAAATATGGGATGAAATTTTTAATGGGAAATGGCTTTTATTAGGTGTATGTGATCCAATATAAAGCAAGACGTATCCTCTGTAATTTCGTTAAGTACGATGTTAACCTAGGATTTTTCCCCATTTCCACAATTTTATAAATTTAATGTTTTCTTCTATATTTTACCTCACTGACCTTGTATATGTCCACATTTATTCTGAAGTCAAAAATCTTATAACTGAAAAAAAAAAAAATTTTGAACATTCACCAACTTGATAATAGAAAATTATTGTTGAGATAGACCATAACTCAACGCCCAAGGATTTCCACAGTACAACATACACACAAAGAATAATAACTTTGTTCATCGATAATTTTATGAATACATTTATAACTGAAATAATTTTGAGTTCTCAATAATCCACGAATTTCAGTGGAATTTGTAATTAATAAAGTATTGTGAATAAATAATAACAATTTTATGATATTTACTATTTAGAAACAATTTTAAAATGGGTTCTTTATTTTATTAAAGATTAAATGAGTATCTCAATGTTAACAAAAGGCACAGAAGGCACTAAAAAAAAACTAACGAACACACAAGCTATTAAATCAAAATTAAACACTGATAACCAACCAAATAACAAAATTTATGAAAATATATTCATAGCATGTAATAACAGATTTTGTGCTTCATTTTGGTATAACTAACAACCATATCAAAAATAATTTTATTTTCATCAATAAACTTTTATAAAATCGTTTATAAAACAAAAAACTATAATAAACTTGGTATCTTTATGATTTAGCAGGAAACTGATATAAGACATGCAAAACATTAGAACTACAGTAATGTGATTTTAAGAATGTAAAAGTGTATTATCTGTACTGATTATTGCATACGTGGTTATTGACTGGGGTGAGTGACTGAGAATGAGAGAGAGAGGGTGATCAGAATACACCTGAAGCATAACTTGGATGACGCCTATGCACATTGACGGGTATCACACGCACATAACAAAATATGAAATAAGTAGATCGATTCAGTCACTTATTCAGCTGTATTTTTTTTAAATAAGTGGAAAAGCGCCAAGAAGATGACTAAACATGAGCCTGCATGAGATTGATTTTAATAGCGATGGTATTTTCTTCGAACAGAAAGGGAGAAATACGTTTCCTTGAGTAGGAGGGTTGTTTATGTTCTTCTCTAAGACAAATATAAACACATTAAGAAGCGTAAAACTGGTTTATTTATAGTTCGTATGAGAAAAACGAGTTACCACCTGTTAGCAATAAACCGAGAATGATGCCTTTGAAAAGGTACGTGCCAAGGATGTTGAAACTCTAATCCTCGTCTTTATCGAGGTACATATTTCAGAAATAATAGAACTTATAATGTTCTTCATGAATTAAACGTGACATTTCGATATGCTGGGAGAAATCACATCAATCTATATATAACATACTCGCGCACACACAGACACACACGAGTGTAGGGAGAGTGAGAAGGGGGAGGGAGGGAAAGGAGCGAGTATATGAGAGATAGATTAAGAAGAATGTGGTGAGAAAGAGAAAGAAAGAGATAGTGAGAGAAAGAGCGAGAGAAAAAGCGAGTGAAAGAAAAAGAGAGAGTAAGTATGAGAGAGATTGATTGATTAACGATTTATTTATTAAAATACACGAAAAAGTTACGTCTCTAAGAACTTTCTTACACTTAACGTGTAATTACAATTATATTTGTTTATTGTCGCGACAGAAATAAAATAGAAATAACAAATTATTATAAAATCAACAATAAACTAAATAAATAACGTGAGAGCAAGATGAACTTACAAATTATATTTTTATATAGAGCATATTATTGTTGAGTAACAAAATTAGATATAAATCTTTTGTAATATTCTTAAAAACTAGATTAGAACCTTCTAGAATTGGAACATAATTTTACGACGTAAAAAAGAAATAAAATACTAATAAAATTATTACTAACGTTTTACAATTTAAAAGTAATAAATAAAAGTATTTAACTGTAAGTTATAATGTTAACTATATTAATATTAAATAAGGTAAATGCTAATTTGTAGCATTATATTGAACATATTTACTTAATAAATATTCTTTAAGTTTTACTTTGAATGATTTTATGTTTTAGTTTGTAGTATTTTGTATAAAAAGGTTGCTATGGAATAGATTTGTAGGTCTTTAATTTTTTAACATTTTAATATCAAAAATTTATCATATATTTATAGAATCATATTTTAGGTTAAGGATATAACGGATGGAAGTATTTTGGGCTTGTTGAGGTTTATTTTTAAAAAGGGTGAAAATTCAAAAGGTGGGGTTGAGATGGGAAGTTGGTATCCGAGTGGATCGAGTGGTAGAGCAGCGGCGTATCAAGCCGAAGATCGTCGGTTCGAATCCCTCTCGTGACACTGACTTTTTTATCTCAACTAAAAACCTTATTTAATTGAAAGTCAGTACTTGGTAAAAACTAGTGAATTTATTTTTAAAGTATGTTGAGATCGCTCACAACGACTACGTCATAATGAATATATGTCATTACTAAAGAATTAATTAGTAATGTGATGAATGTGATATTAATGTGATCATTTTTTGAAGGGTAATAACTTTTTTATAGCGTACATATTAGGGTATATTTTTTTTATGTATTTTATCAATTTGTGGTTCCCATTATAGAATGTTTGTTATAGTGAAACCAATATAATCAACACTGTTTTCTAAAGAAAAGAGAGAGAGAGAGCGCAAAAGAGTGAGAGAAGAAGGGGGAGGGAGAGAGAGAGAAAGAGAGTGAGAGGGTGAGTATGAGTGTGCGAGAGTGTGTGTGTGTTTGTGTGAGTGAGAGAGAAAGTGAGAGACAGGAGAGGGTATGTGAGAGATTGATTGAGATCAATGTGGGGAGGGAGTGAAAGGAAATAGAGAAAGAAAGAGTGAGGGATAGGGCACGAATGAAAATGAGGGGAGAAAATAAAAGAGAGAGCTATATAGAGAGAGAATGAGAGAGACTAAGTGAACGATTTTGTGTGAGTGTATGTGTGTGAGAGAGAGAGGGGGGAATGAATTAATTAAGATGTATTAATGTTCGTAGAATTTCTTCTGATTTAATTATTAAAAAATTTAAAAAAATTCTAATTTAAGGAGAGAGTGAGGGAAAATTAAGTGCAACATCTTTTCTTACACCCTATTTACCTACAATAAATTGATATTTCAACCTGATTTTTTTCTTATTGAAATAACAATAACTTGTAACTTGTACAGTCGAAGAACATCCTCATGAAAATCCAGAAGGCCGATTGTCCAGTTTATTCATCAACAATTTTTTTATGGACGATAACATTTACCTTTCAACGTTCTGCAATGAAACCAAAAGGTTGATAATGAAGACGTTCAGTACAATTTCTAATTTAGAAATATAAATAAAAATAAATTGTCGAAGGCGTAATTCGATTTAAAAAAGACGCGGCCGTGGGAAGAGAAATTTTCATAGATGCTGGAAATGTAACATCCTGCGCATTCTGTGAGCTGCGCTTTGAACTTGAAACTTGCTAAGAGATTTGTTATACAAAATGATGTTCCATTATTGACCTACTTTTATCCATGACATGTTTATGTAATATAGTTCAATTAGTCAAAAATCAAGACAAATTAGAAGTTTCTTTACCCTCACTCTTACTCTCTTACTTCTATATCTCTCTCTTTCCCCTCTTTTACTCACTCTCTATTTCGCTTTTTTATATATAATATTATTTATTATATTAGGTAAATATTTTCTCTTTTACTAAATTCACTAGTTTTCGTGGTCCGCTTGACCAATTAATATCTTTCAATTAATTAAGGTGTTTAGTTGAGATGAAAAAGTCAGTGTCCGAGCGGGATTCGAACCCACGATCTTCGGCTAGATACGCCGCTGCTCTACCACTTGCGCTATCATGACTTCGATCCACTCCAATTTTCTCTTTACGTTGAACTTGTCGTTTGAGTCACTTGTAGAAGAAGTTGCCCAGTGACAACACTCCTTCACGCTGACACCTCATTTGTCACTCGCTGGGAAGGTCTTGGGGCCGGGGATTCGCTTGAATCCTCATGAAGGATTTTCTGGTATAGTTGGAAGTGGTAACGTTCATACTAGTAGGTTATTGTGGATGCTCAGTGATTGATGAAATTTTCAATAGCGGGTTTTAATGAAATCATGTACGAACGTGATATGTAGGTTGAATAGTATGATTTGAAACAAAAAAAGGAACACTTATAATTTGGGCGATAATTTTTGACTGAATCAGTTGAAAGAAATCTCACAAGTTAAACTGCAAATTGATCTAGGCCCAAATAAACATCCAAAAGAGTCAATATACAAACAAACCTGTGGTCAAAGCATGCAGGAAATCACTTTCCATGAGTTGTTTATAAATTTTAGAATCTATTCTCAGAGAATAATATTCAAGATTTTAGCGCCATTCACTATAATAGACATACAAAAGAATTTTAAAAATACAAGTGCGTAAAATTAAGTTATAATTCCTGGGTTTTTAATGTGGTCAGACAAATGATTGAACTGTGTACAAACGTTCAAAAATTCATATATCAATTTTTTTACGTTTCCTCTATCATTAAAGGTTTTATTCATGATTTTATGGGTTTTTAACTAATGTTGCACAACACAGTCTTGAAGGGTGAAAAAAGAGCCAAAAAAAATTAATTTGTCCCATTGAGATGTTTAAAATATGCTTATGGGATTGAATTAATAATCAGTTTTATTTTTTTTTTTTTTAATTAATTAATTAATTAATTTTTTTTTGCTTTGTCAGAAGCATTTAGCAATTGTCCAAGTGAAGGGCAAATAAATACAAAGTTTTAAAAATATAGCGAAGTAAAATAAATAATTAATTAAATAGATAAATAATTATAAATAATGTAAAATCTAAAAACCTCTACATTGCAATGATAACAATTTAAACAACAAAATTTAAACATAGCACAATCCAACAAACAGCATTTGACAACGACAACCAATAACAAATTATAACCAATGAATAGCCATGTTCATCACACATTAACGAATAATTATAATATATATAGCACACTCATTTATGGAAAAGTCCACACCCCAGGGACAAAATTTCCAGATTCGCTGGATGAGGCACCCCAGAGATCAGATACAAGTAAGACAGCTCAGCCTTCAGACGCTTATACCACTGTCCTGCAAAAAGGAATAGATCGCCCTATACACATCCTCCCTGTTCGATTCCAGCAAGCTCTCCCAGCTGAAAGGCTTGCTGCCTTCTTTCAGCATGTAGACCCTGTCAAGAAAGACTTCTATTTTCCTCGTTTTCCCGACAATCAAAGAATAAATATTTTATGCTTTCCGGTTCATCGCATGTCTCACAGTTAGGAGATGCCCTACTGTTTATTTTGTGTAGGTATTCTCCGCAGATGCAGTGGTTCGTGCGAATCCGAATCATTGACGCATAGAATTTTTTGTAGGACGTTTTTGCCAAGTTAAACCATGGGGTGGGACGCAAGTCTGTGAACAGGGATTTGTAGGCTCTTCCCGCAGCTCCTCTGTAATACCTGTTACGCCATTCTGTCAACCACTGTTTGTTTCTTGTGCGTTTTGCGTCGATTTTTGGTAATTTTATGTTGTAGAACTCTCCGATCTTGGTTGCTTGTTTTGCAAGCCGGTCGACAATTTCATTGTTCACGATTCCACTAGGTCCTATGCTCCAGCAAAAACTTGTGAATTTGTGTAATTAACCAACTTCGCGTTTGGATGGAACTTTTCTATTTCCCTGATTGAGCTCATGCTGTCCGAAATAATGCAGAAGTTAGTGCCTTTCAGCATGGTGATGTAGTCCAGGGCTACGTCAAGGGCGTACATTTCGGCAGTAAAAATAGAGAGTTGACTAGATAGAGAGATCAATTTTTTGAATTTCAGGGATGAGTCGGAAACGGCACATCTACGCCAGAGCCGTCTAAAAAACTGGTGGCTTGGTAGCAGTTCGTTATGTCCGTCAAAAATATTTTGTTGGCAGTGTGTGGAGGGTTTCTGTGCAATCTCTTAAGTAGAGGGATGTCATTTTAGTGAGGGTCTTAGGATATTCTAGTTGCAAGGCGAAGGGAAGTTTATTTTTGTACACCGAGAACAATCCCGGGACTGTAGCCTGGAAAGCATTCACAATGGGGGGAGGCTTCTTTTTGGCCCAGTACTTTTCTGTCAAGACTACATCTGTCAGCGCGGATATTTTTCCTAATAAGAGACTGTCTGAGTAGTATAAAGTGATTACTTTGTTGGCAGTTAGCTTCTGCTATCTCAGGTCAGGAGGGGGTTCGCAGGTTTCGGCTGACAGTGGGGTGCTCGGTAGTTCACCAATAATTCGCCGCAAGCACTTATTGACAAAGGTGCTTATCTTTTTTAATTCGGTCTCTGAGGCTTGTCCATATAATATAGACCCAAAGTCTAACGCCGGCCTTATGGTGGACTTATAGAACAAGAGCCCTATGGAAGGTTCGGCCCCCCAATTGGCACCCGTGAAATTGCAGAGGTTGTTAAACAGTTTGTCACAATTAGACAAAGTGAGTTTGATATGGGGGCCCACGTAAATTTACAGTCGATGGTGAAACCTAAGAATTTTGCCTTTGGGCTCACTGAAATGCTGTATTTTCCAATATTTAGAGTGGGAAGTAAATTGATTTTTCTGCATCGAGTAAAAGGACAAAAAAAAGATTTTTCGAATCGTAAATTTCTAGTCCATTCTCTCCTAGCCATTCGTCTAGTTGGGGAATAAAGTTCACCATGTTGTCTTTACATTCTTCAATCGAATCGGCTTTAATGTAGATGCTTATGTCATCCGCGTATTGTATTACATCTGTACCATTGGGTAAAATGGCGACGAAGTCCGAGACGTAAAGAGCATATAGTAGCGGGCTTAGTATTCCCCCCTGCGGGAGTCCTTTATATGATGTCCTAGCGCCTATCAACGCTTCGTTGATTCAAAATAACAATTTTCTGTATGATATTGAATTGACGATATTTTGTACAAAAAAGAATGGAAGACCCAGAACAATCAGTTTGGAGGCGAGAAGCTGAGTGACAACATTATCATAGGCTCCGCTAAAGTCCAAGAAAAGTGCGAGCACTGATTTATTACATGAAAGGGCCAGATGGATGTCGGTTAGTAAAGTAAGCTGTGCGTCTGTAACTGATTTATTTTTGCGGAAGCCAAATTGAGATTGGGGAAGTTTACTGTTTTGCTCACCACTCCAAGCGAGTTTTGATCATGCGTTCATAGGTGTTTTGTACACACGAAACCAAAGAAATGGGTCTGTATGAGTTGGAAAAGTTAGGAGGCTTCCCTGCTTTCTTTATTAGTATTTATTATTCAGAAATCGTGAGGCGCGGTCTGGTGTGATGTAGGCTTCAGAAAAACATTTTCTTTATCGTGCCAACGTTTCGATCTTTATTGAAATCATCTTCAGGGCCTGGGATTTACAAACATTGTTTAAATTTAACAAATACATATAGGATGTGGAGAAAAGTGAATTTATACAATGCAAAATATATACTTTTTTTTTTTTAATTCGATCAAAGTATTTCTACTCACGCAAAGTGCTTGTCTTCTGTGTAATTGTGCCATTCTTGCATGTTGTGTTGAGAGTGCCAGTGAGATTTTGCTATTTTATGTTTATATACGTTGGATTTTGAAGGGGTGGGGAAGGAAGTCGGTATAGAAAAGACATTTTTTTATAAGGCGTCGGCTGCATGTCATTTTTCTAGGCGAAATAGGCCAGATTATCCTTTCAGGATTATATAGAAAGGGATAAATAGGAAAAGGAAAGCTAAATTGTTGAAAAACTTGACTATGTGAAAAATGTTTGATGTGTGGAATGTGATGTGATGATATACGTATTTTATCTATATTGAATTTGATTAATGATATTGGCGTGGCTGCGACTGAGTTTACATGTATCTGTTCTGTAATTGATGCTGTATTTATCTCTGTTGATGACCATCCAAGTTTCGTGCGAAGGTCACAGATAGAAGACAGCCACTTCTCTAAGTTCCAGCCAGGTGCGTCACCACGAACCACTACGAGTCATTCCCAGTGTAACAGGGGCTGAACCTTGGAGCATTTCTGTTACCCCGTAGTACAGATGGCTGTGCACACAGGATCTGGTGCCCTAACCCTCGTGTGCCTCTTATAAAGCACCCGCCGCCCCATGCCGACCCGAGTACAGCTTGTGCTTTAGAGAGGTTGCCAAGCCTTCAGAGCTACACCATTATTTTGCGCCCGGACACCCCCCCTTGTAGACAAGGGTTGGGAGGGGTCACAGGGAACAATAAAGGAACCTGGAGTGAGAGAGGGACGTGGATGAGGACACGAGGTACACCTTTCTCAGTCCCCGAGCCTTAACCACATTGAACCACTGGTAGACCCTGGGCGCCAAAAGTTATAACGCAAGTGCCCAATTGGAATGTTTTTATCATGCCGTTTGCGTCAGTGGATCGTTTTGTTAGTCGGCGGACACTTTTAATTGGATGGGTGAGTTTATATTGGAAAGGATCTCTTCCTCACTTAAGTCAGTAGATACGTTCCTTATCACTCCTATTTTGTTTATAAAGTAGGACGGTATATATCATTGAAGGTGATTTTTTTTTAAGATCTCGAGATCAATTAATTAGTTTGCCGAGGAATGGTTTTTGGTCTCTATTCTTATTCTGTTACGTCCAGAGAAGGAAATGTTTGAGTTTTGTTGGTTAAATTGTTGTCGTGTTCCCATATCTTTTTTCCCAACACCATACGATGGATGTTTCCCTCATTTCTGTCTACGCTCTCAATGAAAACAATGAACGGGCCCGAGTCCGAAGGCTGATACACGTTGTTTTTTAATTTAGTTAGCATTTCAATGCGTCTTTGAGATTTCGGTTGTTCCGAAACGTATAAATCTGGACTCTCTATTTGTGTCTTGTTAAATTGTCAATGCACGGGTTCACCGGGCGTTTTCCTAGCAGGAGAGAACTATTTTTTCCGAAGTGTGTATCAGAGGTTTTAGATCATTTAGGAGAAATGTGAATTCTGATTTATCGAGAGGATCGGTCCCACTACTAATTTCATTCATCGTTTAGTCTATAGCTGTAACTAATACTAATGAAATAATAACAATAGTAACAGTAGTGGTAAGAGTAATAAATAGTAATAACTAACTATAAAAATATTCAATAAAGTAATAATAATAAATTTATAACGACGATGTTCTCATCCCGAGAGCTAAACAACAATCTTATTATTTTCTTCATAAATGTCAATCTCATTAATTTGCCATCTTAAGTGAGGGTACACATGATACGCTTTGAAAAAATAAAAACAGGAAAACAAAAATCCAACAACGTACTTATAATATTTTATTTTAAATAAAAAGGTTAGAAATAATGGTATAAAATATAAGATAGTAAACATCACTTGTTATTTATCGTGTATTTACCTTTTGGCCTAAATAATATTTTCGCGGGATTTTTGATCCAACTGGTTGATTCAGATTTTTTATTAAGGACAGGAGAGGACGGGCAGCTTTTGGTGTGAGATGGGTCCGGTGTTGTTTCAACCTGTCTCGCCAGTGAGACTACTGTGCCTTCTTTTTTGAATTTCTTCCTCAAAAGGCATAAAAGGTTGTCGTTTTTCTTTCCTGAAGGATTCTCTTTGTCTTCGGCAATTAGGCCAGCACTGGCGGACTTGACAAGAAGCGTTGTTGGGTTTGAATTGAGTTCTTCGACTACGATGGTCACAGAGTTGTGCCGCCCGCTCAGGAATTCTTCCTTTGCCTTTTGGATTCTTAAGGCTCTAAGCCTCAAACTGCTGGCCAATTCTTCGCCTAACTTCATCTCTTCTACAAGCAGAGGTGGTGGGTTGACCACACCGTTTTCACTATCGAGAAGAATTGAAACGGAAGAATATTTCTGAGGCTTCCTTTCTGGTACTGGAGATGAACTCTGAGATTTAAGTTTGGCTCGGTCTTTCAACACTATCTGAGTATTGATCTCTTCTTCCCCTGCCTTTTCAGTTTCTTCTGATGAATCGTCACATTCTTCTTCCTCCTCTTCTTCTTCATTTCTTCCTCCTTCTTCATCTTTCTCTTCTTCTATTACTAGGCTGACTGCTTTATTTTCATTCACTGGTGAAAATATCTTTCTTGTTGTTGGAACAAAGACATTACAAGAATTGGTGTCCTTTTCGCATTCTCCTTTAAAAAAGAAATCACAAATGTCCAGAAGTAATCCAAAATGATTAAGTAAAAATTAGGTTTCTTTTAGGTAGCAATACGCTAAAGCAGGGCTTCCCAGACTGTGATCCGCAGACCCAAACTAGACGGTCCGCTGCGAACTTCGTGAAAAATTAATACTTACAAAAATAAAGTAGAATGAATAAATAAAATTAAAAACTAATAACAATTAGTACTTAAAAATGAAAGTTTTTCAATCAATTAATTAATCTTTAATTAAGGTTTTGGTTGAGATAAAAAGTCAGTGTCACGAGCGGGATTAAGGTTTTGACTGAGATAAAAAAGTCAATGTCATGAGCCGGATTCGAACCCACGACCTTCGGCTAAATACACCGATGTTCTACCAATTGAGCTATCGTGAATTCGATCCACTCGGACACTAAATTCCTACCTCAACCCCACATTTTTAATTTTCCCTCCTTTTTTTTAAATTTTGTTTATTCATTCTACGTTTATTTTTGCACAGGTAAGCAAAATAGGTAAGATAAGTGAGACGGACGGGATTGACTGGACCAGCATGCTCAATTTCTACAAGTCTCCTAATAGGTGCAGGTCAAATAACCAGTGGAAATGGAATATCTAGAAAGTGTTAATACCACCACAGTTACATAGATTTGGGATTTGTTCAGGCTGATGAGTGTAAAGCTCATTGCCGAACGATCGAAATGATTACTAAAATAAAATATAAATCGAACAATTGCGGCAGCAGTCATTGTGTTCTTAACAGACATGCTTCAGCTATGAAACAAATGCCAGCCTCTTTTAAGAAAGTTTTTGATGATCCTGTTCAAATTATTAATTATATCTAGTCATTGAAGTCAAAAGTTCCACAATTCTGACGATACGTGAAGCCTTCATCATTCCCTGCTTCTCCGTACAGAAGTGAGGTGACTGTCTCGGGGGAAAGCACTTTCCCGATTAGTGGAATTACTTTATGAAATCTTATCTCAGTTGATGGACCAGAATGTCAAATTGGCCAACGTTTTCAATGATGAGAAATGGCAATGTATACTGATTAAATATTTTCATGAAAATGTATGACATGAGTCTTTCTTTGCAAAGGAAGAGTATCCAACTTTCGATGACAAAGTTCACGCCTACCAAAGAAAAATCCAGTTTTGGGTTCAATACTGTTGAGAAGGAAAAGGTGGAATGTTTTTCTATGTAAAAGGATTTTTTTTTGATTGACGAAATATGTGAACACCTTCGAAGTTAGATGTCCCCCCCCCCCAACAGTCTTTCAAAAAGATAGTTACTACTCAAAGTAAGTTGTTTTCAACGATCCGGATTTCGAGCTTCCGAAGTTGAAAGATTTCTACAACCTGATGATGAGCTATAAGCTCGAAATCCGGATCGTTGAAAACAACGTACTGTGAATAGGAACTATCAATTTAAAAAGATTGAACAACACACTCGCTCCACCATTTATATCTACTTCCCAACAGCTCGAGATTACAACATTCCTGCAAGACCTTGAATGGGCGATCAAACCTTTTCAGTTTCGACAAATCCGACCAGTCTATCTTCAAGTGAATACGAATGTTTAATAGAAATTACTTCAGACATCACCTAGAAATCTACTTTCGATTTCGATACTTACCCTCGTTTATGGCTCCATTGGAAAACAAAAAAATTTCGATCACTCGTTGAAAAACTAAAACTTCTTTTTCATTTGCCACAGCTTACCAATGCGAATCCTGATTCCCTACCTAAACAGCTACCAAAATTACATCTCTCAGCTGAACCTAACATCACCAGTTAAACAGAACATATTCAAATTGTGCAGGCTAAAACAACCCCACTTTTCCCAACAATCATTAATCATTAATGTTCAAATTATTACTTTTAAATTTGGCTAGAGTTGTATTGATTCTGTTCTGTACAATTTGATTTTTGTTTCCGGATTACATAAATAAAGTTAAGTATGTCAATTTAATGTTTTGTTTTCAAAGTGATATCTCCTCCATCACCTAATTAGGAATGGACTGGGTAGTATATAAAACTTTATTTTACAACACGCTTAGTACCTACTTTTAAATACTTAAGTCAGAAGGGTCCGCCCTGGATTTTGTTCTGTGAAAGGAGTCCGATAGTTAAAAAGTTTGGGAAGCCCTGAAAGCACTGTTGTGTCGTCTTTCCCTCTCACGCTCACTCTCTCTCTCTCTCTCTCTCTCTCCCTCTCTTTCTTTCTTTCTCTCTCTCTCCCTCTCTCTCTCTCTCTCTCTCTCTCTCTCTCTCTCTCTCTCTCTCTCTCGTTCTCGTTCGCTCGCTCTCTTTTGTATCGTAATTGGCTCACGTTTGGAGTCTCGAGGATCTACGATAATGGATTCCTGAACCATGGTACACTTGTTTTGGTCGTACTGGCACGGAAATGAATAATCCTGAGGTGTCCTAAAGCCAGGGTTCAAGTAGCTGAAGGACGAGGCGGAGGACGAAGTCTGACTGAGTGGCCTGTAGTCGGGGCTGAGATCTTCATGACCGACGGTTCGTTGCAATACTCTCGGCGGGTTGAACGGCTGGTCGAGTATGAGATCTGTATGTATCCAATTAGCATAAGACCGAATGTAGAACTGAACATGTACCTGTTATAGACGAGGATGAGCTTATGGCCTGCTTCAACTCAAGAATCTTGTCCATGATCTGCTTGGGAAACTGCGATAACTCCTGGGATCTCCTTCCTCGTAAATATTGTACCTACGAATAAATTATTCAATAAAAAAGTTGAACTTCTATATATACAATACATTAACTACTAAGACTTTTNAGAAATATATATATATATATATATATACCACCACTTAGCGAGGCAGGTGACAAGAGACCCGAGCCGAAGCACGCGCCCCATGTTACATGTCTACCTTTGAATTACACCTCAATGCAACTTTCCCTTATGAAACAATAAATTAGATGGTATGTGTCTCTTCTCCCAGACGTAATTAAAGTTTCCAAGGAAAAAGGTCTGGCCACTCCAACCAAGGATTCGATGCCACTGATGATTGTTCACGTCCTATGTACAGTCGCAGGACGCACAATTGGCACAATCCCTCAGGCCTATCTTATATTTATGAGCACCCCATAAGCCATGATTGCTTCTGATCCATGTAATTACGGTATAGAAGTCGCGAGTTGCCCCGCATCCTTGAAACCACGGAGGTTTGGTACCACGGGGAACCTGGACCGATACAGTGATCCGCCTGCCATTATCCGCCATTATGAAATTCATGCCACTCAGATAGCCAACTCGCATTGAGTAAACGCCTACAATCGCTTTTTGTATATATATTTTCAGAATTCTAACTAAATGTTTCGCCTTCACATCTACCAGCTCATTCTCACGGATCCCTAAATGCCCTCTAATCCAGATATTTCATTTTATATAATACATAAATAACACGTAAAACCCAGTTATTGAGAGCATGACTACTGAAATGGCTCTTATTTTAAGAGGCTAATTCTTAAAAGTTTTATCTTGATTCTGTTCTGCTGGCTTCACTACCAGTGTTTTTGGCTGTCTGGGGTTAGTCATTTGTCTTATAGTTAGGTGTCGATGATATGAAGGAGTAGGTCATTTCAGCCGCAATGGATATTAGCTATAAATTTTATTGTGGTGACTGATTGTGACTTACTAACACCTCGAACAGGCTGACTGCTGGCAGTCGTCACTACTTCGACGTTGCTTCCGCATTCCAAACAACAGCTATTGAGCATGGAGCATCTCTTTATTTATGCAAGGGCTCAAACGGCGAGATCTCATATTCTCTAATGGAGCAATCATCCAAAGTAAGCTACTCTATAAAGATCGGAACAACTAGGACAGCAGGAAAACCATATTTTGAAAAAATTATGTACATGTTTTTATTTTTTTTTTAATCGGTCCCTATGCCCATTGACAAGAACCCTTGAGCAGCATCTAATATTTTTAGACCTAGTATATGCCGAAAATTGTTTATTGAAATCGGTTTGTCACTCCCTTGTAAGTATTGTATACATAAAAATTGGAATGCTCACTGGCAATGTAAACAAGGAGAAGCTGTTTTCACTAGTTTCCAGCTGTTTGCGGAAAAGGGCGGTTTTGATTTGAAACATTTCCTTGTCCCTTTCAACCACGGCCGATTCTAGTTGATCAGTCTGGAAAAAAAATAAAATTAGAGAAGGCGAAAGAGTAATAATTCCCGACTCCATTTTCTGTTTTCCGGCCGGGCCCTGATTCCAATTACCATTTCAATCAATTCCCTTAAAATCTCATGAACTGGTGAGTCCACCCTATTAAAAGATGTGAAACCGTGATCGTAGGGTAGGTAGTCCACCTGTGTAAACTCTTCGTCCGCCATCGTCGTTTCGACCCTTTTGAAGTCGTCGAATTTGACTGTAAACTCCCTTGCTGGCCCTAAAATCCGACTCTGGAAAATGAAATAGCAACACTCAGGATATATCGCCGAAACGAATTCCTTTTGCGTACATTTTCGCTGTTTCGTATCATCTGAAGGTTCTCAGACAGTATCTCGGGATCGTAGTCGAACATGTCGACCTTGTCGAGATTTCCTACACCGCATTTAATTCCATCTGAGAACAATTAAAGGGTTAAAGTTATGTTCAAAGTTGTAGAAATAAGTAAACCATTTAAATTACATACCTTGACAGTCGAAAGATTTAGAAACGTTGTATATCTGTCCTTCCAATAACCGCATGTCATCTTCAAGTTGCCTGAATGGAATAACATCAGAAATTCAACATTAAATATATATTTTCAACACAGCCAAGACCTTACATAAAAAGAATAATTAATTGAAAGAAGTAATTTGCTCAATTAGGCCACTAAACATAATGGATTAAATATATATTCTTTATGCTTTATTATTAATACATTACGGAAAAATTCTCAAGTAGTGAAGTCTAACATAATGTCTCATTTATATAAGAATAGTAAGAAATATGTATAAAATTTATAAGCAGCAGAAAATATGCCAAGTGCAAAGTAAATTTTGTACAATATGGAACCAGCCAATGCTGGCACTCAGTGGGAAGATTTAAGGGTCAAGGAGGTCTGTAGGTTATAGTCGATTAAGGCGACGTGGCGGGTTCTCGGGATGGGAACGTGTTGGTATGGCTGAGCAGAAAGGTTAGGATGGATCGAGAGGTTGGTGTGAAAATTAGGAATCAGGAAGAGATCAGTTTCTTGGCAAAAGGAATGTTGAGGTCGTTGTGTTTAGTGAGGTTAGTGACGTAGTAATGAGCTATGATGATTTGTCCTGAGGACTTTCATTTGAATGATTGAATGCGCTGGATGTTGTATGGGTTGGCAGACCCCCCAAAGCTCCACTCCGTATGTCCACATTGTTCGCTGTAAAGTCTTATGGTTAGTTTAGTTTTGACGGTGAAGTGAGATTTTGATTCTAGAAGTAAGATTCTTCGTAGCTGTCCAAGTCTTCCGGCGACCCTAAGTCCTATGGGATCCCTTGTCAGTCTGCTGTCTAGGTATAGTCCTAACTAATTGACTTGAATGGAAGTAGGTATCTCTTTGTTGTTTTTGTAAAATGGACGGCAAGAGTGTTTTCTCAATGTGAATGTACAACTGAGTGCATTTTTCTCCATTCATTCTTGTCTTTCCACCAATCCTTCCGTAAGTTTAAGATTTTCTTGAATTCACTAGTTTTCGTGGTCCGCTTGAACAATTAATATCTTTCAATTAATTAAGGTTTTTAGTTGAGATAAAAACTTTAATTAATTGAAAGATATTAATTGGTCAAGCGAACCACGAAAACTAGTGAATTTAATAAATTAAAATTAAGTATACCTTCACTAAAGCTATTTCATTTGTTGTCGAGAATCAAAAGATTACACGACATTTGAAAAATGGCAAAAACGAGGGAAAATTAAAAAAATGAGATGGGAAGTTAGTGTCGAGTGGATCAATAGCTCAAGTGGTAGGAGCGTATCTAGCCGAAGGTCGTGGGTTCGAATCCCGCTCGTGACACTGACTTTTTTTATCTCAACTAAAAATCTTAATTAATGTTCTTGAATGTTGGGGGTAGCTTAGATAGGATTGGAGGTCGAGGGAAAAATTGCGGTATCTTCCGAGTAGGTGGTGATGACGGTATTATAATGTATAGGTAGGTCAGCAATATAAATAATGTAAAGAATGAGACCAAGAATGCTCCCTCGTAGGAAGCCGGCTTGTATCTTCTGATTACGAGAAATTGTTGCCGCACCTCAGTCTGAAGCTGCGGCATGTTAGGTAGCATTTCAGGATAAGTTAATAAAGAGTGGTAAGTAGTATACAATACAAAATATAAACTTAATGGAAACAGCACAAATTATTTATTGTCACAAATGACAACACAGCGAGGACAGACTAGGATTGGCCTGTCAAACACATTTCTGCCTCTCGCCATCTTCAGTGGGGTTCGTCAGTTATTTTCTACTATGGTTATAAGTTGTGTGAGGCATGGTAAAATTCTTTTATTTCAAATGGGAATATTGAAATGGAAAGTTGGCCCGTGGAAATTTGTATATTAAGATTCTGTGCCCTGCCTCACTCAGCTTATTCCCTGAATGATAATGAACGAAGATAAAAGCGGAAAAGTTTCTGACATCTATCATACAGGATTTAAAGTTTTGGTTTGTCAGATAAGTTTTTGCCTCTCGTCATTTTCAATAGTGAGTTTGGGAGTTATTTTCTGTCACGGTTATAAGCTGGGTGAGGCATGCTACAAAATCCTTCGTTTCAACTGAACTGAATAAAGAAAATCCAAAGCCCGACTCACCCAGATTAAAACCCTGATCGATACTAAACGAATAGAAAAACCGCAACCAACAGAGCGAGGGTAGACTGAGTTTGGTCGGTCAGACGTGTTTCGACTTTCACCTTAAACTTATTTTATTACTTTTCTTTGTAATTACCTAATTATTACCAATATTGTATTAAGTAAATATTTTCTATGCTGATTGTGTCGTTTGAGACACTTGTATGAGAACCTGTCCACACTTCTTTACCTTAAACAAACCAAGAAAATGAAAGTGTCGACGCCTTGCCTCATCTTGCTTACTTACCTTATGCTATCATTACCAAAATAATCTGAAACTACCCGGGTTCTATCATTTGGGTCTGCCTGTCCACACTATTTGGGTCAGTCGGAGTGTTTCGACTATCGATAATCCATATTCAGTCGTTGATTCGTAAAGCAAGAAATAGAAAAGAGCCTTGTTTCACCCTGCTTACTGCTGGTGCCAAAATAATAGAAACAACCTAACCTACCGGCCATATGCCTCAAGAAAAATCTCATAACTCATGTTCACTTACCTGCAAGCGTCCCTCTCTTTTTTTAATTTGTCCAACAATTCGATATTTTCCTGTAAAACTTGGTAGCTCGAATTGACGACCTGTTGGCGTGTCATTTCTTTATCACTCTCCCTGCAAAAAAAAATGTTCACAGTCATAATAATGATAGTATTATTAAAAGTAGAAAACATTTGGGACTATGTACTTCTTTTGTTTTGATAGCATAAATATTTAATTGAATTTCACTCGCTATACGAGCGCATCTAATTTACACACTCAATACAAAACGCATTTAGATATCTTTAACTGTAGCTGTTGCACATTCCAATACGAAACATGCAAAAACGTTTCTTTCGGTGATGATCGCTAGTGTACTAGAGTTCATTGTCGAATAAAGGCAATGATAGACAGTACATATTCGTTAGTCTTCTCCTGGACTCATGGAATCGTAGTGTTAGCCACGATAAGATTTGGCTAGATATTAAGAAGAGTGGGGACATGTTGACATTGTTTTTAAAGCTTCTTTTACCACAGGAATGTCAATTTGTTGTTGAGTTTCCAGCATGCCAAGTCTCTCGGTTTTGCACCATCTTTAAACAACTTATTTGGGTGTTGCTAGTCAGCTAAGCTGAGCCCGTAAGCTCAGCATATGGAAGAAATTACAACTAGGAACATCAGTCTTGTTATATCCATATTGAGGGGGATCTCTTCCTAAAATTGGTTTTACAGAATGTAATGGTAAATTAATTGTCCTGATCATCAATCCCAAGTGTTCTTTGAATGTCATATTATTTTGTAATATACAATGTCAGATTGAGGGATGAGCTCATTTTTTTGTGTATGTGGTAGGCCTGATAGTTCGTTGTGAACGTAATAGTGAGAATATTGTATTTTTAGGTGTTCTCATTAAATCTCCATTTCTCCTTGTCTGTTCAATCATTTCGGAAATTTATTTAGAAATCGTGAGATGCGGTTGGTGTGATGTAGGTTTCAGAAAAACATTTTCTTTATCGTGCCAACGTTTCGATCTTTATTGAGATCATCTTCAGGGCCTGGGATTTACANTCTGAGTTCCACCAAACCTTCGCCAAAACCTTTGATCCTTCCCTTCTTGGTTTATTTACGGGGATAGTTTTCGTACTAATGTCTGTCATTGTCTTAATAAAGAGATCATAGTTCCAGTTTCCTTCGTGATTGCGCGAATACTCCATTTCCCATAGGTCCTTATACTCTATCCAGTTCGCCTTTTCAGCTTTCCATTTGCGATAGACTGTATTGGGGAAATGGGGGGTAGGAGCTCTCGAAAGAGAGAAGAAAATGGGCAGATGATCAGAACCCATGGGATCATCTAGCACTTCCCATCTTGCTACTGGAGATATGTCAGACGATACAAGGGTGATGTCCAACGCCGATCTAGTGTTGGACCTAGGTGAACCTATCCTAGTGCTGGTTCCGTCGTTGGCAATAATTGCATTATTATCCTCGACCGCTTGTAAGAGATTTTCACCTTTTTTATCGGTACGATCAGACCCAAAAGCAACATGATGGACGTTGAAATCCCCAGCGACCAAGAAAGGCCTTGGGAGGCTGGAGAAGAATTGATTCCATTTCTGTAGAGAAATGTTTTCCGAGGGGGGAACGTAGACAGAGACCACAGTGAGAGGTGCTGAGTTACCCCGTAGAATTTGCATGCCGATTGCAAAATGCCGGAGCTCAGTATGGGTGATTTTGTAATCCAGGAACTGTAGATGATTATCTATCAGGATACCTATTCCACCATATCCATCCCTTCTGTCTTTTCTGTGGAAATGAAAACCTCGAAATTTACAAACGGTGGTGGAAGACAGCCAAGTCTCCGATAGAAAAACCAAATTGGCCTTCTTCTCATCTAATAGAAATTCGAGGCTTCCTTTTTTGGGGATAATTGACCGTGAATTCCACTGCAAGCAATTTAGATTAATATACTTGGGAAGGACCATAGGAAGTTATCATGTAAAACATAATAATCAATAAGAGGAGTAAAGTGGAACATTTTGTGAAAAACGATTTTCAACCGGTAATGGTGAGTATTATATTTACTTAGCATTGAGGTTATCGTTATTAATTTACTCCCCGTTTTTTTTACTACCCAGTTAGTTTTCGGATATTCACTGGGTTTATTTTTGTACAGAGCCATCCAATTTCTGAAATATCGGTAGGCTCATAACACTGTTTTTTATAATGTCATTTAAATTTGTTGACATTAGTAGGTTGTCATTTTGACCCTCTCTAATCATATTTACAACGCGCAGTACCGATTCACAAATAAGGGCGAAATTTAGACTTTTCTCGTCATCATTTTCTTTGGGACGATACGGATTAAAGGGGATGAGCCCTCCTGGGGTATCTTTTGGGGTTGGAATTAGCGGACTATAAAGTCTTTTTGGGGTTTGAGCCGTGACTTCCCCAGGGGGGGAGGAGATTCTTCTTTTCCGAGTGTTCATGTTGGTCATCGTATAGGCGGGCAAGGATGGAGGGGCTAATTTAGGGAATGAAGAATTGTCTTTAAGAGGAGGGACAGTGGCGGCCCTTGCATATGATTTTTTGTCTACTACCTGCAATGCATCGCTGTAAGACAGGTTTTCAACTGCCATTATGGTTTTAATTCTTTTCTGTTTATCATATTCGGGGCATTCCCTTTGAGCGAAGACCGAGTGGGCGCCTTTGCAATGCAAACATTTAATTGGGGTTTCTGTTTGTGGACAGTCCTTTTTTTCATGATTGCCGTGACAGTGAGCACAGCGTAAAACACCCTTGCAATGATCCTTTACATGTCCGTACCTTAGGCATTTGAAGCATAGTACAACATTTTTAACAAACGGCTCGACCTTGCATCTCACGTAATGTATTGTAACGTGGTCGGGCAGAGCCTGACCTTTGAACGTAATCAGCACAGTCCCCGTGTTTATAAGATTGCCGGTTTCAGTAGCGGGTTTGAGTTTATCTAACTTCCTTTTAAATCTCCGAACATTTAAAATTTTTATATTTTGGCTATCCGTTTTTATAGACTGTAAAAGTTCCATGTCGCTGAGTTTCGGATCGACTCCTCTTATTACACCTTCCCTAACCAAGAGAAAGGACGGGATATATGCTTTTATGTTATTAATTTTTAAAAACTCGGATTCAACCAGATGATTTGCCCCCTGGTGGGACTTAAAAATTACCCTAACTCTGTTTTGCCCTGATCTGTCTATACTTGTAACTTCATGGCGAATCTTAGGGTGATTTTCATAAATCAGTTTTCCAAGAGACATTGCATGCAATTTTGCCAAACCGCCCGTCTGACCGTCAATCTGTTTGCTCTCCAGATAAACGTGGTAAGGTCCCTTGTCAGTCTTCGAAAATAAACTTCCCTGTTTTTCGGAGTCATTAATATTAAGGGTCAATCTGAGTTTATCAGAACCCGGATTGTTGTCATCGGGTACTTTCGATTTTGGATCGAAACTTCCATCCATGAATTCTGTTAATTCTCGTCCCCGTCCCGGGAGAGCCGAATCATTTCCTCCGCTCGAAGCGGACATTATCTTAGGTCGCCCAGCAGCCGACCAGAAGTGAATCAACGGGTTTCAATTATAAAAATAATTGAAAAAACCAAACAAACGGACGAACAAAAATTAACCTTAGTAACAATTAATGTTAATAAAGGAAAAGGAAAAATACTTGTAAAAACAACAAGTTAACGCCGGCGCTCTCCTTATCGTGATGTGTATCGTACGAAGGTCGAGGTCAGACTGGCCTGGGATTTACAAACATTGTTTACATATTACAATTACATTTTGGATGTGGAAAAGTGAATTTATACAATACAAAATATATTTTATATATTCAATCAAATTATTTCTACTCCCTCAAAGTGTTTGTCTTCTGTGTAATTGTGCCATTCTTGCGTGTCGTGTCGAGAGTGCCAGTGAGATTTTGCTATTTTGTGTTTATATACGTTGGATTTTGAAGGGGTGGGGAAGGATGTCGGTATGGAAATCCCAGGCCCAGGTGTTTGTAAATCCCAGGCCCTGAAGATGATCTCAATAAAAATCGAAACGTTGGCACGATAAAGAAAATGTTTTTCTGAAATCTACATCACACCAGACCGCATCTCACGATTTCTAAATAAATATCGATTAACGGTCACTAATCACCACACTTTTCGGAAATGTTGCGTTACTTGTGTTCTCTTTGGTTACGCTGGTTGCCTGTTAACTGCGAACTTTGTGGAAGACGTAATGGGACATGTTAGAACGTCTGACACGTAAATTAAGTTGGCTATGAGATCTCAAACGCTTTCCTGAAGCATCAGTTTTACAGATGTAGCACGTTCACACTTTACAGAGGAAGCAAAGTGGCATCGCACTTTTCCTTCGGCAAGAAAGGGCTGAATTAACATAAGAGTACTTATCATCGTCCCAAACCACTTGTAATTGAGTAGAGTGTCATGTATAGAAGTGTCGAACTCAAAAATGAATTTTCAGTGTCAAAAAAGAGACCTAGTTCTTCCAATGAGTTCGGTGTCATTAGTGGCCCTGTGCAAATAGCAAATGTGATGAATGTTTAAACTTACCTTTAATGATTACAATGAAGAGACGGGTTCAAAACCCTTGAAAATTTACTTAGTACTCGTTATTTAGAGATTAAAAAAATATTATTTTTGGTGTATTACATTCTTTCAACATGAAAACTAAAATGTTCCACGTTGCACAATATTCTAATTTAGTACGGTTTAAACAAATAAATCAGCAAAATACTCTTGCTTTCACTTATTTTAACAAACATTCTGTAAGCAAAGTAGTTCACAAAATGGTCAAAACATGGATTTGACTTCTTTGTCTAGATTCTACCGTTATCAAACCCTCAGATACCGACTTTCGCGGAAAGCGGTGTAAATTAATTTTTTGACTGATAATTTCGGCCACCTTTCTACCTAACTGACATTCCTAATGCAAGCTCTAACCTATTTTTTCTCCAAACCTAGAGGATCTATTTCATGATTGATAATTCGTTTTAAAGAAATTTTCAAGTGCATTTTATAACTGTATCAAACATTAAAATCTGGCTATTATTTCCATTTAAAAAACAAGGTTCATTTCTGGCAAATATGTTTGTTATTTTTTGTATTTTCTTATAGAAATATTTTATAGATTTTAATGGTAAATTTGTCGTTAAAAGCTACGATACGATCCTCTTCTTTCAAATGGTCTCTTTGACGTTGAAATCCTTTTAGCTGTTTTTGATTTATGGCCGTTTCAATCAGATATCACGATAACGACTTCTCAAAAATCGGAAAAATTTGAAGTCAAAAAATCGATAAATTTAAATTTAAACAAAAATTCATATTTAGGGATCTCTAGAGGTGCTAAAACGAAATTTTGTATTAGTTATTTATTTAGAAATCGTGAGATGCGGTCTGGTGTGATGTAGGTTTCAGAAAAACATTTTCTTTATCGATCCTTTTTAAAAAGATAGTTCCTACTCACAGTAAGTTTTTTTTTTCCAACCACGTCTCTCGACATGAATTGCCAAAGTGAACCCGCTGTTACGCGCAAAATGTAAAATTGAACATGGTGATAAATGCATTAATAATATAACAAATTTTGATCTACCTCCCATTTTAAATATATACATAAATAATACCAAACATCCAAATAATTATTTTTATAGTAATTTAATAATATTAAGTATTTACTAGTATAATATTTATTTGTGTTATAATTTCCGCGTTTCGCACGTTCAAATTGAGCGCCATTAAAAAAATCCGCTGCTAATGGGAACGTCGCGTTGGCGGAGGTATCAGCGGATTCACTTTGGCAATTCATGTCGAGAGACGTGGTTGGAAAAAAAAACTTACTGTGAGTAGGAACTATCTTTTTAAAAAGGATTGAACGCCACACTCACTCCATCATTTATCATTTCTATTTTCTTTATCGTGCTAACGTTTCGATCTTTATTGAGATCATCTTCAGGGCCTAGGATTTACAAACATTCTTTAAATTAGCATTACATTAACCATTTATTAATTTAATATATACATTCACTTTTCCACATCCAAAATGTAATTGTAATATGTAAACAATGTTTGTAAATACCAGGCTCTGAAGATGATCTCAATAAAGATCGAAACGTTGGCACGATAAAGAAAATGTTTTTCTGAAACCTACATCACACCTGACCGCATCTCACGATTTCTAAATAAATATCGTTTAACGGTCACTAATCACCACACATTTTATATTAGTTTCAAGAAAAAAAATTTTAGTTTACTTGAAGACTGTCTGGTTTTTAAAAATTTTTTGTTCATTGATAAACTGTGATAGATTTTACTATATTTTTATTGTAATCTACATAAAAAATACGGTAAAATGATTCGCATAATGATATGAGCAAGCAGAAAAGCGGAAAAAATATTAAAAAACGGAACATTTTAATTTTCAAATATTTGGGCGAAATGAGTGCGAAAAATTGGCGGGTGCGTGTCCGACATTTTGGAGTTTAGAATCACCAAAAAAAGATTTTACCAAATCCGGGACCACCAACCATGTCGTCCCCTCGTAAGTTTCAGTCAATAACCACGCCCAGGTATCAATGATCTACGAAATTCAGTGAGTTAGAAGTTAGAATGTATGAAAATCCATGCTACTACAACATAACAGCCACTAACGAGGGAAAAATGGCTCCAAAATGTACGTTCCAATGTGAGAGTTCAAGTTGTCAAATAAGTTGTCCGCAGTCGCAGTCGTAAGTAGTCGGTTCCGATGGATATCATCTTATGTCAGACATGTCGACGAGTTCTCACGTTCAGTGGGGAGCAAGTAATGTATATAATAATATAATCATAGACAAGTCCTATCGTACTTAATCTAGACGTCAGGTAGTGAAATCCCTTCCAATCTTCCAATGTACGATGTTTCTTTTGAATGAAGTTGGTCTTTGGTCATAAGAGAAGGTAGTCTGAAGAAGCCAGTATGGAGGTGGGCGTGGTAGCCCAATTTCTTGTGGTTACAACTACGGAATCGAATCCATCCAATCAAAACAACTGAAAAAATATTAAACTGATATTTCTACGTTTCATACCTAACAATCCACAATGACCTCCAAATCTCATTCTTTGTGATGTACGATACAGAATCCCGATTCAAAAACATCCACAACAATTTAAACCTTCACCCTAATCCACTTATCCAATACCTTGCTTGTCCCGACATTCGTGGAAATCCAATAGTCGTTTTAAGCGGTTGTGGCCGAGAGATTTCATGAGAGATTGATTCGATGTGAGGGAGGGTCACTGCCGGGTGACTTCTATCAAGTGTAACTTGGTAGATTGTCACTGTTTTTTTGCCTATTAGTATTTTAGCCTATAGCCATGAGAAACCACATGTGACAGGGTGTTTTCAATGTCTCACACACGCAGCTCTCACACGTAAACCGACCAGAGTCGCTCGAGACCCTATGCTCCGCACTCGACAACAACGGTAACCGACAGCCGCAACAGGCTCTCGCGACAGCTTACTGTACTCAAAATCGTCGCCTGCCTGAGAACGCACGGCGCGTTCCGGCCCTTCTCAACACCACCACCTCTGGTCACTGAATAGGTAAGTATAAGTTGGTATATAATGATGTTTTACCCGCTACTGGAATCTATGAGCCGTGTCACTTCTTCAGGAGCATAAAAGGGGTGGTTAACTCCTGCAGCTTCACTATCCGACGTTGTAGGTACTCCCAATTCCATTAAATTATCTAAAGCAGTTATATGTTTATTTTATGTAATAAATATAAAAATAATAATATACCGGTGCAGGCTTGGAGATCGTTGAGAGAAAGGCTGGACGGTTGCTGGACAAGAATCGGGCTGTTCGACGCTCCCCTGATGCTCCCTATGGACTTTGATCTGATCAAGACACCATTTTCAACTTGGGCAATAAAAATGTTATAGGTTAAAATAATAGATTGTTTTCAAATAATGATTATAGGGTACTTTGGCTGTGGGAAAAAGTCGGTTTATACTCCGGGTCCAAAAAGACGAAGGTCGACTCTTCCGGTGTTATCCCTCTGGCTTGCTCCCATTCGTACAGTCGTCTTGTAAATTTGTTGGAGATGCCTTCAAATCGGAACATCCCCGTCGATGTCGGTATGAGGACTTCTTGTCTTCCAGTCAGTCTTGTTTTCTTGGACCTTGAAGATTTATAACATTAACATTAATTTTACAGATTTAAAGTGTCTCCTACCTTTCGTTGTTTTTATTTTTGTTCTTTTCTTTATCTTTGTCTCCTTTCTTTGCCTGTTCTTTACCTTGTTTTATCCTGTCCCACTCTTCTAATTTCTTCTTGAATTCCGGAGACAAGTCACGCTCTCTATTTTGGTCCCTTGATTGAAAACGACACTGAAATATACAAGATGGAAATGAAATAACGTCGGTTTACCTCGTATCCGTCCGTTTTCTCTCCGCGATGTTCTCCATCTTCTTTGAAAACTCATCAGTGAGCCGGCTCTGAAGTTGGGCGAATCCGAGTTCAATTTCGTATCTGATATTGTCCTGAAATACTTCGTCCTCTTTCTCTCCGAGTATGTCACCGCTGCTGATTTCATCTGACTCTTTATTAATCAAACGTAATTAAATTTTAACTGATTTTAAAAAAACTGGGCATGCATTACCTATGTCGTATATAAAGCTTTCCAATCTAATCGGGCTGACGGGTGCAGAGCTGGAACCCTGTAAGAAAACGTTGCGGACTTTGAACCATTTCGACTTTCTCGACAGCTGAGGTGAAGCCCCACGATTCTGAGAAATAGAATAAGAATAAATCTGTTTGAATAGATATTTAATGCCGATAAAACCTTTCAAACTTCAACTAAGAAGTTTGATATTGATCAAAAGTATAGTAGAATAAGAAAAGTAATAGTAGTTTAGAAAGATTGATTTAATAAACTTCAGAATGCCAAAATCTTATAAAAATTCATTGCTTTTATAGTATGGGATGCTTTTCAGTTTACCGTGTCTTTGTTGCCTGTATCTTGCTGCTTCTTCAATTCCGTGCAGAATTCCTCGTTGGAAGGTAGAGTCAGGGTGAGCTTAGGGGCGGTCAGTTTCACAGTGCTGTGTTCTTCATCTCCACTTTGCTGCTGTTCTGGTCCATGTAGAATCAGTATTTTGTCTCTTTTCTCCTCCTGACTTCGCTTCCTTACACTTTTCGTGTTATTTATGATACCTTTCACCTTGCTCCATGGTGTCTTGTGCTTCGTGCCGAAGTCTTTGACGTCCAACTTCTGTAAATTAGCCAAGACTACAATTCCTTATAGAAAATATCGTATAAACATAAATGTGAAGATCATTGGCATTGAAAATACTCTATTACTGATACTCTATGACTGTGTAATATATATAATTTATAAATGGGACAACAATTGATTTCAATTTTTTTGATTTGTTACTCGGAAAACTTTAGCAGTTTCACGCTTCACTGTCAAAGTAGCTCTCATTAAATTGACATGATTAATCTATCTCTATAGGAAGTGGCGAATATATAAAGTCCTAAAACCAATGAGAACTATATCGCTTAATCTTGTCACAAACTTTTTGTTTCGTTATGTACAGTGTAAGTATTAATAAATGTAATTTACTATGTATTTTTCATCTTGGTACAAATGGGAAGTTGAGATATAAAGAGAGAGAGAGAAAGAGAGAGAGAGAGAGAGAGAGAGAGAGAGAGAGAGAGAGAGAGAGAGAGAGAGAGAGAGAGAGTGTTGTACGTACAATAATTTCACGTTAATTTAGTATGTGTTTTAGAAAATTTGACTGTAATATCACCCAAACCTTTGTCACAAATGTTTAGTCTTTCATTTTAAACAGTGTACGTTAATCAATACATTGTAATTTATTATGTATTGCATAACGAAAGTGATCTACAAGCATATGTTTTACAAACTTCTTTTATCACTTAACCTTGTGTCATAAATTTTGTAATATTTCGTTTTGTGTAATGTACGTACAATAATTTCACGTTAATTTAGTATGTGTTTTAGAAAATTTGACTGTAATATCACCCAAACCTTTGTCACAAATGTTTTTTCTTTCATTTTAAACAGTGTACGTTAATCAATACATTGTAATTTATTATGTATTGCATAACGAAAGTGAACTACAAGCATTTGTTTTACAAACCTGTTTTATCACCTAACCTTGTGTCATAAATTTTGTGATATATCGTTTTGTATAGTGCACGATCAATGAACGATACATTTTAATTTATTATAGTTTTTATATAACGTGACGCATGTTCTCGTGTTTTAAGACTAAATAGAAACCTCTTCCAACCGTCTCCACATATTTCAAAATATTTCGTACGTAATTACAATCAGTACATTTTAATTCAGTATGCATTGTTTTACACATGTGAAGTACAGAGAAACATGTTTTTTAGACGGAATCATAATTTCTCCCTTTTTCACAATTTGGTGGTTTGAAAGCACACCCTAACTACTGATAACCATCATTGATAACTATCAAATCAGCCAGTTATTTGACGGCATTTCTAACGTTATATTAATGCAAATTTTTCCTGACAAAGTAGTTAAAATGAGAACATACCTTATTTGCTATATGTTCCTCCAGTGACTTTGATGTTTCACCATCAAGGGATTTGCTTCTTCTTCCCTCTTCTTGCCCGCTGAAACCGTTGTTGTTTCGTAGCGTCGAACAACTCCGTCCTGTTGCTAAGCGAGAGAACAAGAAGGTTCACACAAATAGAAATGGATGAAATGATGTCTTTCTTTCATTTTTCTCAAATAAATTAGAAATTATAAAACATACTAATTGTAATTATAATGTTAATACCTTCTGTGAGTATGTCTTCTTCCGAGGAGGAAGAAGACTCGGGGCGAGATATGTTGATCTGAACGCCAAGTGATGAGTGGCTTCGGCAAGAGCCTGCTGGACTGACGCTGATTGAAGAAGACGGGTCGCTCGAAGAGTTGGGTACTTTGAGAGTCAAAAGCTCGTCCTTTTCCTTTTCCCATCCGAGGGCGCCTTTCACCTTAGTCCACTTGGAAACTTTGCACACCTTCTCCCTTCCGCCACCCGACTCCAAGTAGCGTATCTTCATCCTCAAGTACGAGTTGTCCCTTTTCAGCGCTTCCAGTTCGGCCACCACCTGGCCAAAGTCCCGCCTTAAGTCCGCTTCGCTCATCCCTCGGCATTCGCATACTGCCACTGACCGGTCAGACCTCTCGACTCTGTCTGTTGTAATATTGGAACTCCACACTTGGACCGATTCCAGCTTCGGTATCAACACAAGTCTTTTTTTAGACCCGGTCTAAAACATCCCCCTACTCACAATCTAATTACACGTAGTTTAAACAAAAGCTGTTTATCCAATCCTATATCTATTTAGCAAACTTTACCTCCCAATTGTTTGCCCTGTTACAATTATAATCATTTTGAACAATCCCGGACGTATCGATGAAACAATAACAAACTAAATAATTTTTTTCAATACAATATTGCTATCGATATAACTGAAATAAATACAAACAAACCAAAATAAACACAAATAATAAAAATATACATAATATATAACACGCTTAAATACTACCAAGCACAGTACAAAATTGCATAATATGACAAATATAGACTGGTTTCTGAAAATAAACAAAATCACTGCAGTTTGTATAGTCCGTTGGTCATAAGAAATTTTATAAAATCGGAGTAAATAAATAAAGAGAAAACCAAACTTCGTCGCGTGCAGCCGTTTGAACTCGTTTGGTTGAGCTATTTTTAGCATAGTTTCATAGATGCAAGCATATTCTACAGCCCACTATCATCTTACAAATTTCATTAATTAAATATTTTTATCGAACGGGGTCGCAAGTTTTCCATGCTCTACCCACATTTTGTTAATAATAAAAATATCGATAAAGTGAGTGTTATGATTTATTTGTCTAGATTATTTTAAGCTTAACAAGTCACCCTTTGGTCACAGGATGTACAAGGTTTTCCAAGACAGCTTTTGTTTTTTAAATAGAGTAGCCATCTCTCTTCCCGATTTGATAAGATTTTGGGCTTTTTTTCCATATTATTACTTACAAATAAAAAATATACTGCCTTTTCTAAGTCAATTCTGCTAGAGATCACAGTTGGCAAAGTTAAAATAAATACATTGATTGACCAAATTACTTCTTTCATTAATTATTCTTTTTATGTGAGGTTTTGGTTGAAATAAAAAGTTAGTGTCACGAGCGGGATCGAACCCACGACCTTCGGCTCAATACGCCGCTGCTCTAACCACTTGAGCTATCGTGTCAAGACGAAGGTCGTGGGTTCGAATCCCGCTCGTGACACTAACTTTTTCATTTCAACCAAAACCTCACACAAAAAGAATAATTAATTCAAATAAATTACAATTAATTAAGGTTTTTAGTTGAGAGTTGAGTTTTAATTGTAATATATTAATTGGTCAAGCAGACCACGAAATTAGTGAATTTAATTAAAATAAAGTTTGATGATCAGTTGAATTTCTAAATTTGGCCATATCTTTGGATTAACAAACGGAATCAAACATTTCCTTTCCGTTGTTCTCAAAATAAAACGCACTTTTTTTAAATATGCAATAAAAATTATCTTTTCATTAAAAAAACAGTATATAATGGAAAATCCGTTATATTCGATGTACAGTGTCAAGTGTTCATTGTTTGATATTTTGCACGTTTTGATCGTTGCCAATCATTTTGGTCTGACAGACATTTCGCTTTCCGACATCAGTAGGAGGTGTGCACATTTTCATCTTTATTTTGGTCCTTTCCTATGACTTCCATCTTTGCTTTGATTTCTCAGTCGAGTTTCGGTTTCTCACCATTCTCAGTGGTGCGTACGTGTTCAAGCTAACCGTTATCTATACCGTAACCGATATCAAATCTGCCAAGAAAATATTTGTTGAACAAACTGAATTTGGGGACAGATGAAGTAAAGAAAATGGTGAGATTACTTCTTGAAATCGGTACCGTGATCCTTACGAACATTTTAGTCCTTTTAATTTCTTGCTTTACAAACACTGGTTGTGGGTTATAAGCAGGTTCATGCCAACCAATTCTTCTTTAATTTCTATCTTTATAAAACCACAGTGAAGATGGATGAAAACCTGTGGCTTGGTCGTATCTGTCGTTTTGGTTCTGAGTTACAAGCAGGGCGAGGTAAATCGATTCTTTTTCTATGTATATCTAGCATTATAACCGGCGAGAGCCTCAGGCGTGTTAGGCAGACCAAAATTATCGGGCAGGAACTAACCACAGGCACATCACTCGTCAGACATCAAAAATTTCACAATTGTTTTGATGTCACAGCATTCGCAGCTAAAAACAGTAAAAATTGTCAGTTTAAAATCGTTTACTTAGAAGCAACCAACTTACATAATGAATAAATGTAGCTTGATCGTTTGCGATCATTCTGGTCTTGATTTCAAACATGGCGAGGAAAGAAACCGATTCTTTTCTTTCTTATTTTACGAACCCACCACTGAAAATGGCGTCTGCTAGACCAAAACAGACAAACCAATAATCGAAAACGACCAAACTACAATGTATAATATTTGTAGGTTCTTTTGGTTTTTTTAACATTTTGGTCTGTATATCCGCGCTGTAGGACTCGTTTCGGCTTCTTGCTATCAATGTTTACAAGAAAATATTTATTTGTTGGACAAAACGAAAAACGAGATCGACGCTAGAAATTAAATGTTTAGATTTGTACTTGAGGTCTGCCGAGTGAAGAAACTGTAGCTTGGTCTTTTGGTTCAGGGTGTAAGCAGGGAGCAGCAAAGCACCCCCTCTTTTCGATTTCTTGCTCTTCTTCGATTTTAAAGTAAAATGCCGAAAAACGTCAGATCGGCCTCACCCTTTCTCTTTGTTCATTAACGGTGAAGGATTTAAGGAGGGAGAGGCGGGACCCTGAAACGTATTTATTCGAATTTTCCGATATGCCAGCTTTCCATTTCAACATTCCCGTTTGAAATCAAAGATTTTGTACCATGTCTCACCCGGCTTCAACCGTAACCGACAATAAAACAAACTTACCATTTTTTCTTTTTTTTGGGTTTACGCTGGCATATTACCCATGAAGTTTTCTATTTTCATTTTACTGTCGAGCGTGATCGGCCAACCAGGGCCAGGTCCCCGCCGCGCACCCGCACCACTCATTCAGCTCAATCGTCTTCTCATCTTCTAAATGTTCATGGTTGAAGATAATCAAAAAGAAACGTTTATCGACTTTAGACATCCATAGATTATGTTGAAAGCTGATGGATTGTTGCTTATTAGGACAGATTCTAAGTTTATTGGTTTGGAAATGTTTGGGACTTTGCTCAGATTTTTTAGCAGTTTGACTCTTTCATTTTCATATTCTGGACATTCAAAAATTATGTGGGAAGGATTTGAAGGGCAATCGCAAGTGGGACAGTTCGGAGACGATGCCAAACCGATTCTCTTCTTGTAGCTACCCCATAGGCCATGATTTGTCTTCAGTCAAAAAATAGTAGAATAGAACTCCTTTGACATTCCTTCTGG
The DNA here is from genome assembly GCF_000648675.2 of Cimex lectularius. Lineage (NCBI taxonomy): Eukaryota > Metazoa > Arthropoda > Insecta > Hemiptera > Cimicidae > Cimex > Cimex lectularius. Next base: position 266,879 of record NW_019392650.1, read on the forward strand.
GCTATCGCCTTCCGAAAACCATGGTTTTTTCTTGAGCTCAGGGAACAGTGACCTGTAATAATTGCCAACATTTGATGCGTTGTATTTTTCTTGCCACAGATTTCTTTTTCAACTTTTCCAAAAAAAAATTTCCCGTCATCTTTAGGAAGTCAAGGGTTGGACCTGATGTTGCAGCCTCCTTTGCAAGTGCGTCCACCGTTTCATTTTGCCATAAGCCTGCTTGGCAGCTTACCATTTAAGATGTGAGAAGCAGAAAAGAGTTTGACAGACCAAAACTCTCTATTCTTGCTGAGTTGAACTATCAGACGCGTTTCTACCGGTCAAGGTTTTAAGCAGGGTGAGATGGAAGCACTGAATCTTATTTATTTGAATTTTGGGCAAACCAACGTTTCATTATATCTTTTGACAAAAGAGAGAGAGAGAGAGAGAGAGAGAGAGAGAGAGAGAGAGAAAATAAACAGGCCAAAATTATCAGAAGGACGAAACCACAAACGAAAAATCCCTAAAGAGAATCTCACTATGATGTTCTCTGGAAAATTACTTATTAACTTTTAAAAAATCAAGCTTCGTTACTCAAGCAGTATTAAATAATCGGTTCTATGCTATCATAAGTAAAATTAATACTTTTTCGTCCAGTGGGTAAAAAGTGCAGCAACAAAAGTTTATACATTTTTTAGTCTTAAGTCAGGTCATTTGTCTGCTAGTCTTGTTTTTGAAGTGTTTTGGTTTCTCGCCATCTTCAAGGTTTTAAGTTGGGACAGGCAAGGCACCAATTATTTTCTATTTGTAGCCTTACAAATCAACCACTTATAATGACGAGAAGCCGAATCGAGTTTGGACAGACCAAAACAGAGTGGAGGCAGATCAAAATAATCGGAAACGACCTAATACAGTTTCATTATCTTCCAGACATCTAAAATCTCATAATTGTCACGTGCATTTATCAGCTAAGAATTCGGTCTGAATACCTTCTCATAAGTGATGCAATCTGTAGTTTGGTCGTTTCCAAACATTTTGATCTGCGTGAGGCAACCAGCTACTTTTTCAAAATTGTGCTTTGTTTATGGTGAAATACTAAAGCGTTTGTTAGAGGTTTAAGGAGGGTGAGGTGGGACACTGAAACGTATTTATTCGAATTTTCCGAAAACCCAGCTTCTTGGGGAATACGGAGGGATGAATTGGTTGGTCGTTTCAATCATTTTGGATCTGAGATATAAGCAGAACGAGGACAAACATTTCTCTTTTGAATTTCTTGTCTAACAAACCGGCCACTGAAGATGGCAAGAGCTGAAACGCGTCTGACCTGAACAATGTGGATTGTCAGATCAAGATAATCGAAAACGACCAACTACAGGCCATCCCGCAGACCCCAGGAGGAAATACCTCAATCTTTCTTTTCTAACGCTTCAGTCGCTGGAACTGCCACAGAATTGAAATTTTAAGAAATTTGAGTATATTAATGATCCTCTTCCTTGTATACTTTTAAATGAGACATTTGCATAATATTCTGTAATCATAGATAATAGAAATCATGTATTAAATTCTGTTTAAGTTAATTATAAAACTGAAAATGTAAGAAGAACATGAAGAAAAACAGCAAGACATTTTGAAATATATATTTGCATTCATACATCAGAATTGTTATTCATAGGATGCCTTTATTAACACGTATGGCAAGTATCCTTGTTGTATTTCCTTAAAATATAACATTTCTTGCTATAATAAAATATATAATAAAATAAAAAACTTGCAAATTGGGCGTGTATATCCATTAAATATTGATGTTTTACGTTTAACGGTTAGTTTGAGAAATGTTTAGTGTACGTGGGGAGGTCGAGAAGTTCATTTATTTATTACGATGGCATCCTCTCTAGTACAACAAACGACGTCCACGTCGCCCCACACCCGGTGCCACCCCCAAGAACCACCCTCCAAGAGCCACCCTTGGGCCTCACGCGCAACTCGAGGGAAAATCGTTTGACCCAGTTGTCACGTCCAGATCCTCCTCTATGGTTACAGCCCTTATAAACTTATTTTGTAAATGCAAATCCCATAGGTTTTTAATTTCGAGCACTTCGACCTTTAAACCCGACTTACTACTTCTTAATCCACACCTTTATATCGTTTTCCTAGGGTTCAAACCGTTAAAATAGTTCTAGCATAACAGCCACAGCTGGTCAATATTCGGAAATTGGGTCACTCTAGGATAAAAAAAATCTAACATGGCTCTTGTTCCTGAGAAATAGATTTACCTACAAGCTTTGGGTGATAGTTCACACAGTGTAAATCTCGTTTTTGTGTATTCAAACCATAAGAGGAATTAACATAGCAGGTAAGTTTTTTCTAGTGTTACTATTTGTTGAAAAAATAATTTATATTGGTGCAGAAGTATTTATTTTATCTAGTAGTTTTTCTTTTGGCTTTTAATTAATGTTTTTCTTGGGCTCTGCGAGGACCAACTTACAGCTGGGAAGACCTATAATTTTGGCCCTACCCGATCTTACGATTACAATTAATCATTTTAATTATGAGTATGATAAAATCATTTATTTCAATGTCCTCACTTCCAGAATTGTGCCAGATTCAAAATATTGTAATGTGTAACTTGAAAATTTAAAAAAATATACTATTCTTGTTCTACATTGCAGCTGGATAGAATTAGTTATAAATACTAAAATTGTTATACCCCAAAGAAAGAAGATTTAAAATAAATAATTAAAAGATAAGATAAATTTAAACAAATAATTAAAAGATAAGATAAATTTAAAAAAATAATTAAATAAATAAATAAATGGTCTATTCGTTCTCATTGTTGGTTATACAGTCTCTTGAGCAAAATGTCTTAGCAGGACATCTACGAGATGAATTTTAGGGTTTTACACTGTTCTTAAATACGGAAGTACATGGCATCAAAACAATAATGAGATTTTTCTCCAACAATTCATTAGCTTCGCAAGCTAGTTCCTCCATTAGCTCCTTTAGTTTGGTCTTTTTCAATCATGTAGTCTGTCAGATTCGGTTTCTCGCCATCTTCAGTGGTTGTGTTGCTACAGGTATTACATGATTCTGAACTCTCGATTTTACTCAGTTCTTACATACAGAAGTTACAGTTACATACAGCATCAAAATATTTTTGAATTTTTTTCTCGATCTTTACGAGGTGATAATCCTTTAGTTTCACCATTTTCGATCCTTTAAATATGTTAGAATTGTTCAGTTTCTCGCCATTTTCAGTGGTTGTATTGCTACAGTTATTATATGATTGTGAACTCTCGATTTTAGATTTGTAGCATCAAAATTGTGAGATTGTTGAGGTTTGTCGGTTTGGATAAGTTCGTTTCCGATCATTTCGGTCTATTTGTCCATACTTTTTTGTGGTCTGCCAGATGTGTTTCGGATCTTCAGGTTTGTAAAGTACGAAATTAAAAAAATGATTGATTGGCCTTGCACTGCTAATACCCAGAAACAAAATGACCAATACGACCAAACTGCAGGCTCATCACTCCGTAGCCCCCATGAAAAAAATCTCGCTTTTTTTTTTTTTCCTTACCTGCCTCTTTCTATTTTTTACATTTTGTCCAACAATTCATTATCTTCGGAAGCTAATGGATTTTTAATGTCTGCTGCGTTATGAACCTGTCGTTATTTCGTTTCCGATCACTTTGTTATGCCTGTGTACACTTGTTTAGTTTACCACACGAGTTTCGGCTTTTGCCATCATAAAAGGGTGTTTGTAAAATAAGACATTTAAAAAAATAGTTGGTTGGGCTCGTCTTAATTACAACCAAGATCAAACATGATAAAAAGCCAAGTTCATCACTTCGTATACCTCATGTAGAAACTTTACAATTTTCTTCTTCACTTAAGTCCAAGCGTCCCTCTCTTTGTTTTGTTAATCCAACAATAATAGCTGCGAAACCACGCCGAAACAATTGTAAGATTTTTAAGGTATGGGGGTTATGTGTAGTTTCATGATTTACGAACATTTGGGTCTGCCTGCCCGAACGTTTTTGACCTGTCAGTTAAGTTTCGAATCTTGCCATTTTCACTAGTGGGTTTGCTAAGCGAGAAATTCAGAACATAGATGATTGTCTTCCTTGTGCTTATAGTCCAGATACAAAATGATTAAACTGATAGATTTGACCCAACTCTTACCTGCGAAAGATACGTGACAATTGGGAACATTTTTGAGTTATGCGAGATGACGAACCTGTAATTATGTTGTTTCTGATTATTTTGGTCTGCCTCCGCAACATTCATATATAGATGCGTTTCGACTCTCGCCATATTCAGTCGTTGCCTGGTAAAGCAGGAAATTGAAAAGAGTCGATGCCTTGCCTCACCATGCTTATAACCTAGATTTAAAATTAGCAGCTACAGGCCTGACAAACCTATAGAATAAATTTCACAATTTCTTGTTTGCTTACCTGCACGCGTTCTCTCTTTTTTAGTTTGCCCAAAAAATCGAGAGTTTCCTGCAATACTTTTTAGCTTAAGCCCAACTCGACTCTGAACATACCGAGAAACCACCAAAATGATCGGAGTGTGCGTATTACAAGCTCTTCACTCCGTAGACACCAAGAAGAAATCTCACTATTTTCTTGTTCACTTACATGCAAGCGTCCCTTTTTGTCAGTTTGCCCCAAAAATCGATATTTTCTTGTAATATTGAAATAGCCTAAACATAGAACCGTCAATGAAGACGGATGTCTTATAGACCAAAACTCCGAGACTAGGCAGTAAATGACCGGAAATGATCAAACTTCAGATCAAAGACATTGTTAATTTTAACTTGCGGTATATTTTACCCACTGGACGAAGAAATTTTTTTTAGTGAAGATATCACGGACGGGATAATTAATACTGATTCAATAACTATTTGTTGTTGTTTATTGTCTTGAGTTTGATATATCTTCCGATGGTGGCGATTTCTAGATCAAGATAGATCAAGACTTAGTAATGAGCCGCGGATTCCTAATGAGAAACTAGTTGCTAAATTCTTATTCATATTTGTAATGGTTTGAGGGTGGTCTCGAAGAACATGTTCCATTGTGCAAGTAGTGACATGGTGGGCACCGAAGGTACATCCGGACCTCTTGAGGCAGTACAACAAGCGAGAAACCCTTTGCTCTGTTATTTGTGCAAGGACTACTTTTCTGAACCCTGTCTTCTCAGTTGCTACCACACTTTTTGTGCCCAATGTCTTCAAAACAAAATCACGGACAACAAAATCAACTGCCCCATATGCGGGTAAGTGCTGCGTAACGTCTCATTCGAAGGACGAGTCTCTATTGTGTTTTCTAATATTTAGAAGCACGACTCAGTTGAAAGACAACTGCCAGTTGCCTCCGCCGGACACACTGATGAGGCATCTCATCGACCTGGCCAATACCGACAATCCTCCTTGTTCCAACTGCGACAAGAGAGACCGACCTTCCATGTTTTTCTGCAGCACCTGCGGTAAAGACCAAAACGTAAAATCCATGTTTCGGAAATGAATCTTTTAACTTTCATACAGGCCAGGCGCTTTGTACGCATTGTCGAGAAAACACCCACCGAGCGAAGATGTTTTCCACGCACGATGTAGTGCACATGTCGAAATGCGCCAAAGATGGTCATAGACGTGTAAGTACGATGGTTTTGTGTTTTTTGCAATTCTTTAGTATTGTTTTGTTTTTAGTGTGTCGCACACGGAGAGCAATATATTATGTTTTCCAATTCGCAAAGGGCGATGCTCTGTGTCAACTGCTTCCGAGACACTCCTTCAGAAGCAAGACTCCACTGCGTAGACATCGACACGGCTTATGCTCAGGGTTGCAAGAATCTTGAACGTTCCCTTTTGGTTTGTATTCCGTCCTTCTCGCCTTGTTCACCTTCTCGCCTTGTTCACGTTACGACTTATATCCTTATTTAGTCGGTTAGGGAGACACAAGGCTTAGTTAGGTCAGGGGTCGTGGCATGCCGGACGTTACTAGACGAACTTCACCACAACACGAATACTGAAAAATCCACAATACACTCGTTTTGCCAAGGAATGCAGGACTCTATCGCGAAAACTCAGGCTGCGATGTTACTTGAGGTTCAAAGGTAAAATAAACATTAAGAACGTGAAGTTCAGACAGTGGTTCTAAAGCCTATTGATTTTTTAGGCAATACGAGAGCAAAGAAAGAGTCCTTCATTCTCAACTCGTCAATTTAAGCAGCGTGATTCCAGTTCTTCAGGCACACCTCATCCTTTGCCACACTTTCTCAGGCATGGCGACAAAGTTTCAGTTTTTAGATCTTGTTTACGCCATGATCGACCGTCTGAATAGCATATCCCAGCTCTCTCAACCTATCAGGTATTACATAAAGGAGTTTATTATTTACGTTTGAAATACATACATTTTTTAGGCCACTTCAGTCAAGCCTGATCAAAACGAACTATAAATCCGAGTTTGCGCAGAGTTTAGAGCCATGGATCGGAAAACCGCTCCCACCAATACCCAGTACTCAAACTACCCAAGGTTTCCGATTTAGAAAGCAACTACATTAAGCAGTTTTTTATAATTCATCTCCCAATCCTGCAGGTGGCACTGAAGAAAATACCACTCCTGGAGGAAGTCAGAAAAAGCAAATTACAAAATTAAAATCACTTGATGAAGGGCAGTTCACAAACCATTGCAGGACTTTTGAAACACAGATGAAGGTATTATTTAGTTTTTTTCACCGAAGAGGCATAGAAGTGAGAGAGAAAGATTTCACTGGTCTAGGAACTAGGAGCAGAAGTGACAGGAGTAAAAGAGAGATTGACTCAGCTTCAAAGAGATGTGGCAGTCTTGAAACGAGCTGCAGTACAACCTCTGGCAAAGAGGCACACAAATATCTCTAAAGATTGTGAGAGGTTAGAAGCCACACTCCACAGATTCCACATGGAACTGGACAGGATGAGAGGCTCTTTTGAGTCTCTCTGGCAAGACCAGCTAAGGAGAATCAGGCTTGAACAGGATATCTTCCAGTCCCAAGTATATCATACAGTTTTTTCATGTACCATTTTAGCTTTAATTGCTTTTTTAATTTTTAATTATAGATGGGCGAGGTTGTTAGGATAAGATGTGAGGTGAAGCAGCTCGCCTCAATCACCCAAGAACTAGAGCCTTGCGTTAAACGACTTTCAAACCAAAATTTGGACGAAATGATCAATATCAATACACTCATCGATCACATCACGAACATGCACTCTCCTGATATAAAGTAAGTTGAGTCAATCTCATTCTTAGTGAGTCAATTTATTTGTTATTCTTAGGTACATCCTGGATCACGGTTCTCAAAAGGGATCAGCAGTGCATTCAACAGCTACAACACCTCAGCCACCAGAAAAAGAAATAAAAGGTAAGCTTATAATCTTAAAAAGACAAAAATATATTTATAACTTTTTTCTTTCTATTAGATATATGCAACGACTCGAAGACTGATCAGTATGTCAGGGCACAGGATCATAGAATTAGGGGTGTCCTTAGCCATATAATGGACAAAGTCAGGACAAAAGAAGATCGTAAAAAATCTCCTGTTCAGGAAGATCGTGGTATACTAATCACAAGAGACAGAGAACCTTCCAAAGAAAGAAAAGAATCTTCAGGTGCTTCGGGAAAAAGTATAAAATTATATCTAAGATAGTTATTATGTTGTTCTTAAACAGTTCTAACTAGGCAACTTTTAAAGACTTGAACTGTTGTTCTTAATTTTTAGCGAAGGCAGAGGCGCCCAAAAGCTGCTCAATATACCACAGCTTAAGTGGTAAAACGCTTCAAGCTACACAGATGCAAGTATGTGCTATCCCTTTGAAAACAAATTTCTGACGATAATAATTCATATTTCAAAATTACAGAGGCCAAGTGAAAAGCAATCGGAAGAAGCGGCATTCCTTATGAAAAAGTGCATTCAAGAACACCTTGAAGAGCACATCAAACAGAAACTTGCCCAGAGATCCAAGTCGATCACAAAGCACAAAGAGTTCCAAGGTAAAGTCCAAGCATGCTTATTTCTTAATGCAAAAATGTTTTCACTAAAACTGTTCTGCACTTCTTTTTTTCCCCCAACGTGAAAAAATACAAATCACAAAATAAAACATAAAATCAAATATATAATATTAAAGGTGAGAAGGATGTAGCCCCATTTACAACTAGAAGAAGAAAAATGTCTTCAAGAATGGACAAAGGTATGTTATTGTTTCACGAAAACATATATCTTTTTATATTGTAATTTATATACGTTCCTTGAACATGTACTTAAAGAATAATGAATGGAAATTTTAAAAGTTTCAAAGAAAGTATAATACAAGGAATAAAAGGATTATTAATTAGAAATCATTTTATTATTAATAATAAATTTAGTGCATTAATTGAAGTTTGAAAGTGGTTTCTCTAAAATTGAACTTATCGACACATTGTTTTACTGGTTCTGCCTATTCTCACTGGTTTACAGTTATCAGATCAACTCAGCTTCACCAAACACACTTGATAACTGAACCTCAGCTCAAACTGAGTTCCTCACTTTTAACAGACTAAAAAGAGATGAAGAAATCAGAAAAAATAAAACACAATTATATGGTATATAGATGGCTCCAAAACCAGAGACAGAACCTAATCAGGTATATACCTGGTCAGGTATAACCCAAAATATGCACAATCACACCCAATAGGTTAATACACCTTGGTCTTTCAAGCTGTTATAAATGTTATTTGCTTGGATATTGTTATACTTGTGCATTGTAAAATTTTAAAGTTGTTGCACTGACAGAAAAATCCTGATAAAATCCGACGCCAAGTGGTCTTAAAAGCATTATCAGATAAAAAATGTCATATCTAAAATGAATCCAAAACGAAAAACATTACAACCTTACAATATCTTGTATGCCGGAGCACAAAGGAATTTTGGGTTATGAACAAACTGGCCAAACGTGGATCACGACACCAACTATATGCACCAAACCTTTAATCGGGATGAGAAAATCAAACATAGAACATCCTCCACCTCAGAACGAATCCAAATAAAACCAGAGGAGAACTAGAATAATTTGATAAATCTGATTAGAATCAGTTTAGCCCTTGTTAATATGAAGAGTGCTACGTGCTCATTAGTTTTTGCTGTTTGGAAGACAGAAGTGTTGTTTAAGGTCTTTGCCCACTAGAATGTAACATATAAGGATCGTATCAGGCACTAAAAAAAACGCTCCGGTCACTACTATGCCCACTGCAACGGATGAACCACGTTCTATACCCGTATGTAACGTGTATGTAAAAACGTTTCGTAGCCATCTTGCTTTCACTGTTATACATTTCTTTTTTAAAAACACGTCGTTTGTGAATTTTGTTTTCACGTGAGGAGTGATTTGAATGAATGAATGAATAAAGGCTTTATTTACACAAAGTATTTACATTAACTTTACATTTCGAAAGAAAAAGCTAAATTGACAATGGTCTTAGCCGTCTGTCGAGTTGCTTTATCAATTTTTGTATCTTTAGAATGAACTTTGATTTTAAAAATTGAATTGGTCAACCAGGTATTTTCGGTACCATAGGGCGTGAGTGAGATACACCACAAGCTTCCTCCAGTTATCCCTTCCATTGAGGATTGCAATGACTTCTTCTACATCCAGCTTCAGTTTCCCAAAGTACCTTTGGCGGAACTCTCTCAGAACGGGGCACACTCCCATGAAGTGGAGAGTGTCCTCCAGGACGTTGAGGTTACATAAGGAGCAAATGATGGCGCGATCCTGTCTCTACGGTTGGCAGTTCAGCTGAAGTAATTCACCCCTCGCCCTCAAGACCAGAGAAACCTCACAGGCTGTCATATCAGAGCATTCCATGTAGTTTCGCCCTAAGTGAAAATCCAGTCTTGCGTGTAAGTTGTGATGTAAGCTGTTTCTCGCGCGGGTTACCAGGTCTTTCCTCTTGCTCTCCTCCCATTTTTTTATCAGGCCCGAGGTATTAGAGGACTTCAGTTCTTCCCTACTTACTCCTACACCATACAGCCTACCTAACTCTGACAGCTGCTTGTGCCATAAAATGCCTTTATTTATTACTGTCAGCCAAAAACTGTGTCAGTTTGTCAGGTGTGTGATTCAGTATTTTACTTATATATTTCAAATGCAGGCTCAAAGTGTGACTGTAGAGTGGTGTGACCGAGCACTCAAAATATAGGATGTAGTCTGGGGTATTAGTTGGCAGGCAGAGCTGTTTCTTGATGAAGTATTTCTGTACATTTTCTATTTCCTTCAAGTATAAGTAACCCCAGACCTGCGGACCATAGCATACTACAGACCTTAGGGTGCTGTTGAATATCACCATCTTTTCCTCTATGGGATCTTCTTGTTGGTCATTATTTTGTGCCACAGACTATTAACGGCGTATTAGCGCTGCTGGCCTTCTCCCTGCAGTGATGCTTCATCTTCAAGGACTTAGTGAAATTAATACCAAGGTATTTGTAGCAGTTTACGCAGTCCACTCTTTCACTTTTGAAGATCCATCTTTCGTTTTTCTTAAGTCTTCCGCCTCCCTGCCGACAGACCATAATTTGGGATTTCTGCAGATTCAGTTTAAGGTTCCACTTGTCGCAATAGTCTTCTAAATCCCTTATCATGAGTTGCAACGATGCAGGTGTAGAGGCCAACAACACTATGTCGTAGTAGTATCCTTATTTTTCGTCCGTTAATTATTACCCCTCCGCATAGTTCGTCCTCCAGGTCGTTAAGGAAGATTGCGAACAGGACCGGACTGAGTACGCAACCTTGTTTGACTCCCATTTCGCAGGCAAAGTCACTCGTCAGACCTTTTGTCCAGATTCGGGCATCTGATCCGGCATAATAACTTTTGAGGACGTTAATAATCTTTGTAGATAGCCCGTAGGTAGATAATTTATAAAATAGTGCTCTCCTTTCTATACTGTCAAAGCAGCCCGAAAATCTACAAAAAAAAATAAGTACACCCTTTCTTTGTCAGATAATTTTATATTTACAATGTTGTACAGGTTGAAGATGTTGTCTATCATGCTATATCCGGTTCTGAAGCCTGCTTGCGATTCTTTAAGTAGGTTGTGCTTATTTATCCAATTCTTTATTCTCTCCAATAGAACACCTGTGAAGAGTTTTGCAATTGTATTAAGTAGAGATATTGTGAGGAGTGATTTTTGTTAAATAAAGTATGGCTGTTAGAAAATTATCAATACGAGCATTGTCCATGATTGCCATTATTTTGGACGAGGAAAAGGAAAAGCAAAAACAAAAAATACTAGACGCTACTGGAGTCACGAATCTCTACGAAGTCGGGTAACAACAACTATTCTATTAGTTGTTCATCCTCCATTTTTATTACGATACAAACACTCACAATACAATAGAACACAGATCTCTTCGTCAAATGCAAAGAACTTGTGTGGAATGGGACAGCAACGCAGTAGGCTGGATGCGCACAATGTTCACATGTCATACAGGGAGCGTGCCGACACCTGCAAAATATTCTCGGCAGCCGATTGTTGACTGAACGTTCATGGCACGCTAAGGTGTTGGCCGGTGATGGAACGGTGTAGTGGGCATTTTCTAATACTAAATGATGTAAAGAATATTTGTTTGCATGTGCCGGTATGGTTACGGTCCTAGTATGATACGTTCTAGTGGGCAAAGACCTTAAGGAGTAATGACATCCATGGAAACCCACACAAAAGAATTTTGGGTAACAAGCAAACTGGCCAAGGCATCTGCAACAACAACTATAGACCCAAAACTAAGGAAGGATCCAAAAGGATATCTACATAGACCCTCTCCACCACAGAATTGATCCAATCAAAACAAAATGGACAAGCGCTAGAATCTTTGAATGCGAAGCAACTGTTCACTTGATATATAACCTAGCATACCAAGAAAACTCATGAAAAACGCTTTCAGCAATGACAGTCAAGGTCTTCTATCTCTAAACAGAAGAATTGATTTAACTGAACCAAACAACTAGGAAAAGTACAATAAGCCAAACATGTGAAGTGCTTGGAGAATATTCAATCTGTTTCCTAGTATCATCATCATCATCATAACCTTTCTTATTTCTTGTTGATGATGAATAATGACCAGTGACACCCGCGGCAAGTGTCACATACTTCTGACTATATTTGATTTGTTGATTCTACAGCTTCCTCAATAACCATTGGTGATCCCTTTGGGTCCTCCCATTTCCTAGTATCATCCTCCTCATCATCTTCAATGCGCTAAGTGGTAGCAGAAATGAGTGAAATGTAATCAAGTGAGAACAGACACACCCAGAAATATGATCAGTGCTGTTCGACTACTTGCAGACAAACAAACATAGCCTACTTTTTCTATAAAATTTGACGATATTATTTTTAATAGAAGTATAATGAAAGTGAAAGAAGACAGTATTTCCAAAATATTTACTAAATGTGACATGTATTAAAAATTAATTTTTGTCTTGTATATTGTACGTAACAGTAAATTTACGCAATTATGATGCCATATCTCAACTAGATTGATGTCTACATCAAATGTCTACAGACAGTTTCTTTAAGAAGAACAATGAGTAACGTATTAGTCATTAAATTGCTTGATATTGTAGATGAGGACAGTGATTATCAACATATATCTGATGCGACTACTATCCACACACGTGCTCATGTGCATAAGTCAGCCACGCCTCCGGCTGTCTACCCACATTCTGACACTGAAGATTCCGTGTTTTATCCAGATACTCCAAGCTCAGGGTTAGTAATCCAGATATATCAGAAAATCAACTCTGAGAGTTAACAAATTTGTGTTTTAAAGTCGTCGGTCTTCTACGGATTTGATGGATAGGAGGAAGACCCTTGTAGTAGTGATAGGCCACGGCAAGGGGAAAGGTAAGGGGCGTATGATGCAGAAGCAGCGTTCATGGGAGACATTCCCACCCAAACGCAGGAACCACCATTACAGTTCTTCCAAATTCTGCCACGATCCGGAGTCTTTCAGGGGTGCCTTTGATCTCAATGGACTTAAAAAGGTATCAATTATTAACAATTTTTTTCCAATTTGTATGTCTTATTATTTTTAGGCGGATAGTTTCGAGGGGCATGAAGAAGCTGTGCGGACACTGGTTGCAGCGGTTCAAGAAACGAGGACAATGAGGAAGCCAAAACCACCGACGACAAACATGCCCGATAACAGCTCTGCTTAAGCTATGAGGAAAATTTTGTCGGAGATTTTAAAGTTTAAAATTTAAAATTTCTGTGATTACCAATATAAATGTTAGTCTATTATAATATGATCCTTAGGGTTTTAATGCCTAAATGTTTTCAATTATGCTTAAATTGAAACCATAAATATAAACAATATGACTATAAAATTGAGTTTAATATTATAAATATATGATAATATATTACTGATAATTTATAGTGTTTACAATGAAATTTAACCTGAAAATATGATCTCATTAACATAAATATATGAATTTTATCTTTTTATTTTATATTTTATTTGTTTATTAATTTTATTTTTGAGTTCCTGAACAGTGTTTTTAGAATCAGTTACAATGCTGCTCTTTTTAAAAAAATAAGACTTCTTTTTCCTTCTATTAATTTCCTTTATAGTCAATTAATTGGCTTCCATTTTTATTTATTCAATATAGTCTCAACAAAAAGTTGTTTATCTTACAAAATAAAAAAAAAAGAAATAGACAGAGGAGCGTATTTACTCGCATTTGGCCTATGTTGGGATAAAATAATTTATTTTAAAAAAATTGTCTACATTTGATGATTGTACTATTGCCAATATATCTAGTGGGGCATATCATATTTCATTATGTAATATATAAAAACAGGGTGCAGCATATTTGGTGAGATGCTATAAGATAAATGTTGGATGTTGAGAAGTTAAGTTTATACATATGTTACACTGTTTCGATAATTGTCTACTTATAATATTATGTGTATGTTTTATTAAAAATTGATTGTTGATGTTGTTGAATTGAAAGTCATGAGATGTTAAATTAGAAAATGTAGGATATTTTTTCTGTTTTAATACTTAATTTATTGGATCATGGTTTTTTAACTGTTTTTAATTGGTATTTTTTTTACTATATTCTTTCTCTTAAAACTCCATCCAAACAATAAATTATTACCAAACTGTTGTCATTTCAGCAAGAATAGAAAGTCAAAAAAATGAATTTGCTCAATCTTTAAATACTGAATTTTTTCAGGCAGAGTAATTGGGTGTCAAAATTACTTTCAGCGTACAAGAAAATGTATTACATTTTAAATTAGGATTCGTATTGTTTTTGTTAAGCATTAAATTATTCTTTGTCAATTATGAAATCAAATAACTTGTACTCTGAACTTCTAGGGATAAGTCATTAATTAATAAAATATAGATTTTCATTTGAGTTGAAGAAATTGGCTCAAAACTTTTATCGAATTTTGACATTAAAACATAAAAAATTAACCTACTGCCATACTGTCATGAATAATTTGTATTGATGAACGAAACTGCCAATGTAATATTGAAACAATAAATGTTTCTACAAAACTATAATGATTGATTTTAAACAACCTAAAACATTTTCAAATGTAATAAATGCAAAATTTGTATAATAATTTTAATATAATTTATTTTTAATTATCACCAGTTTCTCGAAGAAAAAACAAACAATTGATATTATATAGCTACAGAGATAAGAAAATATAAGATGGCAGAAAAGTTTTTAGCAGAACCATCATCAATATGTGAACTTGTGAATCACTAAAGATTCAATAACTTATAAATGTCCCAATAGTCCAAAATACTTGGGACGGAGTACTGCTCAGAAGGGCAGAAATTCAGATTAGCCAAAAGTAATAATGCAGGATAATCAGAAACGGTATTTCCTTTCGGAAAAATAATCAAGACATGAAAATGATTGACTTGATTAGGAAAACTAAGCAATTTTTAAATTAATACCATGAAAGCTGGCAAGGAAAACAGAATTGTTCTAATGCATAAAGACAAATCGAATAAAAGATGCTAACCCTACTAAATGAAATTGAAAGTAGTGGCACTATACTCTATCCAGATGTATAGGGATAGGGATAAAAGAGGTGGCCACAAGGCCTTCTGAACCTTGAACTGAGTAGATCTATTGTGCTCCCCTGTTTTTTAAACCCACTGGCCAGCTTCAGGTTGTTAATCAACTCCATAGCCTTGCCAGCGATTCAGTGTAGGATTTTGCTTGTAGCTTTTCCTGTCCTAATTGCAAGAATCTGCACCTACATAGCCCTTCTCAAAAACAAAATGTGTTCTGCGGACTCCTCCTTTTCCTGGCAATATCTGCAGTTTCTTCTGTCTGTAATCCTATCTGGTGCAAGTGATTTCTTAAGTAGCAGTGCCATGCAAGGAGTCCAACTAGAATCCTGGTTCGGCTGCAGTTGCCTTTCCTGATTCCTTTGTAAGTTTTGCATATGGCCCTTCTATGAACCTCTTCGCGTCCCTCATGCCTGTGGTATTGTTCACCAGGTTTTGGACTCACTAAGGATCCATTTTGTGATATATCCTTTTTTTGTGGCAAGATGCTAGGCTACAGTAGGGTTAAGGACCTAGAGAGTCCATGTCACTCCCTCTTTGGCCAACATGTCAACTTTTTCATTGCCTCTATGCCCAGGGTCACTAGCATTATTAGTTATAGTTAGTCAGGTCATTAGTATCATTGACTTCCAACCAAGGCCTCCAAACAGGTCCAAACACTCTTTGTCTCCACCTTGTGAGGTGACTTTAATGCTGCCTGACTGTCATAGAAGATAGCTATCTTCCAGGAATGTATTTCTAGCCTTTTTATTTCCCTGGCATAGTATTCAATCGCTATAATCTCAGACTGGAAAACTGTAGCATATTTAACAAGTCATAACTTTGCATTCATTCCGAAGATTCTAGCCCTCATGCCCTAAACATGGAAGTAATCAGAAGTCCAGCAGGCACATGTTAGGTGGTATATAAAAGAAATTAGCTCTGACAGATATTTCAATTATTTCTCTTCACACTCTTTTAATCAAAAACTGAATTGTACTAATAATTTGATATATAGAGTACAAGCACTAAGCAGCACATACTTCTGGGAGTGAAGTTAAAGAGTGAGCTTTTCGAATTTTAAGAAATAACAACTACCCAAAGACATTGGTTAATAGATTGTAAGATATTAATTTAAAAAACAAACGGTGAAAAAACTGATAGAAATATGAACAGTTCTTTCACGTTCAGGAGTATAACGTACGTCCCAGTGATTTTGCTCAAATTAAAATATGTGATAAAGAAATACATACCTCACTCAATTGCTACAAATATAAGAATAACTCAAGCCACCTAAGTTGAATTTATTGAATGTATTATACCAACAAAACAGAATATAAAATCGAATTTATGGTCATGATTCTGATTGTGATGACTGGTATTGGACCATCAAAACATTCAATATCAAGTAGGCATAAATTTGAATTTTTAAATGTTTTAATAATTGTCTTAATTACTCAGACAAAGAATAAAATATGTTCCACATACTAAAATGTAAAATAATAATTCTAACGTTCAAACGAATACTATAACACTTCTTGGCAATGTTAGGACTGAGTTAGCCTTCAAGGAAATTTGAGATCTTCTATTTTTAAAAAACTATGTCAATCTGTAGACATATTTATGATAATTTTTAAGTTATATATAGTTATATCAATTATTAATTGTTATTATTGTTAGTTATATTTATTGTTAAATCAATTGTACAGATATGTTTTTCATAACGTGAAATCAACATAGGTCCTAATGATAACCTCAAAATAGATCAAAATGGATGGCCAAAAGACCAAAACAGAATGACCCGGAATGATCAAGCTACAGATTCATCAGCCTGCAGTCTTCAAGAGGAAATTTCACATTATAAAAAACATCAGACTGCAATGAAAAATTATACCACCCTGATGATGGTGTCAAGCCAAAAGGTGTTTGATTGTTCATAGCAATGAGTGTGGGCAGACAAAAAATGACTGTAAATTACCAAACACTCAAAGATTGAAATTCATACCTTTGTAAGCTATTCTCCTAAAAAAATGCATAAATCTACCATTTAAGTTGGCGAGAAAAGAGTCTGAAAGGCTAAAACAGTGAGGTTAGGCAGATGAAAAATTAATCAGAAATGACTGAACTTTCATATCATAATAGTTCATCAATCCCAAGACCTCAAGAAAAAAGATCTCAATGTAAGAGATATCTGATTACGATAAGAAAAATTCATAAAGCCACCACTGAAAGAAATGAGAGGCGAAAAAGTGTATGAAAGACTAAAACAGTGAGGAGAGACAGATAAAGAAGAAGAAAAATAAGAAACAAACAAGCTATTGGATGATCAACCTCTAAACCTCAAGAAAAAATCTCACAAAGGGACCTGATTAAAGAAGGGAACACACTTACCCCATGCAGCGCTTATGCGACGCTACCCGACGCCTGGTAAACAAGTACTTTTAAATCTTTATTATAAATTAAGACTTTCATGCTCAAAAATCAACAAATCAATCTGAGTGAATTCCCAATGTTTGGAATTAAATCTAACCCCAAAATTCGTTCTTGCTAAATTAAATATTATTAACTGTTCAACTCTCTTACAACGTAAATGCCAAAAAACCATGTTAAATAATGAATTACATAAATATAATTGTTTGCATTTTTCTTGAAAAAAGAGTGTCCTAAGAGCCTTTTACAACGAAAAAGACAATAACAATTTTTTCAATTTTTATTTGTTTTTTTGCGTTTTTCTTTAAAAATACGTTTAAAAAATGTGCCTCCGAGCCTTTTACATCGGAAAAGACAATAAAAATTTTTCGATTTTTTGCGTTTTCTTGAAAACACGTAAAAAACGTGCCTATGAGCCTTATTCATCGAAAAAGACAATAAAAATTTTTCGCTTTTTTGGGGGGTTTTTGCATTTTTCTTGAAAAATACGTAAAACACGTGCCTACTAGCCTTTTACACCAAAAAAGACAATAAAAAAATTTTCGATTTTTTTGCGTTTTTCTTGAAAAATACGTAAAAAACGTGTCCTACGAGCCTTTTACATCGAAAAAGACAAATTTTTTTTCGATTTTTTGGGGGGTTTTTACGTTTTTCTTGAAAAATACGTAAAAAAAACGTGCCTCCGAGCCTTTTACATCGAAAAAGACAATAATCATTTTTTCCATTTTTTTTTTTTAAATAGGTAAAAAACGTGCCTACGAGCCTTACATCGAAAATCGCTCGTGTCATTTGATTTTTCTTATCACCCAAGACCTTACATAAAAAGTATAATTAATTAAAATAAATTTTTTTCTGGAAATCAACATAATTTTTTTTTAAGGTTAAAACCCGACAATTCATCACCGTAAGGGTCAAGTGTTCGAATCTCAACATCCATGAATTTGAAGCTAAACATGGGCAACAAATGGCCCCTCCTCGAGGAATGGAAAAAAAGCTAAAATTTTAACTTTCAATCTAAAGAAGTTGATGGCATAAAAGAATATCCAAGGTGTGAGAGATAAAAATAATTTTATAGACTATGCGTCGGATCTTCAATAATTCAAACCGCTTCCTTATCATAAAACTCAAAGACACTTTCCTGGAGTGTCGATTCGAACAATAATCTTATTACTTTTTAAATTTACGATAAATAATTTTCTCATTAGGGGGATTCAAATTAAGTTTATAAGTGCGAATATTCAATACTCAAGGGGGATTTCTTGAATCGCGTTTTTCATCACGTTCTTCTTGCTAAGAATACTTTATACCCAGCAGCCAACGTTCGGACATGTAAACATAAATGGGTAAACCGTAAAAAGTTTTCACATATTACCATATGTTTCTCACAATATTCCTTATTAGTGTTATAGTTGTTTGTTTAGAGTAGTTTTAGTCGAGAGACTTTTTTTTATTTATTCGTGCAAAATGGCTCTTTGGTTGACGGAGATGAAGACCATCTCCCAACAGGGGAGGAAGTCAAGTTCGTCTAGCGAACCGGAGTCCGAATCTACCAAATCGACCGGTGAGTGGTTCGAGAGGAATTTAAATCCGACAAAGATCATTAGAAAACAATTGCCGGATGAAGTTTATCGACTGAAAGTGAATGATTTCTTCCTCAAAATATAAGTGATTGTTTATTGAAAAAAAAAAAAAAAAAAAAACTGAATCCTAGCTGTTTTGGTCTGTTGGACGCGTTTCTGCTTCTCGCCAGTTAAAGGTTTATAACATATAAGAAGGGAAATCTCATACCTTTTATGCTCACGGATTTGATTTTTAACCCGACACTGAATGGCCATAAACTGAAAAGTGTCTGACTGACCAAAATCGGTGGACAGAAGGAGAATATCAAACTTCAAAACTGCATATTCTAAAATGATTATTCGTAGATGGTGAGATGCGGTCTGGTGTGACGTAGGTTTTAGAAAAACAGTTTATTTATCGTGCCAACGTTTCGATCTTGTAGATGTAGATGTAGATGTAATATTTCAGGGTATGGCCCTTTAAGAGCTATTGTATCCCCTGTGCTCTGCCTAAAGCACATCAGTGAGTCCTATTTCATCAAGAAACTTGATTAATAGGCCCGGTTTCAGTGGTTGTAGTTCTTCTATGGTCACATTGTACATCCCAAAACACTTCCTCCTGCGGGCTAGTGTAGCTCCGCAGTTTGTTAGTAAGTGTGTTGGTGTCTCTTCTGCTTCTTTGCAGAATCTGCATGTGCCATCTTGGATTATTCCAATTTTCTTTAGATGTCCATTTAATCTACAGTGTCCTGTCAGGAATCCTGTTAGGATTCCTGTTAGGTTTTTGTATTCTTTATTTAGATTGAATTGGATACATCTTTCAATTGCATGAATTTCAGCTTGGAAGATACTGGTGTGCTTTCCCATGGGTTCTGAGTATTTGGTTCCGGGTCCGAACACTCCTGCCCCCGTACCTTCCTGTGTTTTAGATCCATCTGTGTACCAAAGGATGGTGCCATTTTTGAGGGAGTTATTTCCCTCTCTTTCCCATTCCTTTTTGGTGCCCAGATGTATTCGGAATTTATGGTTAAATTCAAACCTCCTGTTCATGTCGTCCCTTGGAGCCATGAGTGAAGGATGGTTTTTCCACAGTTTGTTTCTGTCTCTCCATTTCAGTTTTATTCCTGTTGGAGGTTTCTCTCTAGTGATGTTAATTATAGTTTTCTGTGCTGTCCTTTCTATCATGTGATGTAGGGGGATTAGTCCCAATATCTTTTCCATGCTAATTGTAGGACATGTTCTCATCTCTAAGTAAAGGTCTTACTATCATGGTGTACATCCATAACAGGGTTTCTGGTCTACATCCCCAGTTTCTTCCTGCCATTCTTCTGAACACCATCAGAGCTCGTGTCGCCTTTGTGATGATAGAGCTGATATGTTTCTTAAACGTTAGTGTTTTATCTAGTATGATGCCCAGATATTTGACTTCATTTTTTATTTCTATCACAGTGTTGTTTAGTTTGATTACTTTCATGTGATCTAGCTTTCTTTTCCGTGTAAAAGTGACTATAGTTGTTTTGTTTGGGTTGATTCCCAAGGCTGCACTTTTACACCATTCTTCTACGTTTCGATCTTTATTGAGATCATCTTCAGGGCCCAAAGTGTTTGTTTTTGCGTAATTGTCGTTCTTGTGTCTCGTATTGAGAGTGCCCACTCTACACGACACTCAAGAGTGACACAATTACGCAGAAAACAAACACTTTGAGCCCTGAAGATGATCTCAATAAAGATCGAAACGTTGGCACGATAAAGAAAATGTTTTTCTAAAACCTCCGTCACACCAGACCGCATCTCACCATCTCCGAATAATCATCGACTAACGGTCACTAATCACCACACATATTCTAAAATATTATTTCAAAGAAATAATTATATATGACTTCACAATTGATTGTACCCCGGTTTTCCAGATAGTTTTTTTCTCGAGCCGGACATTGTTCTTGGAAATATTGGAAAGTTCTTTTTTCCTGATGATGAAATTGCGACGAATTTCCTCTCTCTTATGGCTGGGCATATCATGAAATCGTCGGTTTGAATTTTAATTTTAAAAGAGAATCGCACTAGCTGAGCTTGATTTGTTTTGTCAGGATGGAAAGTTCAGACTATATGCGAAGGGTCGACATAAAACCTGAGATTCATGTGTCCGCGGACGTTCAAAATTCTATTCCACAAAGCGACTCGGGCAGATCGGTCGTGGTGGAAAAATGTGTTAAGAGAAAAAAGTAATTTATTTTTATTCTATTTATGGAAAATTTTTAAACAATTGTCAAATGTTAGAAAAACAGGACTAAAGAGAAAGTCGAGAATGTACAAGTCCATTTCAACGACAAAATCGTCTGTCCAGTCGTTCCGAGCTCCAAAATTCTTATCGACTGATACCAAAGGTTCACTAATTGGTAAGGACGAAGCTGAAGGGGCACATACCCCGGTGAGAGTCAGAAGCGAAACGGAACCAATAAGTGAAGAATTTGAAGTCGATAAAAAAACATTGAGCGAAGGAGACCTTCTCTTAAAAGGCATGTCCTTATAAGTTTCTTTTTGGTGTATTAATTATAAGCGCTTACATTGCAGAACTTGCGTATTACCCGGCTAAATCCTATCTGGGAGCGTTATACATAAATAGGAAGCTTCTGAATTGGACCTATAAGGAAAGAGATCAAAGTGTAGAAATCTTTTTTAAAAACGGAGATAGGTAAACTATTATAAACAACCATTTTATGAGCAAAATGGAGCTTGTACATTTGTAAACGTGTAGATACATCGGACGTATATCTAGAATGGTAATGGAAGGTGAGGGTAAATATATATGGAGCGACGGTACCATTTACGAAGTAAGAGGTTCTAAAGTTGTCTGTAAAGATTTTAAAGTAATCCTGTAATTTTAACGAATTTCAGGGTTCATTTAAGGAAGGGACGGCACATGGCAAGGGCAGTATCTTGTGGCCAAACGGTTCCTGGTACGAGGGAGACATGCGGTGTAATTTGAGGGAGGGACACGGCATCACTCACCGTATCTCCACTCACGGGGAAATGTATCATTATGGACTTTATCGCGCTGGGAAAAAACACGGAAAAGTAAACACGGCAACTCCTTTTGCGGTGTAAACGTCGAATAACGATTTTGCCTTGCCCTTTAGGGAGTGCTCGTCTACGGAGAAAACAACTGGTACGACGGCGATTGGAAATTCGGAAAAAGGTTCGGTTTTGGTACGAGACTATACGGAAATGGTGCCTTGTACAGTGGCCATTGGAACAGCGGTTTGAGAAGCGGGCAAGGGACTATGATATGGGCTAATAACGACGTATGTCAACCATCATTTTCTTAAGATTCTTTCATTACCATTCATCTTTTCTCCGTGAGGCTAATAAATTAGCCATGAGGTCTAATTCCAGGAATAGTACCGTGCAAGTTCTGATGGTTTTAATAATTTACTAATGCTCAGTGAAATGAAACCACTTTAATTAGTTATTATTTTAAGTTATTAGTTTATTAGTTATTATTATATTAGTTAATTATGTGTGGTGATTAGTGATCGTTAGTCAATGATTATTTGGAGATCGTGAGTGCGGTCTTGTGTGATGTAGGTTTCAGAAAAACATTTTTTTATCGTGCCAACGTTTCGATCTTTATTGAGATCATCTTCAGTGCCTGGGATTTACAAACATTGTTTAAATTTAACAAAAACAAGTAGGATGTGGAAAAAAGTGAATTTATACTTCAATCAAAGTATTTCTACTCGCTCAAAGTGTTTGTTTTCTGTGTAATTGTGCCATTCTTGCGTGTCGTGTTGAGTGCCAGTTGCTCATAGATATTGCTGTTTTATGTTTGAATAAATGGAAAGACATTTTTGTATAAGGAGTCGGCATCTTTGAGGTGAAAAAACGTTGGTACGGTTCGGCTACCCACCATTTTGAACACAAACACAATTTCGACTTCAAAAATATTACACACAGAACAAAACAAAAATAAACGTAACTTTTTAGAAATGGTTTATATCAACAGAGATAAACACAGCATCAATTACAGGACAGATACATGTAAACTCAGTCGCAGCTACACCAATACCATTAATCAAATTAAATATAGATAACATACATACATCATCATCACATCACACAAAACATATAATATAACATATAAAACATTCATCACATTCCACACATCAAACATTTTTACATAGTCTAATTTTTCAACAATTTAGCTTTCCTTTTCCCATTNTCAATAAAGATCGAAACGTTGGCACGATAAAGAAAATGTTTTTCTGAAACCTACATCACACCAGACCGCATCTCACGATTTCTGAATAATTAGTTAATTATATAAAAATGCATCTGCAAAATGTTGTTGCAAAAGGGTGTTCTTGGCCACAGAGGTTAAAGCCTTGGCACAGCATCTAGAGTTGCCAGTTCGAATCATGACAGCCCTGCAATTAAAACCATTTTTTAACGGCAGAACCCAGGGTTCTTTAAATTTTAACTGCATGCAAAAAAATTTTCTTTTTTTAACGAGCGTATTTCAACTACGAGGTTATATGAACCCTGAAAAAAAGCCCATTTGTAAGTATGTCGGGTTCGAATGAAGGGCCGCTTGATTCAAGCCCGGAGGACCTTTACCAGTGATGAGCGCCAAGTCAACGTCTAAACCGTTGTGGCCACCGACGCCCCAAATATTAACGTCATGCTCATTAATCATGATTCATAATGCTCCAATTCAATGGAAATGATCTATAGGGTTTAAACGGAATTCACCCTCAAAACATATCCCATGTGTCAGTGAATAGTTGAATACAGCACGTAAAAGCTATTCTTCAAATCCAAGCGTTTTAGCTGCCATTGTTTGGCATAAACCAAAATCAGTTGGTACGTGAACAAAATTTCGTTTCATTTTGGTTTAATTTGTTTATTAACTCGAAAGATGACCTTTCAACCGCCTGTCAATTTTGGACAAATTGTCGTAATAAGTAGGCTCTACCTCTTTCCTAATATATCGGGGTTTGAATAAAGGACTGCCTTATCCTCCTTTTCTGTGAGGACGAGTTAAGGCAGATCACAGATAGCCCATGGTATAATTTCTGATTGATTCTCACCTTTTTTTCTCAATGTTTGCACAATTATATGTGTAACATGACGTTATCTATTCTCTTAATATTGCCGGATTTTTTCCTACACATTTGAAGTTTTACGGATTTCCCCATTTTGCGACTAAACATTGTCCGCTATGATTTCCTTGAAGGTTTTGGTTTCCTTTAAATATAGCATTCTTTTGAGTGGTATTGTTCTAGGTCAATAATTTCCCAGGTATCAGAGCTTTGCAAAGCTATTGCAGGATAGTTTCATAGGATATGTTCATATAATCTATATTGGTCATCTGTTGATGGTCCCATTTTGTAAGTGGTCTCTTATTGGAGCATGTCCTGTAAATATACCTGTGTTTAATTCCTTTTGTTGAATAGGATTTCTTCTTTCTCCCATTGGGTTTTATGGTCTTTTTGCTTTTCGCATGCCTGGTATACGTCCCCAGTATTTGTTTTGTTCTTTAGTAACTCTAGATTCCAGTTCTTTTTTTAATGTAAGTCTTGTATACAATTGGGATTTTGGGCTAATTGCTGTTCCGAGGTTCTCTTTTAGCTATAAATGCATATATTTCTCTGGCAAGTAATTCGGTATGAAAGATGGTCGTGGCGGTCTTTATTATTATTATTTTTTGAATTTTATTTCCATTGTGCTCTCTTTTTAATTTTTATGTTGAATTTTAGTAAGCTAATATTTTCAAATTTTTAGTTGTCATTTTGCTTGCTTCATGCCTGGCACCAATATCTGTTGTGTTCTTTAATTTCCAGTCCTTGTTTAATGTGGGTATACTTTATGGGACAAAAAGGATTTCTGTTGTTTCGAGGCTCTCTTTTCAGCCAGTGTATCTGCTAATGTCTGAAATTCCCTCATGACCTGGAACCAACTGTAGCCTGAATGAATTTTTTTTAAAGGTATTTTGACAAAGCCAGAGTAGTTTTCAGTTAACCTCGTTGGCTTTAGATGCTATTGCTTCATTGCACGAGCATTTATTTCTATGTCTATTTAACCAAGATTTGAAAGATGGGTGGGGTGTTCCCAGGCCTATGTGGTGCTCATAGTTTACCTTTCTTTAAGTAGCGAGTAGTCTTTTTGCTTTGACCGGCATCCATTCAATGTATTTGTTGTTTTCTATCAACTCAATATTACAGTGTTTTTTTAATGTGGCTCTTGTTTTTGCCACAAAATGGGCCTATGTATTTCCCTTTTAGCTACTATGTCTATTGCCTAGTTGCCAAAAAATTCCTCAACACCTAGGGTCCCGTTTAAAGTTCACTGTGTACTCTTTCGTTTCTAATATTTCTAGATATACACCGGCCGTTGGAAAATGGGATATATGCACGGCGTTGGAAAGTACACATGGGGGGCGTTCAGGAACACAACATTTGTCGCTCCACATTTGAACGTTTTCACTGGGTCGTTTTTCGAAGGAAAGCGCCTCGGTAAGCGATCATTGTCAATTAATAAATTATTTACAGCAACATGTCGCAAACCATATTCCCTGCAGGTTTCGGCCATCTCCAATTGACCTCTGGGGCAACCATATACACAACATGGTACAACAAAGAAAAATACGGAAATGGGGAAATTATTTGTCGAAACGGTGATACCATATTTGCAAGGAACTTATTTTTCGAAGACAAATGCGTTGAGGTAAATAATTTAATTAATTAAAAAACGTGTTTTATGAGTGAGGTTTTTGTGAACAAAAACTGATACCATACAAATATAGACAAATAAATATAACAAATAGATATTACTTCTTAATTTGTAAGTAATCCATTGTAAATAATTGTAATTGATTTTGACAGTTGAACGTTATTAGTTACACTTAGTTTGCATTGTTTTTTAGGTTGATCTGACTGGCATAGTTGACAATGAAAACAGTGACACGTTATCTAATGATTTTGAATTAATTGTAAATATTTTTGTAATTATTTAAATGGAAACACTGATCCAGATCAATAAATCAAGATTAACCATATTTTAGAATTTGATGGATGATAGGGAAGTGAGGGAGAGGGTCAAGCCCAGGACAATAAATCTCAACAGTCCAGTTCACAAGATGGATTTCACAAAACATATTAACAAGCTTTTCGAGGTTTAAACTGTTACAAAACAAAATTAAATTAAACCTATTTGATAATGTGGATATTTAGATTGACTACGATCTCAGTATTCCTTTGAGTCCGCAAGACCCGGTTTGCACAGTGGACGAAGGCCAGTGCGAGGCGATAAGACAACTGGAAAACGAATGGCTGGAAAAAGTCATAATGCAGAGGATGGCGGATCTCACAACTGTCTACACATTTTACAGTACCATCGGAGTGCGCAACGAAGTGCCTAAATTTAAAACAGTCATGCTCAGAATCATGCTGTATCAGTTGTTGAGAGACTGCGGCATTAAAGAGACGAACTTCAATGCAGTGCAATTAGATCAAATGGTCGGTGGGTATTTGGCGGTGAAATACAAAGAGGATGTTTCTAATATTACAGTTTTTGTTTTAAGGAATTGGTTCTAATCCATTGGATAAAGTGATGATGTACGAGATGATTCACTATCTCATGACGTTCTGCATGCTGACAAGATTGGAACCGAGAAAATTGAACTCAAAGATCCCAGGAGTGATTGCCGCAACGTTCGACCGCTTTATAGACGAAGTCGTACTCAAAGCAATGGAAAAATATGATGGTTTAATAATATTGATCTGTATACTTCAATTAGCATGTCTATTATAGAAGAAATAATTCTGGTTTTTCAGGGACGTTTCTTAAATTTTTGAAACACATTCCCCTTCAAAGTGTGTACAGGTTGTACCAAACTTTCGAGATACCACTGAGAATCAAAGACCTCTGTAAAAGACTTTTCAACCCGATTGCTGTATTCAGCGACAAAATGCCATTCACTCCTGAGTATTTTAAATACATTTTACAAGGTAAGAGAACTAATTTCAACTTAGTAAAATCTCATTAATAAGTAACAATTAATGTAACTTATGAAATACCAATTTTGGGATCTTAATTATTAAACAAATATGTCGGAATAAATTCTTTTACCATAGCTTTCGAAGGAAAAAGTTTTCAACAGAAAGTATTGAGCAAAAATCTGGATAATATGAACATATTTAAGCTTTAAGGGGACGGTTGTGGCTGAGTGGATAAGTTCTGGGTTCGAATATAGGCATGGCCCATGGCTTTTTAATTGAGAATAATATAAAAAATGGATTGTAACTGGTATTACCCTGTCGACCACGACACCCAAAGGGTAGTTGTATATTACGCCCTCCTGTATTACTGGAATTACTTTACTTTACATAGGAATAGAATAAACATTGCCATCAAAACTAAAACAAAAAAATTAACTGGATAAAAGCATTATTTAATTTTCCAGTGTATTGGTATTAGGACATTTTAAGAAAGGCTAAAGAGTTACTGTTGATCCCCCTCGAAATATTTATAACCCATTATAAAAGCTTTTTGTGAAGGATGGCTCTACTCACAGAATTCAGTGATTAGAACCATCTTTTACAAAAAGTGAATTGACAAATTCACACCCAGTCAGTTATTTCTGAAATTCAAATTAAGCACTTGGATAACTCTCTACTTACTTCAGTGTCCTCTTTCCGAGTAGACATTAACAATTTAGTTTCATTTAAAAGTGACAATTGAAACGCGATTTTCTAACGTTTTTGTGTGCTCGAACTCGGTCATTCCTCCTATACGCATTGGTCCCATGTGTACCATCAATGCAAATGATGTTATTGCCAAACAATTTCAATATTTCTTTTTGAGCATCCGTCATGAGAACCAAGGTGAAATCGTTTACGAGAAGGGATGGATGCTCCTCACACAGCATTCCTTGACTTTTATACAATCTCACGATTGTGTCACCAGTCTCACAGATTTCGTTCACCCAACAGTCAACACTCTGTGTGTTATTTGCATGTCGGACCGAATCTTTTTTTAAAATTAAAATACCTTTCAATATTAAAAAGATCTTTGCGTGTAGAGATCTATTCGTTTTAAATTTTCATTAACTGAGGACCTCACTTCGTCTAAAATAGCATCGAATTGTATCTCAGCAGATATCTTCGATGCTATTTTAAGGTGATCAGATGTGGTCAATGATAACCGCCCCAATTCACAATCATGGCCGACATGTGTTTTTGTATATTTAACTTTTATTAATCCATTTTTTTTCGGCTTCCATAATGATTATGGCTGGACAAAAGCCATTCATTTTGTTTGATCCTAGGATTTTAATATGCCTTTTTCCCCGTACCCTTGGGTTTATAGTACCCACTTCTATGACAACAATACTCTATAATGTTTGTTTTTTTATGTGCGATGATATACTTACTTTTTGTATCATTTTCTATTGTTTCTTTCCAACTTTCAAATTCGGAAAGGTATATAAGTATAGAATTCTGTTTCAATGTTAATATCATGAAAATATCTGAAATGGCCAGTAATGTCTTGCTTTCTTCCATTCGGCAAATCGGACATGTAAATTGCTTTTGTTGAAGGGAGCGGCAACCTTTTTTTTGTGATTATTTAATTTATATTTTGTCTAAAATTTACAGCCACAATTTTGGCAAATAAGGTCCTGATCATTATTGTGAGTAAGTAAATGAACATTTAGGTCTACTTTATTTTTATATTGTTTTTCACACACGTTACACTCAAATTTTGGTCTCAATTCGTGGGTTTTTAAATGTTTTTTTTTTAAAGAATAGGGTGTTGCCAGTTGTTTTTGGCAAGTGGAGCATAAAAGTTTAATTTTCGATTCACATCAAAGGACCGACTCATTATAATCCGTATTCAAGCCTGGGTCAAATCAAAAATATCACTTTAGATCACTTCCCAATTCCCATCTCAACCCCGTAATTGTGTAATCCATTTGATTCTCGGCGATAAATGAAATGGCCACGGAGAGCTTTAGTGAAGGTATACTTTATTTTTACTTATTTTAACTTAATTTTAACTTATTAAATTCACTAGTTTTCGTGGTCTGCTTGACCAATTAATATCTGTCAATTAATTAAGGGTTTTAGTTGAGATAAAAAAGTCAGTGTCACGAGCGGGATTCGAACAATGGAAAAAAGGAGGGAAAATTAAAAAGGTGGGATTGAGATGGGAAGTTAGTGTCCAGTGGATCGAGGTCACGATAGCTCAAGTGGTAGAGCAGCGGCGTATCTAGCCGAAGATCGTGGGTTCGAATCCCGCTCGTAGCACTGACTTTTTTTATCTCAACTAAAAACCTTAATTAATTGACATATATTAATTGGTCAAGTGGACCATGAAAACTAGTGAATTTGTGTAGAAAGTTGTGTTCGGAATATACGGCCTAAGAAAAGACCTACATCAATTGATTCCTTCTTAAGCCTGCAGAGGGATAAAATCCAAACTGTCCAAAATACCCCTAAATACGAATTTATAGGAAAATCAAAGAATAATTTTTCTCTCAATTTTTTCCTCTTTTTAATGCCTCCGATTGTTTTTGAAAATAACCAAAACGGTGATAACTGAAACAACTGGACCGATCCATGGGCAATTTTTCTGTTTTTGAATCCTACAAACCAACACGTATTGGGATAAACATGGTTCCCGAAAATCAATCAAATCCTGGATATAAACTCAGGTTCAACGTTTATGAAGTTTTTGTTGATGTCATCCTAATTTTTCTTATTTATAACATATAAAAGGTTTTTATATAAGCTCAAAGATGAAAACTCCGCTTTCCAGTGGGTGTAATACCTTGGATATTAGTTAAAATTCAGAGGAGTTGTGCATTTTCATGTGATACAAGTTATCGGAGAAATGAAAATTGTTCCTGCCTGATCCAGCCCAAAAGTGTCTATTTTTTGTTTGTTATAAAAAAATCCTATTTAAAGGAGTAATTTATATATTTTTATATATATTTAAAGGCTAAGAGAATTTTCTCCGGTGTTTTTGGCGGTTTGGGTTAGATTTGGGCATCCAGCTATCATTGCTAGGTCATTTCAGTTCCCAATTCATACTAA
Source organism: Cimex lectularius (assembly GCF_000648675.2). NCBI lineage: Eukaryota > Metazoa > Arthropoda > Insecta > Hemiptera > Cimicidae > Cimex > Cimex lectularius. Next base: position 297,010 of record NW_019392650.1, read on the forward strand.
GTTAAACATGGATATTGCACACCTACAAGGAGAGTGGAAGTTTACTTTTTCTATTTATGAATTAGGTACATGCAATTACGGTTGTTGGCAATAAAAACTGTTATGATTCATCAATATTATCTTTCGTTTTTTCCAAAACTTAAGCAAAAACAAAAACTTTAAAAATCCAACTGTACTACCCCTAAAAAACTTTTTGGATTGTGACACTTTCTTGCATATATTGACTCTGAGTAACTTAGTTGTTTGTTTGCGCTAATGATAATGGTGGTCAATTAATGACTGTAACAGTATTAATTTCTTTGTGATAACAACATATAAACCTAACAAACAAGCATATATTCATTATGAAAAACATATTTATAAAATTGATTTAACAATTGTTTTTCATAATGTGAAATTGATATAAGCCCTGAAGATGACCTTTAAATTGCTTGACAAGGACTACTGAATTTGATTTTTTCTTCAAGAACTTGATCCCGAGTGTTCATGGGTGAAAAATTGGTCAAAACTTCTAACATTAAAAACTAAAATAATTCTAAAAGTAGTACTACTTTGCTCTTACCATGAAGAGAAAAATGTAACATAAGAACATGAATGCTGTTTAGATCCAGTTAAGGACATACAGCTTGTTTCTTCGCATAAAATATTATTGTGGTAATTCAGTATTTACAATCTTTCGATTTTCTGTAACAATTTTGACCTACAACTTAGCTGAGCATTAATGCTTCCCAGAATTGTTAATGAAATCAGAAGAGCCAGAATTATCAGCAGTGTAAGTAATATAAATACTTACACCTATGCTATAAAGCTGGACAAAGATATGCCATTTTTCGAGAATGGAGACAGTGCGTTCCCACAAATTCAAAAGTGGCACATGCCTAGCAGCTAAGAGTCCACTTACAGTGGCATTTATCCTGTAGCATCACTCGCCCGAAAAAAAAAAATAATCACATATTTAGAATTTTTCTTATGGATGTGCGAATTATGCGTAGTCTCTCAATCGTATATTATAATCAAAATAATCCCTGAATTGTGTAAAATGTAATAATACTGGCAATTAACACATTGTGATTTGAAAGTTACAATTTTGCAAAGTTTGCAGTAATTTATTAATCCAACAAGTGAATTTCAGAGTCTAATTCCTCAATTTATAAAAAGTAGACGATATATTTTTTTACCTTATATTTCAGGCACCAATACAATTTTTCCCGACGGTTCATTTGGTTACATACCATTTGAAGAGCCATTTGTGGATATAAAAAAGGAGTCGTTGAAGCACGAAAACATCCCATCCGCAGAGTTTGGCATATTCGCCGACCTCGGTTTCGAGAATGTGGTCAGGTGCATTTCCGAGGTGGTTCCGGAGGCTATGAATGACCAAGGCCAGCTCGACGGCAATTATATGGTGAGAACGGCACACCACTCCTTCACTTGATCAATCTGTCTTCCAGCTCTCCTTTCTAGATTTTTGTGATATCCTCGTAAACCTCGCGACACAGTATTTGGACCTTTGCGAAGAGTTTTACAGGGCAGTGAGCTTCATGGATAACTCGACGATGCCCCTCCTCCCAGAGGATTACGATTTCGAATTGAAATTCAGGAAGAAAAGGGCCAGCAGATCTTCATCACGCAAGTCCACCAACGACTGGATAAGCCAGATGAAAGCAATGTTTTCTAGCTTTGAAGAACGGGAAGAACCTGGACCCTTCATACCAAACTGCCCATGGATACCGAATAAAAAGAAAATCAGAGACTTAGAGATTTTTGACTGAACAACTAAAGCCAAAAATAAAAATAAATTTTACACTATAATTTGTTTTAAATGATAAAATTATTAAATATAACACATGTTTAGGTGTTGTTAATGAGCATTGCTGGACATTTATTTTATAAGTGTTGTTTTTAATATAGTTTAAATGTCTTTTTGGCTAACAGAAGAGAAAACTATCTCACAAGAGAACATTAAAGGGTCTAGTAGCGAGAGTCCACCCCCTTCATTGTCGAGCAAACCAGAAGGTAAAGACTTAAAATCTCAGCAAATCCTTAAAAACTTACAAAGATATTGTACTTTTAACAAAAAGGATGGTTCTACTTACAAACTGTGCTTGTGTTACTAATTTTTTACGGATTTTCCGGCTAGAGAATGTGCAAAATGTATAAGATGTATAAGACAATTTATCTCCATAATTTTTTTTTCTATAAACTATGTAGCAGACCTTTTAAACCTGTGTCCTACTATCAAACTACTGTAAATTTAACATAAAATTTTATGAAATGAGTTTACCAAGGAGGTATCCATTATCCCCACTTTGTGGTGAAATATTTATGAACTGTTATAACTATTATTTAAATATGTTCTCTTATGGAAACGTTATGTAGACATTTTATGTATAAATGAACAGGAACCCTAGAAGATTAAAGATAATTTCACCAATTAATTCTATATACCCAAAAATAAAATTAACATTAGAAACATGTAAAAAGACTTGTTTAAACATTTTACACTTAAAATCGTCCATAATAGATAATCTAAGTTAAAGTAGAAATATACAGAAAAACCACATCGGACACCATGATACCAGCTGACACCTCAAATCCAGAGGCTGATAAGGCTGCTAGATTTATTTGGATGAACTGACTTAAAACTCCCCTTAAAATTACAAGGCAAAATAAAAAGAACTAAGAACAATTAAAACATTAGCAAAAACCATTTGTATTTAGAAATATTTGCCATGAGATTGGTTCAATGGACCAGCAAATAGAGAATCAATATTAATGCATCGTCTATTATACATTGTTATATTGTCTTCAGGACGGACTAGTCTGCTACCACCGAGTTCTTGCAGCCACACGAATTCCTTGTAGAGGTTTCATCACATATTTAGGGTTTAAGACTCTAGATTGATATGGAAGAACCATATCACCGAAACGCTCTTTCACTTATACATCTGGACCCGCCAACTAAAATACAACTCTAATGTTTGCACTGTAGGACAAAAGTCATTGTCCATAAATGGTTATATGGATTGGAAATATGGTTTTTCACATCCAACTCAATAGAGTCCAAGTTACACAAAATAGTCAGGTGCCATGGTACGTGAGAAACTTTACAGTGCCATGGAATTAAAAGATGGTCGGGATACACTTATCGTCTCCTACAACTGTGCTCTACAAAAAAGTGCCAATTTATCCAAATCATCTATACCAGACTACAGGCCATTCCTCCATCAGAAGACTAAAACATAAACACAACATGGATTGAAGGATTAGGCTGAAATCAAATAACCCAATTAGTGCAGCACCTATCTTGTCTTTTTCAACTGTGAAATAATTACATTAACGCCAGTGTTAATGGATGTGTGATTTTACTGTTTAAATTACCATAGTCTGTTAAAATTATTAAGTGTTCAGCACAATATGTTGTATTCCATAAATAAATAAAAATTCAAAAATAGATTGGTAGTCAAAGGAACAAAACAACTTTAAAGGAAGCAACGATTGGACTCCGGACTCGGACCACAATTTAAATGTTAGGTTTACGTTGTTTACCATACATTATGGAACTACCAGAAAAAATAAGGAATATTCTAAATAATTAAACTGTATTCAACGTAGCCTATAAGATTGCCTGACATTGACTTGAATCATTTAAGTGTAGAATCGATTTATGTACTACAACATAACCATTTGTTTACCATTATTAGAACTTTTGTTTATAATAGTTTATATTGTCTATTGTTTACTTTCTTACATTTTGTACATTTAAGAAGCTGTCTGTTAAATAAGAACTGCTTTAACAAGGCCAAAGCATTTAATCAACGCCATTTTCAGCACAACGTTTTGACAGGTTGTGTGTCTTGTCGACGTACTTTTCCGATTTTTTGAAATTGAAAATCTTCCAATTAGCCTTAATAAATAAATAATATTGAACATGTCTTGTTATAAAAAACATTGGTCGTTTTTTTGCAATCCTAAATTGATCATGGGTAGTATTTTCTGTAAATCATATTACTGTAACGAACAAAATACCCTTCAATTTTCAAAACATCAATTTTCCGACTAACTTGTATACTACAAATTACAATGTCTAAATTTGCCCATATTTTTTAGATATAAATAAATCCAATGACTTGTCAAAAAACTTTAGATCAAGTTTATAAACTAACTACTATAAAAGAAGTCATTATATTATTAAAATTATATATTAAAAATTATATTGTTCTTTCTAAAATATTTATTTGATTTGTGGGTGTTTATTTTCAGATAGTTTTATTCTTGAACCTGATATAATTCTTGCAAATGACAAGGTTTACTTCCCCGATGAAGAAATTGCAGCAAATTTCCTCTCTATTCTGGCAGTGCATATCATAAAATCGTTAGTACTTTTGTTTTTCTATGACAGTTTCTCTTTTTCAACACTACTGTCCCCAGGATTAAAAGTGAGGAATGCCAACGGAAGGTCTATAAGCCTGTACTGCGTGTAATTTATCAGGAACTGAATAAAGAGAAAGAAGGCGAATGTGAATCTCTGATTATATCATCACTACCTTCAGTTGAGAGTGGAAAATGCTTTTCTAAAAACAAGTAATGAATATTTATAAAAATTAGTAAGCTGCGAGTAAAATAACAAAATAAATATATTTACAGAAGGAAGAAGCGAGTGTCAAGGGTATATCGGACATTTTCCAAAAGTTCAACTCATACGCTTAATTCTAAGCCTAGCAGACAAACGATAAACAGTATACCTAATTTGGAAACCAATTTTGAAGAAGACAATGACGCCCCATGTGAAGAGGAAGAATTAAAAGCTTGTCCAGAAGAAGGTAAAATAACGCGATTATGCATCAACTCTCAAACAATCATTGTGTTTTATTACCAGCATACCCTTCGAACTCTTACCTTTATTCATTCTACCTGGAACAGAAACTTCACAACTGGACTTTTAAAGAGCGGGATCAAGAAGTGGAGATTCTCTTCCAAAATGGAAACAGGTTTAAATTTAATTTTTTTTAAGACTTTTTTTTACTAGAATAAGAATTTACCATACCATACAAGAATAAGAATTTAAAATTATTTTATTTATTTATTTTTTTAGTTTAGCATTTTAAACAAGTTAGAACTTAAAAACAAAACATATGTGAATATATCAAATTGTTTTAAAAAAATCTGATCTAGATCAAAGTAATAGGTCACCATACTTAGTTAAAAGTTAATTTTCAGCTAATATTAATCAGTACAAAATAATTCCTGTCATACAAGAGGGCTTAATACCCAACTACCTATTAGATGACACCTACAAACCACTTTGCATGGCTTTTTTCACATTATGTTCAATTAAAAAGACAAGGACTGTCTGAATTGAAACCCATTCATGGCAAATATAAGTCGGACGCCCTAAATCCCTCGTCCACCACAGTCCTCTACTAATCTACATACATATACAAATGGTATATATAGCTGTTTGTGTGTGTGAAAAATTCAATGGGTCATCAGAATGATTTTGCACTAATAACATAAAACATACTTCTTGATTGTCAAATTGTTATCTTATAAAAAAAATTAAATAAATACAACGTATATTTTGTTTCTCTTATTTATTAATGATATCCAACTTGCTCTCCCTTCTGCTCGATTTTTATTATTTGCTGACGATCTGAAATCTATTCCAAAATGACTTCTCCTTCCGATTGCTTTCAATACAAAATTCTATCAATAACGTGCTAACCTGGTGCTCTAATAACAAACTTGCTCTCAATGTCTCCAAACGCTACACAATTACATTCTCTCATAAGAAACAACCTTTTCTTTATCACTACACTCTCCATGATTCTCTTTTAACACGAGTTGAGGTCGTAAACGATCTTGGTGTACTTTTGATTAAAAGCTCAAGTTTAAAGAACCTATTTCTTGAATAAAAAATAGATCTATGAAGATGCTAGGTTTCATCATCCAGAACACCTATGAATTTAAAAATCCTCTATATTTTGTCCATCTTTATAAAGCTTTTGTCAACCCATACTAGATTTCGCTACACTTGTTTGGAACCCATACTATCTAAATGATCAAAAAATTCTTCAATCTGTACAAAACAAATTAAAAAAAAAAACTTTCTTACAAATTCAATCTTCCTCCGAACTCTGCCTACCCTGGAATCTGAATTTAAACTTTTCGAACTGGCACTAAGAAGGGAACTTTAATATTGTTTTTGTATTTAAATTATTAAACAATCTCATTGTTTAATGTTTTTATGTCCTCTCTTCTCTCAGCTGCTCTTCGCACTCTCTCAAAACCCACAAACTATTTTATATTCAATTCCAAAGCTCTAACTTCATGCTCTCTTCTCCTCTATACAGAATGATGATCAAGAGTAACAACATCTGCAATAGCATTGACTTCTTCAATAGTTCTGTGCAATCTGTGAAAAACCATATCCTACAACCCTGCTGTAGTTTATTACAATTTATTTCATTTACTGGTTCACCTAAATCTTGCACTCTAGTCTTATTATACAACCGAGTGACAAAATTATAGACACACCCCTAATTGTTATGATTTTTTAATGTAATGGGTTTGTACTACAAATATTTATTCAAAACACATGAAATAAATATTTTTCTTCATTAAACTTTAATTTTTCAGTAAATAAGAGAAAAAATTATTAAAATACTAAAATTAAACGATTTTGTCTGCGACAAAATTATAGACACATGGGATAAAATCAATTTAAAACAAGGTTATAATATTTTGTGGCATTACCACTCAGTTTTATTATTTCCAGTATTCTTTCTGGAATGGTTTTGTACAAATTTTGAATAAAATCTTGAGGCAAATTATTCCAGGCAGTGGTGACAGCTGTTTTAAGTTCTTCGACAGAGTTGTACTGCTTACAGTTTTGATATACCATCCTCGATAATTTTCCCCATACATTTTCTATAATGTTCAAGTTTGGTGAGAGTGCAGGCCGTTCAAGTTTTTCAATGCTGTTCTGTGAAAACCATTATTTAACAATTTTTGCATTGTGTGTGGGTGCGTTGTCCTGCTGGAATATTGGAGTCCCTTCCCATAAATCGCTGAAACTAGTTTTTTCTTTGTCCAGTAATTTCTTGTAATATTCCGAATTGACTTTTTTTGGAAGAAAACAAAGTTTTCCTTTTTTATTACACCCAATTCACCCCCAAATCATCAAAGATCCACCACCCCTTTGTTGCCGTGACAAAATTTTTTCTTCTTTAGTTAGATCATGAAAGTAGTATACGTATCTGTCCGGGCCGTCCAAATTGAATTTTTTTTTCATCAGAAAAAATAACTTTTCGGCAATAATCTTCATTTTTCAATGTGTGGTTTTCAGCAAATTTGACACAGGCTAGTTTGTGATGGGGTTTCAGAGCTGGTTTGCGTTTCAGTTTTCTTTGGACTATGTTTTCAGTTTTTTTTTAAAGGAATCTCTGAACAGTTCAAACAGAAACATCAACACCTGTGATGGCTTTTGCAGTCAAAAAGCTGTTTGAAGCAACGCGCAGGATGTGCGATTTGTCTCTTCTGGTCAAGGAAGGAGGTCATCCAGAGCTATGCCCTCTTCCATAGTCTTCACTTAGTCTATTATCTTCGATACCGATGAAAAACTTGTTTTATGCGTTGGGCGATATCTCGACAGCTCATTCCATTTTCATTGAGCAAGTGAATCAACTGGCGCTCCTCATCAGAAAATCTTCTTCCTTTGGGCGTTTTAAAATAACTTTGAATTGCTCCAAATGAACTCACAGTAATCACTTTACTAAGGCAGGGTACAGTAAATACTGAATAAACCTTTGGACTTATAAAATAAACGTAAACAAAATGTGTGTCTATAATTCTGTCGCAGCTAAATCAAAACAATACTGTTCATTAAGATGTACATTTGTATAATATTATCAGATCAAGCCATTTCCAGAGTTAATTTTCTTTTAATATCATGAACAATATTCTAATGGCAAAATAAATCATTTTTGACTGTTGAAATCGTGATTTTTTAATGTGTCCATAATTTTGTCACTCGGTTGTATATCACAAAGAGCATTATTTTCATTAAATATCTACTAAATATTGTAGTTTCAATTGTCTTTCAGCTTCATATTGTTTCCTTTGCCTTAATTTACTTAATAATTATGTTATTTATTTTTGTTATTGGTCAGTTTTTACTCTTTAATTGTACTTTTATATTTATCATTTATATTTACCATTTATAATATTACCATGTATATATGTCCTTATTCTTTTTGTATATTTATTATCTGTATTTTTTGCATATATTATTTTTATTTTTTGTTATTGTAACATGTCTTTTTATAATAGTGGATTTCGATCCGTAAATAAATAAATATATTTCAAATGTATTGACCTTATATATATTAAATTCACTAATTTCGTGGTCCGCTTGACCAATTAATATATTACAATTAATTAAGGTTTTTTGGTTGAGATAAAAAAGTCAATGGCACGAGCGGGATTCAAACCCACGATCTTCGGCTAGATATGCCGCTGCTCTACCACTTGGCAAAAAGGAGGGAAAATTCAATAGGTGGGGTTGAGATGGGAGGTTAGTGTCCGAGTGGATCGAGGTCACGATAGCTCAAGTGGTAGAGCAGCGGCGTATCTAGCCGAAGATCGGGGTTTGAATCCCGCTCGTGCCATTGACTTTTTTATCTCAACCAAAAAACCTTAATTAATTGCCTTATATATATTATTATTTATATAAATATTTTAAATAAAAATATTTCAAAGACACCTAGGAGATTCTCTTGGGGTCTGCATGGTGATCCTTAGCATTGTTGGTCTGTCTATCCTCACATACCAACACAGACCGCATGAGGAAATCTCACGATTTAGCTAACTAGGCTAAGTTATTATTAAACATATGTACAAAAATTGATAGGCTTTATACAACTAACTCTAACCAGCGAGAATAAGCAGACCAAGATTATGAAGAACTGTTTGTAAGAAAAAAATGCTTGAAACACTACTTTATCTATTTACTTTCCTAACTATACCACTTTATGCTTCAAAAATTATGTTAAATACAAATTAATTGAATGAGATATACATTACTCTGTGTTCATAAGCATTGTGGTGAGGTCTTGAAGATAAACTGATCTTCTCTGATCATTCTTGTCTGCCTTGCTATTTTCGTAAAAAAAAAATATATATTTTCATATTTTCTTACAAACATAAATATTAATTATAGTATTAGTTTATAATAAATAAATAAAAAAATTAAATAGTGTTTCATCTATCTAATAAATATGTCCTTTAACATTCATACATTTAGGTATATTGGTCGGATATCTCGTATGCAAATGGAAGGTGAAGGAAAATTCATCTGGCAAGATGGAACTATCTATAAGGTTGATAAAAAAAAAAAAAAACTCATGGTCGTAATAATAAAGAAAATATGTTTGCATGGAAGGGTATGTTCAAATCTGGATGTGCTCATGGAAAGGGTGAGATTTTTTATCCTGACTGTTCCTGGTATGACGGTGAAATTGCCTACAACAAACGACATGGAAATGGAATCATGCGCAAGTTCTCATCATCTGGAGATTGCTACTATTATGGTCAATGGTTTAAAGGGAAAAAGCATGGAAAGGTACAGTTATATTTTCCAATTCTGGTTAAATGCATTCTTAATTTTATTTATAGGGAACTGCAATTTATAATAAAAACGTCTGGTATGAGGGAAAATGGAAGTATGGAAAGAGAGATGGTTTTGGTATTATGCACTATGCTAGTGGAGCTGTCTATTGTGGTGAATGGTCCAAGGGAAACAAATCAGGCTATGGGACAATGATTTGGAATAACAATGATGTAAACAATTTCAGTGGATCATATTTGTATTCAACAAATTTAATCTTTTTTTCTCTCTCTTCTTTTTTTAGGTCTATTGTGGAGAATGGAGTTTTGGATCTATGCATGGCTTAGGAAGATATACTTGGAGAGCTTTTAAAAATTTGCAATTTGTCTCTCCACAAATGGACACGTTCACGGGAAATTTCGTTGAAGGGAAAAGACAAGGTAGAAATATTTTTCATTATGAAACATATACAATATGTTCAACTAATTAAATTCTTATAGGATTTGGTCATTTGTGCCTCGCGAGTGGAGCAAGTATATACACAAGCTGGTATAACCGTGATAAATGTGGTTCTGGTGAAGTCATATGTTGCAACGGAAATAAATTAAAAGACCGTAACCTGTTTTATCAAGACCGTGCAGTTCAAGTACGTTTTATTTAAAAAGTACTTTATTTTATCAATAGATAAATCAATTTTATATTTGTGCAGGTAGATCTGTTCAATTCTATAAACTTACCTGAAGACATGTCAGATGATATTGAACTACTGGTGCATATTTTTATTATTTGAAATCTATGTGAAATTAACAGGTTTTATCTGTTTTTAGAATTTAATGAGTGATGAAGAACTGGCTCGCAGAGTGAAGCCAAGGTCATTAAATGTTAATGCACCATTACATGAAATGGATTTTTCAATGCACATTAATGAGCTCTTTAAAGTATGTAATATTTTAAATAAAAAAAGCTTATATTTAATATTGTTTTCAATTGTACTGTTTGGAATGGTGTTTTTTCTATCACTTTGCATGATTTAGTGGTCTCTTAATAGTGATTAAACTGTCTGTCTTTTTTTTCTCTTTGTTCATTTTGTTTAATTTTTTATCATTTGTTATGCCTGTTTTGTTTGTTTACAAATCCAGTTTATACGTTTAGTAGCATTTGTGCCTTAGTTATGCAGATTTTTTCTTTTTTTTTTATGTGTTCTACTTAACACTTTAAAAATAAGCAAACATAGCTTTATTATATTTGTAAATGCGTAGATCAATATAATTACACAATTGCAGATTGACTATAATTTGAGCATTCCACAAAGCGAAGGTGACCCTGTTTGCATAATAGACTATAATGAAAGAACAGAAGTCATTAAGTTGGAGAAAATGTGGTTGAAAAGAGTCATCATGAAAAGGATGACAGACCTGAGGTCAGTGTACAACTTCTATGCGGCTATTGGTGTAGACAACAAACCGACAAAGTTCTCTATTTTTATGCTGCGGATTATGTTGCACCAGCTGTTGAGGGATTGTGGTATAACGAAAACTAAATATAGTTGTGTCGATTTGGATCAAATGGTTGGTATGTACCTTATTTCAATCTAAATTTCAAAAAAATTATAATAATAAACTATCATTAACTTTTTAGGCATTGGAAATGACCCTTTTGAAAATGTTTTGATGTATGAAATGATCCATTATCTGATAACACTCTGCATTTTAACAAGGATGAGTCCAAGGCAGAAAAATGAAGGGATTCCAGGTGTTTTGGCTGGAACTTTTGACAGGTTTATCGATGAAGTAGTGATCAAGTCAAAGGATAATTACAATGGTATTACTAAAACTTTAAACTTAGTAATAAAAAGATTGTTTGGCAATAAGGTGGAAGCAGAATGACTGTAGTTGTTTTTGTAGTATGGTAGATTCTCCATTCTGATCTAATTCACTTGATTCTTTTATGTAGGCTACTGATTGTCTTCTTACAGATACATAGATACAATCTAACAGTTTATGATGAATAAATAACCGAACAATTTAACAATGACAGTAGTAATGTAGTTCAATTATCAGGAAAATTGTGATGATTTTTTTTTTTTGTTTTTGTTCAAGCACTACTGGATTCATTCTGGGCGAGAGCCCCCCAACCAGAGGGCTGATTATGTGGGTGGTCATTGATGCATGTCGCTTTGAGTACAAATGCTGGATAACTTCCTACCATGGAGTCTGTGTTTCCTATGGGGCTCCAGTTATAAGGCAAAAACTGGCTCGCTGACTCCTAATACTATTTCCATAAGTTTTCCATTATTGTTCAGATCTTGCAATAAAGCAAACAGCACAATTTGAATTTGCATTCAAATGAACAATGCCAGTGGGAAGAAGGTTATGCTGGTCTGAGTCCTCGGACCAGGAAATCACTTGGCATAGATTTCTGCCAAATTGAAAAACTGTCATTGGAACCTGGTTCACACAGCTTGGGTCGAGTCGAGAAAGGGCCATACTAACCTGGTCACACATAAGTCACTAGGACTCTTGTTTACAAAAAAAAAGACCCTGTTGGTGCGCATTATGTACCAACAGATTCAATGTTGAGCATGCTTTACTAGAATTTTAATTCTCAAAACTAAAAGTCTACAGAATTTTGAAGCTGCAGAATGCCTACTGTCCTATGTATTGCAGTGGGCACAAATCACTATTCTAGTTCCTCATTTCTTGGTTTTAAAGTAGTATGTATTAATGTGTGGTGATTAGTAAACGTTAATCAATATTTATTTAGAAATCATGAGATACGGTCTGGTGTGATGTAGGTTTCAGAAAAACATTTTCTTTATCGTGCCAACGTTTCGAACTTTATTGAGATCATCTTCAGGGCCTGGGATTTACAAACATTGCTTACATATTACAATTACATTTTGGATGTGGAAAAGTGAATTTATACAATGCAAAATATATTTTATATATTCAATCAAAGTATTTCTGAATAACTGTAATCCAATAGTCACTTCATTCATTATACAAAACACTTCCTGAACCTCTAAGAATTAAGGACCTTTGTGCTGCAATATTTGATCCTTGCTATGAGTTGAAGGCACGATAAAGAAAATGTTTGTCTGAAACCTACATCACACCAGACCGCAACTCACGATTTCTAAATAAAAATAAAAAATATAAAAAAAAGTAGTATGTATTGTGCATTCTGTGGTGGTGTATAGAAATATTGAGAACACTGGAGTAAGAGTGTGATATCTGGAGAGTTAAAGTAATTTATGGGGTTTAAACCTGTCATGTTGGAATATCAAGTATATGGGGGAGTGATTGTGACCAGACTAATCTTGTGTTTGGAGGTGAAAGAAGCCTCACCTGAATAGCCAGAATGGGGGCATTGTCACCGACTTTTCACCGGGACATTGCGGTGGGCTCCTTGACAAGTTGGAGGGAACAGGGCTCTTGTCACTAACAGCGCTTTGGGGATGCAGGGAGCATAACAAATCTTTTTATTTTAGTAGTAATTTGACAATCTGAGGTAACAATGAGAGGTTAGCAAGTTAAGGAAACAGGAGAAAAAATATGAGAGACCAAAGAAAACTGCATGAAAGAGAAAAACAGAATTTTTCATTTTATGCACAAAGGGCCAATGATGACCACTAGATGTAGCCCATAAATAAAACGCACTACTAATACCAAATTTGCAAATAAAAAACAAAATTAATATTAAATTATTATGTGTGGTGATTAGTGACCGTTAATCGATATTTATTTAGAAATCGTGAGATACGGTCTGGTGTGATGTAGGTTTCAGAAAACTATTTTCTTTATCGTGCCAACGTTTCGATCTTTATTGTGGAAAAGTGAATTTATACAATGCAAAATATATTTTTTTATATATTCAACCAAAGTATTTCTACTCACTCAAAGTATTTGTCGTCTGTGTAATTGTGCCATTCTTGGGTGTCGTGTCGAGAGTGCCAGTGAGACTTTGCTATTTTGTGTTTATATACGTTGGATTTTGAAGGGGTGGGGAAGGACTTTTCCACATCCAAAATGTAATTGTAATATATAAACAATGTTTGTAAATCCCAGGCCCTGAAGATGATCTCAATAAAGATCGAAACGTTGGCACGATAAAGAAAATGGTTTTCTAAAACCTACATCACACCAGACCGCATCTCACGATTTCTAAATAAATTAAATTATTATTTGGGAGGGTATAAATACAATTTCACAATCCATTTCTTTTACTTTTCAGGGAACTTTTTGAAGTTTTTGAGATTCATACCCCTTACATCACTTCATTCATTATACAAAACACTTCCTGAACCTCTAAGAATTAAGGACCTTTGTGCTGCAATATTTGATCCTTGCTATGAGTTGAAGGATAACATGCCATTTACGTCAGAGTACATTCAACATATTCTCCAAGGTTGTTATGAAAATGTTACATTTCTAACAAGATTTTTTTTTTCATAAAATAAATAATATTATAGGAAGTAACACAGTTTATTGTGATGGAACATTTGGTTATATTCCCTATGAAGAGCCATATGTCGATTTTAAAAAAGAATCAGCTCAAAATGACCAAACACCATTTGCAGAACTGTCCACTTTTCAGGACTTAGGTGTGGAAAATGTCATGATGAGCATAGCAGAAGCAGTCCCACACACTTTAAATCATTATACTAAACAAATAGATGGCACCTTTCCTGTAAACATCATAAGAAATTTTAAACATGAACTCTTTTTATAATTTTTTTTTTTTTCAGCTTTCATTTCTTGACTTTTGTGACATTCTGTCTAATTTGGCAAGTAAATATGTTGGGTTGATGGAAGAATTTATCGATGAAATAAATAATGATCCAATAGTCCCAGAAGAAGAAAGAACAAGCCTTCAAAGCAGGGGTTCAAGCCCTCTTCTTAAATTCACTTTATCCCCTAAAACAGCTGTAAAGAAAAACTTTGGGAAATTAAAAGACGGAAAATTAAATTCATCACCAGAGTACAATTCTACAAAAGAATCGTCTCCAGAAATGATAAAACAATTTGTAAAAAGTAAATGGCTTCCAAAAAAACTGACTACAAAAGATATAGCAGAAAATTATAACAGTATATTAAAGTAAGAAAATGTGTTAACCGAAACTGGTTTTAATTTTGTTAATTTCACACATCAACTTTTGTCTCTCTTGGTATTATTTAAAGTGAAAAACAATTGTTATTTTCATGCTAAAGTTTCCTTGGACATTAAAGGAATTCAATCATAATATTCATGCAATTACAATATACAACTTCTAACCTAAATTCTATCTAATTTTTTGCTGTATTAAACAAACTGTTTCTCTTAAAATTAACAAGTCCTAGTCCTGATTACGTTTATTACATATCTATTATAATTCTAAGGAAACTCTAAGCTAAATTTTTCAGAAAATCTCTAATTTCTGAGATATATCCTTCATGTCTTACATGACAAATATAAGACTGCAAAGATTGCAGTCAGATTGATCGCAGATAGTGAACTTTTTGAAAGCTACTTGTTGGATTAATGTCACCATATTTTAAACAAATACTTATTTCAAATCAATATAGGTTTACGAAAAGCCGATATACATCTACCATCTGCTTAATTTCCTTTCTATCATATCTTCACTTTTAGTCATCAGGTAATTGCTTACACTTACTTTAGTCATTCGACATTGTAAGATTATTTAGAGATGGTGAGATGCGGTCTGGTGTGAAGTAAGTTTAGAAAAACATTTTCTTTATCACGCCAACATTTTGATCTTTACTGTTCTAAAGCTTTTAAAATTCGGGATGATATTGATGTGACAAAGGTTTGCCTCTGTTTTTTAGGAATTCTTTGTTGGATTTGCAGGCTATCATTTATGAATTCTGAAATTTCCTTTTCTATTATTTCCATGTATTCATTCGAATGGAAGTTAAATTCCCTATTTTATCCAAAACATCAGGTTCTTCTCTAACTTCATTTCGACTACTTTCTTCCGAGTCATAGCTGAACTATTTTTTTTTAAATTAATTTTTTTTTAAATATTTTTTTAATTTAATCAACCACGCTCTGCTACCAATTTTGTCACGATCTGTTCTCGATTCATCAAGACGGGCCCAACTCTGAATCCTTTTTATGAGAAACAGAGCCCGAGGTCTTGATCGATCCTGAATACAGCCGATCAGGTGCCGTTTTAAAATAAAATTTAATTAAAGTTTAAAAAAAATTTATTGAACACACAAGAAAATAATAATTAAAACCAATAAATTTCCTTTTAAATCTTAAACAAACAATTAAAACTTTTTATAAATTTAAATAAACAGAAATTTCCTACAAAGCATTTGCCANCGTTGGCACGATAAAGAAAATGTTTTTCTGAAACCTACATCACACCAGACCGCATCTCATGATTTCTAAATAAATAAATATATATATATATCATGTTTTTAAAAGATAATTGCAGTGCTCCTGGCTTGGTCTGTGAAATTAAGCATCAAAACTTCTCTCTTGAAGTTAGAATAGCCTCCAAATTCAAAAGCAGTGGCCTTCCATAATGATCATCTTTTAACGGTGGCTGGAAAGAACATGCTAAAAACAGAACTTTAATAGCTGGGCAGTTTTGCAAAATATCTCAAGATAGTTTGGAGAATAGAACCTTCAGTTCAGATGCTAAGCAGCAAAACTGAATGATTGCAAATTGAACCAAGTTGATGAAATGAAATATCTAGGTATACAATTTAATAGCAGCCAGAACTGTACACACCATGTAAATCAGGACAGATATATACATTTTTCACGGCAATTCAACAGGTTTTTTAATGATACTCTATGGTGAGGCGAACCAAATGATGACCTACTTATAAAAAAAATAAAAACAGCAGTAAAACATATCTGGTTTAAAAATGCGAGGCATTTTCAAAAGTGGACCTATCCGTGATTGATTATTTACAAAATCAGACCCAAAGTTTCGACCAATCAAAACATCGAAGTCAGTCAGCATGACATTTTCTTAAGTGAACCCCCCCATGCACCTGCTTGGTTGTGTATTACCATTTTTATTCTTTTACCATTTACTAGTTTACTATTTTTAATGTTTTCCTTTGAAAAAGAAATATTGTCATTTTTAACTTTTTAATTGCAATTCCTATTGCACATAAATAAATTTTTTTTTGCTAATAGTTACAAAAACGTACGTATCCCGACTTCAGTTACTTATAGTTCAAATTGGGCATTGCAATTGTCAAATATTATCTAAGGTGTGTTAATGTTCCTTTTTTTGTACCTTTTATCTGGAGTCATGGGAGAATTTCTGCAAAGGTCATTTCTGCAAAAATTTGGAATTTCATCAGTGGAGTGAGAAACTGTTTCGTTGGACATGACCAAACTGTGAATCCCTTACTTACTCTCTCTTTTGTATATGTGGTTCTATATATATATTTTTTTTTTAATATTATGACTTGTGTGTGTAATATTTTGAATTGTGTATTATACTTAAAAGGTTTATAAATAAATAATAAACAAGTATAGTAAGTAACACAAGTTTTATTAAAACTATATAACAAAAGCTTCTCTTCTGGAAGCAAAATTTTCCTACATTATTGATAATATTAAATTGCCCTTATGGTTTAGGAGAACTGAAGCCAGCAATATTTGCGTTTTCCTCAGCGCTTTCACGGGCAATGCGATAATATTTGCCATCAAAGGGTTTAACATAGAAAGCTCTGTAATCCGATCTTTCCTTCATCTTTTCTTTCACGTCCTTTACAAGAAGCCTTTAAAAAACAACACAGTTCAAATAAAAACAACGGCTATTATAAACAGTCTGACCTTATTTTCTTCTTTTCGTCTTCCTCATAAAGTACGTGTAAATATTTTTCATATTCCTGTTGAGGTGGGGTGAACACATAACGGGCCAAAAATCTTGTAATTGGATGCTAAGTTAAATAAAAGAAATGTAAACATTTTTGAAATTGCGATACAAATAGAATAATATTTTATACTTACGCTGTAGTATTCCCAATGCTTAGGAGTGTAATCTTCAGGGATTTCAGCAAGTTGGGCAGGACCGATGAACACATTAGCGTAGAACACTATGAGGCCAACAGGTATAAGGCCAAGCAATGTGTAGAAATGTAATAGATCTTTGAATTTGTGCCACTGAAATCTGGATGAAGTGATATTCATCTTGCGTTCACTCATGTTTCTCACTATTACTGTAATAGATAATTAGACATTTCACATTTCATTTATTAATTAACGTGCATAATTACAATTGAATTTGATTATGAACATGTGTAAAACCAGTACTGGATCACTTATTGGATCTGTCTACACTTGGGACAGCTCCTTACTGAAGATGGTGCAAAGCCGAAAAGAGTTTGAGTCAAAAAGCAAACAATCAAAAACCCCCGATGGATAAGTGACCTGGTGCCATTTCAACTGGGAATTCTTAGAGATGGCCCTGATCTGTTGCGATGATTAATCCTTTAAGTGGTAAGTGCTGGATAACTTCTTCTGCCATGGGAATGACAAAGTCTAGAGGAGGTCTGAGTTTCTTATGTACCATGGGGCTCCAGTTATAAAGCAAAGACTGACAACCGGAGCTGACCCCCTCTTACAAATACTGTTTTTGTAAGTCCAGCCACTCTTGTTTAAATCTTACAATAAAGCAAATACATTTTCAACCAAAGTGGAAGAAGGTCATGCTGGTCTGCAGGTCCCTCAGCTGTAGGGTTTCCATTGCGCAAAAAACACTCACTCAACTAAATGCGAGAATCACTTGTGAAACGCCAACTCAGGTTAACCATTCCCACTAGGCGACTTATAACTACAGCAAGAGCGTATGCTATCATGGTGATACTTTTTGGCTTTGTTCCATTTTGATGATCATCCATGCGTGCATCCTCTCTCTTGTTCTCTTATCTTTAGCATCCCACAAAAATCCGTAGTTGTGATACATTCGGATAAATCGAATGCAGTCCTCCTGGTTAATTCTCATACTCGAAACAAGTGCGTTTAGACGAAGGGAAACAAACAATGCAATACACTTTGGTGTGCAATAAAAAACCGACTGCCGTTCGGCTCCCCGTGAAACATTCTCATGCCAAAAGTTTTACAGTCCCGGCTAGGTATCCACAATGCAACAAAAGTTTCATGAAACAATTATGCGAGTAATTTTCACATAGTGGAAACCCAACTTTAGACTTCAATCCTTCATTTAACTTGGAATTCACAAACTCTAAACTTATCTTCTATCTTGATTTTAGCAGATAATATTTTAGGCCATAAAACAAGTTTAAGATGCTAAAATTAAATTACATACAAGAGCCTATTTTTAGAACTGATTTAATCAATAATCAATCTCATCTTGAAACAATTCCACACAAAATATCGTCAAAATTTGAATTAAATCGTAAGAAAAACTCACAGTTCTGTTGGGAGAAGAGTTTTCTCGAAATGAGTTTAAAGGCGTTTCCGCCCAAACTGCTCCATGCAGGCATTCTTTCCTGATATTATTGCCTATTTCATTTAAAAAAAAGAGCAAAAAAGTTTATGTTTATTTATAAAGTTGTGCTTGTTAAAAACGGACTTAACAGAACTTCAGTGAAAAATCCTTGTTGAATCCAGCTGAAGCAAGGTTACACTCGGTCAGACCTAGAAAATGCTTCATTATGACGACCTTGGCTATACAACGTCATTTTGATGACGAAATAATCATTTTATAAGTATGAACATATTTCAAAAATCAAAAACACAAAACAAACTTTTTCCAGTTTGAGACAAACGAACTTACACTCGACAATCAAACTAAGCGCAATTAAAATTGTCAATAGTTATGTAATTAATTCAATCAAGCAAATTCAGCATAAATTCCTTCTTTTTTTTATTATTACTACTACACTAGACCAACTTAGTACAAGTTACACACAGTGATTGTCTTGTATTAAATACTTCGCATCAGACATCTGATTAAAATAAGTTTATAACAAGCCTTTTTTCAGCAATTGAGGAAATAGTTTAAGTTTATACATATATATAATAAGGAATAACATTAAATAAATATATAAATTAATAAAAACTATACGCATAACGTCCACTATCTGCTATATTCAAACAATGTCCAGTACATCCTGAAGGGTACATGGCTTACATGCCTGAACTGACACAAATTATTCATATTGTAGTTAATTTATGTGTCAACTGTAAATGAAAACATAAAACTAAAATGCATGAATAAAATACTAAAATGACTGGATGGATTAAACTGTCATAGAATCTCATCGACTGTAATTATTTTAATTAATAACTAAGTAAGACGATAAAACGGGAAAACAAAAAGCCAACAGAATACAACTGTAATATTTAAAACAAAAAATAGGCAGTGAAAGCCACACTCAAGCAGGCTGAGCTGTAGCAAATAAATAATAAGTCAATGTGCCTTTAATTTTTGTCCTTCAAAATATAGCTCATATAAATGAAAAATAAAATAGGCTGCAACACGACTAGGAAGAACCATCAATAGAGTAGGGTCAGTAAAAGCATCATTTCAATGTTAATGGCCAGATAGATTTGAATTGGACCAATCCAACATACTACCAGGAACTGCTAAGCTGAATAACATATTTGATTGGTCCGTTAAAAGTAAAGAGCATGGGGGAAACAACAAAAATTGTCTTATTTCAATCCTTTTCACTAATATATTAAATATAATCCCAATATCTTTAGACAATATAAATAATACAGTTTAGTGCTCTAAAAGCATTTTTTTCTTTTTATATACTAACAGTTAATGCTTAGTTTCTTGTCCGGTTGTCCACCATTAAATGGAAAAAGTGCGGACAGAAGAAGTTCCGCCCAATCGGTGCTTATCCGCGCTCGCCCGGTTAGCAACTAACAGTTAAAGTTACCTACAAAGAGAGGATAGGCAGGATAAAATGATTAGTAATGACTAAATTGTAGTATTATTGAAATAAACAAATCTTCAAGTTATTTATTTTTTATTATGTTATAATACATTTATACATTTTAGAAATTCTTTTCAGCAAGGGTTATTTTTGATGTTTCCTTTAAGTTTGTCACTTCTGTGCGTCTTTCCTTGTCATTTCCATTTTCTCCAGACACGGACTCAACGTTTACGTTTTGTGTGAGTGGCAGCATTTCAGTTAATGAATGTAGCTCCAATGATGTAATTTCATCATTGTTAATGTTGTTCATCATGTTGCCTTCTGAGGCAGAAAAGTTATCTGCACCTGAAATAACATCATTCATCCAATTGACACATGCTACTACAGTTTTAATTATTTCGTGATCCTCAGTTTCTCTAGCATTACCGTTTTTAGGTTTGTGATTTTTGTTCCTAGCACATTCCATCATAATTGTAAGATCTTCATCTCTACTTTCACAATCAACTGAATATTTTACTTGGTTACATTTCCTTAGCTCATGTAGGTATTCGTTGTACTTCATGGAGTTTAGTTGCTTGTTTGATTCTGGATATATTTTACCAAGAGATTTCTTATTCCCAATAGAATTGACTTTATGTTTCCTCAAATTGCTTTTGAACCGTCTGTAAATATCTGGACAAGATTTGCATTTACTCGTGTATAAATTTTTTCTTAGCATCAACTTGATTGGGCTGTAAGAAGAATATATTCCCTTACTTGACAAACTGCGTGTAGAATATGTTATCTTTCTTAAAGAGCTTGCATTCGTGCATTTTTTAGTAGGAATTAGAGATATTTTGGAAGAGGGCGATTGTTTAGAAAAACTTGAGGACAAATTAATTTCGTTGTTAAGATTTATAAGGCCAGAAGTCCTGTTAATCTTTTGTGGTGATGTGATTGGCAAATTCAATTCCAAGTGTCTAGTAATGCTGTCTTTAAGATTATCATTACACAAATCCATCATAGATCCAAATGCATTCATTATTGCATTATCTTTGTCGGCTCTTGTAACGTTATCCAACCTTACATCTTCACACGGTCTCAATTCTTTAGTCAACAATGAGCATTTCGTATCTGTACTTTTATATTTCTGACTTCTATGCATTGGTAGAAAAGCTTTCTTTTCAATTCTGTTATCAATGCTACGATTATCAGCATTGGGCGAATGCAGTGGTTTTACCCACACGATACCATCATCCTGTAGCAGAGATGAAGAATAGCCATTTTCACTTTTTAATGGGTGGTCTGTTTCTTGTGCATGAACTCTTACATCACGTTTTCTGTAATCATGGTCCTGGGTATTCTTATGTATTTCAAAACAGCGCGGTTTAAGTCCTACAGATGTGATATCAAATGTTTCTGTTGCCAAGTCTTCAATTATTAAGTCATCGAATCGTTGAGGCTCATTTTGTACAGAGAAAAATTTCACTTGTTTGTTTAGATTTTCTGTATTAGCATTAAATGTGTTAATCTTTTGCTGATACTCAGTTTTTTGTTCATTGTTAGCAATTTCGATGTGACATGGTTTTAGATGTGTAACTGTCTCAAATTCTTCTGTTGATAAATCTTCAATTATAACCCTGTCAAATTTTTTTGATTCCTTTTTTCGTAATACATATTCTTCATCTATTAACAGATTGATGGGGGCAAGGCGTTCAACCATTTTTTTCTTCTGCCTTGTCTTAAACTTGATATCATTCCCATTCTCTGGCCAAGCTTGAATCACACGCATTTGCCCCTGATTTGCTGGCAATAAAGTAGGTACTTTAAATTTTACGTTTGTGCATTTTTCATCATCTGAAGTTTCTGATGCTGATACGTCACTGGCTGATTTTAAAAGGGGGATATTTAAAGTTGGAGATTCTTCAGCACTATATTTATTTGTACTGAATTCTTGAAAATCTAAATCCCCAATGTCCTCTAAACATTTATGTTCCTCAGATTTAGGTAGTTTCCTTACCCACTCATTATCTGTTGATCTATTTGGTTGAAAGCCTGAGTTTATAATATCAGTGTAGTCTCCGTCATAAGTCCTCTTGAATGGTGATCTAGTGAAGTAGTCCCATACATTTATTAAAGAGGTAGTGTGATTTTCAGGTGGCAAAGAACTGAAAAATCTACGAGTTTGTTTTTGTTTTATTTTTTCCACATTTCTCGATGAATAGAGTTTATTTTTAATGTCTGTATCGCATTCCATAGCCGACTTCGATTTCAAACGCCCCATCTTTGTTTTGTGTGTAAATACGTTTAATGGGACCGATTGGGATTTTAGCCTAAAAACTATTGAACATGGCCGAGAATCTGAAAACAAAATTTGCAATGTAATATTACATGACAGATATTACATATATATTTGCTCAAGTGTTCTAATGCAGCATTGTTCTCTCAGCATGTCAACACAAGTTTGATTTGCTAAAATAATACATTATTGAAAATTAGACCTGACTCAGATAGCTTGTTAATGATAGTGAACTTACATTATTCATTAATGTACGTACAATATTATCAAATATTTTTATGTCATAATCTTTCAAAATATTTCTACATAATCTGCAAAGTTAGTGGTACAAATTTTTCATTTTGTGTATATTAATTTCCACGTATAATACAAATAAAAATGAAAAAAAAATCGTAAATTAAACATTGGAACATTAATCAAAAAGTAATACATGATTCTCACTAAGTTTACAGATCATTGATTAAAAATGTGCATCTGTATAGTTTATATATCTTGGAAAAATAAAGGCAATTGAAACGATAAGTTTGTGTCATGGGAGATCGAAATAACAGTAGCTCAACTGGTTGAGCGTTGGAGTTAAATCCTGTGCTTACACAAATTTTTCATTTCAATAAACCGTGTATATTATTTGAAAATTAAGATATCAATAATCTGCTTCAATCCAAAAAGAGTTTTTTTTTCAAATTTCACACCTCCATGACAAAAAAGTATACTGCAAAAATAAGTAAATAGTTATTGATTTCAGTATGTATAAAATCTTTGACAATTTTGTGCATAGATAGTAAATAAATACTAATATTATAAAAGCAAAGAAATTGGAATGTTTACAATATATAAGATTAATCACAAAACAAACAATCCAAAGTTTGCCAAATATAATTCCTTAATGATTGTCTCTTTGTTTTTTCTTAGCCAGTAAGTTTTAAATGATGTAGAAAAACATATTTTCAATGGATTTGAACACACAGTTGAAAAATAAAATGTGGAAGATGAGATACCGCGAAATTGGGAAAAATATTCTTTCACTGATATCATGGTAGTAAAAATTTGTAAACTAAGCCAACAAAAGATTAAAATGAAGAAAGATTCAAAAGAGAACTCATTAACTGGAATAAAAAAAGAAAATCTAAATGTTACTACATGCCCAATTCTAACGATACTCCATCAATTCAATGTAAAATTGAGAAAAGTAATAACAAAAGTCATTAACAAAAAGTACTGGGCAAATTGAGATGATGCAAGGTATGAGTCAATTTTCATTTCAGTTTTTCATACCTAGCAAAATAATTTTCCCATATATGAAGTGATTTGCTAGAGACAGACCCAACAAGGAGAATACACATTTTGAATTGTGCTGAATTATGATCAGTAAACCATATGAAACACAAAGATTAAGGTGAATTACGCTGTAAAACACTATTCTGGAATTTATCACTGGAGAGGATTGTTGGACTTACATACAGCCCATCGTATTTATCCCTGTTGTATGAAATGGTCTATGTCGTAGATGATATTTTGTATGGGACAATGCTCCTCGATATTTTGCTTATCTTCATACTTCTAAAACCTTAAAACAGGAAATGGCTGGACTAAATGTAAATATTTTTGAATGGCTCTCGACCTAAACCTAAAAGAAAAATATTGGAAACTTTGGCCTGAAAAAACTATGAACAACGAGTTTTCCATTTGGATGAAGAATTGTGGAAAGCCATGGAAATCAAATGTCTGACATAAAGATAACATTAAAAAAACTCCGAATTATTAAACAAATTATATTGTTCAATGAACAAATGTTTATTAAACAGTGTATGAAAGAAATAAGCGAAACAGTAGACCATTGAAAATATGAATTTTTAAAATTGTATACATATGTGAGAAATTAAATGTACACATTTTTTTGTCGCAGGTTTCTTCAATTAAATTGATAATTATCTAAAACTATTAAAAACAATTTTATGAGCTACAGGCTAAAAAAAAACATAAAAAAATAAAGAAAAAATTTAAAAAATGGTGTACAATTGTGTGCTTATTGTAGGTAGTATACTACTACTTTTTTGTTACTAACAAAAATGTTCTTGCTTCGACAATTTGTGCAGTTGTAAATGACATGATGTTTCTTAAAACTGGAAGCAGAATTTACAATAAAACTACGAAAATTCTCTAAAAATCATTAATTGTTCATAATGATTTTGTTCTCTCTGAAAAATAAATTAAAAATAAGTTTTAACTTACAATGTTTTATAGTTTTATGTTTTTTCCTAGTTTCGGAGTTGTGATTTCCTACATTTCCATCACCATTCTGTAAATGTAGTTTATTATCTGTAAATGTTTGCAGCTGCTGTGGTTCCACAATTTCATCTTGTAAGCCTTCCTCATCACATCTGGGTAATGTTCCTATAAGGCTAAACTTATAATCGTTATTTTCCATCTCAACAAACGTATCCCTGTTTTTAGTTAAGTTCACTCTTTCTGTCATTTTGTTGTAAGCTTGGGGCCTATCGATGTTCGAGTTGGTTCTAGGAGGCTTCTTTCTCCTATTTCTGATTAAGTTGGGGAATAAAGGTCTGTATTTTAAGCTAAGAATTAGTGAACATGGTCGAGTATCTAAAAAGCAAAACATATTAGCTTTTCTTTACAAAGTTAATTAGATTTACATTTTGCAATGGTCAATCATGAAATTATCTGTACAGATTTATTTGTTCAATTTTACTTTACTTTTAACCTTTTATTAAAACAATTTTATGGCATATAGTATACTTACATTTCATTCGTTTATCCTTACTTGCAAAATTGCAAGTTTCTGCATTGTTATGGCAAAACAACTTATCTAAGCCAAAATCTTCATCCTCACAATCAAAATCTATAACACCGTTGTTCAATGTGTCTATAGTGGTTTCTTCCATTTTCGATTCCAATTCAGTCACAAAGCTGTCCTTTATGTCAACTTGAAAATCTTCATTTAGTATTAATTTGCTATTTAACTTTTCCTCCTTGGCGTTGATACCTGACATAATAATGGTGTCCCTGTCTTTTAAATTAATCCTGTCCAATTCTTCATTTATGAATTGCATTGGGGATTGAATATTGTCTGGTTTGGAATTTATATTAGGTAACGGCTTCATTTTTAAAGCTGTTTGTGAATGGTGCATTTCCAAACGCTCCTTCATATTATCATCAAATTCAGGTAGCAATGTTTGAAACTTGCAATCAGGCAATGAATCGTCACTTGAGATGGGATCTGCAGACACTATTTCTGCTTCCATGTTTGCTAATATGGAGCTTAAAAAGGACTCTATGTCATTCATTACACATTCCTTGTGATAATGGTTGAACTCAATCTCAATGTTATCTATTTCTCCTAGGTCATCAGAATCAGTCTGATTGGAGTTTAACATTGGATTAGAGGAGCTTTCTAATATCTCTGTGTTTTGTATATCATTTACTACAGTTTCTGTTAGTTCCTCATAGAACCATACAGGCATTTCCTCCGTCTGTACAATTCCTTCATCTATAACTATAGTATTTTGTACAAGTTCATTTGGTTTATTCTTTTCTTCTAAAGTTGGCATTGCTTGGTCACCATTGGACACACATGCTTCTTCAGTAAGTGTAAATTGTTCACTCACATACTTAACTACTTCCTCTGTTTGTACACCTGCACTAATAGCTGTGCTCTCTGTTTGTATGGTCTGTTCAATTGGTTTAACTATTCTTGGCAGAGTTTGTACTGATTCATTACGTATGTTTGTACAATTTTCCTCAGTTTGAAAACTCTGTTCACAAACACTAATGGGATTCTCCTCAGTCTGTACCATTTGTTCCTCTAGGCAAATAATAGCGGTCTCAGTTTGGATATTTTCATGCTTTGCATTCAAACTATTGTCCTCAGTTTGTGTACATTCTTCACTAATAGCCAGTGCTACGTTCTCTGTTTGTACAGTTTTATTATCTAACATTTTGTAAGTTTGTACAACTTCTTCCTTTGTACTCTTGTTCTTTTCATCAGTCTGTGCACTCTGTTCAAATGTAAACAAAGCTAATTCCACAGTCTGTGATATTTGTTCTCTGAGCATTGCTGCTTGGTCCTTTTGTATACCCTTTTCACTTGTTTTTGTGTATACTTTATCACTTTGTGTTGAATGATCTGTANTGTACGTTTGAATTGTAGGGTATGATGTATTCCTATTGGCCATTTTTGATGTAATTACTGGAGACAGACATTTATCATCTATTGCCATGGGTTCATTCTTACAAAATACTTCAGAATGACCCTTCTCTAGAACAGTATGCTCCTGAAATATTATTACGTCATCATCATCTGACCATCTCGTCTCAGAATTATCATTTTTCATTTCATATATATCACTGTCCAATAATTTATTTGTAGAGGGCTTCTGTATAATGAGTGGTTCCTTTGATAATCCTTGTATTGCCATTTTTGATGTAATTACCGGAGACAGACATTTATCATCTATTGCCATTTGTTCATTCTTACAAAATACTTCAGAATGACTCTTCTCTAGAATATTATGCTCCTGAAATATTATTACGTCATCATCATCTGACCATCTTGTCTCAGAATTATCATTTTTCATTTCAAATAAACTACAGTCCAATAATTTATTTGTATAGGGCTTCCGTGTAATGAGTGGTTCCTTTGATAATCCTTGTTTATCAATGGCCGATAAGTTGTTACATAAATCATTTATACCAATTTGTATTGGATTTTTTATTGTGTGTAGTTCATTGAATATTTGGGAATTCGATGCCATGTTATATGTTTCTGACGCTGAAATCCTTTCATCTATGCTTTGACCAAATTTCATTTCTTTTCTCAATTCAGTTTCTAGTTGATCATCGTCTAAAGTGGCGTCGTTGAACACAGAATTCTCATTTTGTGGAAATATCATGTTAATGTTTTGAAAACAATAATTATCTGATTGTTTCATCTCTATCAATTCACATGAAGTGTTGTTTGGACAAGCTTCTTGTTTTCTTAGAATGCTAAATTGGAAATCTGTGTTTAGCTGAACATTGTGAACCTCTAAATCATTTTCATTTGATTCATCAGATTTATTGGTGTTCAAAATTCTCATTGGCTTTTTGTTGTCATTTAATGTTACAAGGTTTTCTTGATTTGTTAGTCCTATTTCCTGGTTAACTTTTGTTGCTTGGATTTGAATATTATATATCAAATCGCAAGGATCATGTTCTGGAATAATTTCAACTTTTGGTTCAACACCAATTGAATCGGTAATATCTTGGCATTCTTTGTTTTGACAATTTTCATTATTTTCAAGCAATGGTGTGAAATCAGGATTACAGATATCATGTAAATTTTTAAAAGAAAATGTTTGGGGTTGTCTGATAGTTTGAACTTTTTCATCATTACAATCATTTTTATCTTCATTGTCAATAGAAGTCCCATTTTTAGAGAGAAAAATTTCTTTAGTTTCTGCATGGAGTTCTTCTGGAGACGTTGGCTCCATCAGTTTGGCTGTAGTTCCATATGTTGAGTTAATTTCAATCAGAGAAAGGTCCTTTAATGAACCTAATTCAGAATTTTTGCTTGATGGCAGCATAGTTACTTTGGAAGAAGCAGATATTTTTTCCTCGTGTTCTGAGGATAATTTTCTGTTTATACCGGTATGCTCCTTGATGTAGTGTTCTTGGGTACATAGCGTTTTCTGTTTAAATATGCCATCCATACTGCTGCTGGATTTTTCTGTTTTGTTCTCAATCAACTTTTCATATCTTGGATTTAATACTTCATTTTTTGCTAAAATGGGATATATACTGGGAATATTATAGTTCCGATTTCGTAGTGTTTTGTTTGCTCGAAGCAAGTGGGTACGTTTTCCTAGGTATTGATTCTGTTTTAAATCTGTTAATGATTTATCTTCTAGATCGATGTTGGAGTCACTAGAAGAAGGCTCAGGAGGAAGCGGTATATCGGCGTCGAAATTGTCCTTTATTTGGACTCCATTATTCTTAGGATTCACGTCATTATGAGTGAGACTTTTGTGAGAAATCAATACTTCCGAACTAATTTTCTTCAATTGGGAAGAGTATGAACTTTTTCTACTCATATCTCTACTATGTTTTATCCTATCTTTTAAAGCAGAAGAATATTCCAGGTCGGCAAACTGAGAACCAACATTGCTACGGGGCAAAATTGACATCCCATTTGAGTAAGTGTGTGTGCATGTGCTCTCAAGGTTATTGGTTAAGTCTGATGGATCTTTCAAGTCTGCGTAAAACCAATCTTCTTGAGAAAATATTTCATTAGATACTAACAGATGTGCTTCAGCGGTATTAGAAAAATTTCTATTATCATGATTTTTATAATAATAACAGTTTCCACTCTGAATGTTATCTTCATATTCTGAAAAAATCATACTATTTTCACTTAAAAAACTGCGGAAAGACTGGTAATTAATATCAAGTAATGAATTGTAAGAGTAAAATTCAATGTTTTCGTCTATTTGCTTCACCAACTGAGCTTTGATGGGATCTTCTTCCTTCTTTAGCTTGATCATTGCAAGCAAAGAGCAATTGTTAGCAATTAAGTCTTCTGTATTGCCAAGTAGTGTTAATTTGTTATCAGTTTGTATGTTGTTGGATTGAGAGGTAGAATTTGTATTTTGTGTTTTTGCAGGTGCTTTTATTTGGATGTGAATGTTACTTTGTTTCATTAGGTTTTCTGTTCTATTGATATTTAATTGTTTGTGAGACAAACTTCCAAAATTTTTACTCATAATTTTGTTCTGAGAAGATGGGGCAGATTTTTCCAAAACAGATTTTTGTGGTTCGTATGAACCCGATTTAACTGTACCTAGGAGCATAGTTGTTTTTTCTAGTTTACCCATGATTTTTGCTAGATATAATTCTTCCTCAATTGATTCCTGATTTGTTAAATGAATGGCGGTGGCAGCTTCGCCAGGTTCATTGGATTGACGACGTTCAGATTTACTTCTTATTTCTTTACTGTCATTTTCCTTGTCCTGTGACTTTTTGATAGTGCTGGTTTCACATCTGCCAAATGATGGCTGACTTTCGCCCTTTTCTTTAGCCTCATTTGTTGTACAGCTTTCAGTTAACACATCAATATTTGAATTAATATTGAGGCTATTTGGGAATTTTCTATTCACCAATGGTAAAGTTTCAACGGTTGTATGAGCAGTCTTTAAATCTCTCTGATTATTTGTTGAAGTTTGTATATATTTTTTTGTATTAATTTTGCTTAATATCTTCCTGTGTTGACCTTTTGTTTCCTGTTTGTACTTCTTCCGAAGCGAATATATACCTTTAATAAAAGATCTCAAAATTTCACTATTTCTCTCTTCTTGTTTTTCAAATTGTTTTACCAATGCATTTAATCTATTAACATTTGAATTTTTAACATATTTAGGATTGTGCAGGAATTTCTTTAAATTTTCTATCCATTTCAATAAACGATTGTAAATTTGTTTGATCTGGTCAATGTCATTTTGAATGTTATGTGGTAGCATATTGAAACAATAGGGTCTATTACGTATCGTTAAATTTTTATTGTTGGAGTGATTTTCTACACAGATGCCTTCTAATTTTGTTTTCTTTACATTATGTTTGAACGACTTGGTAAATTTTCGATTAATAAAGTTCTTTACTTTAAAAGAAATACTGCTCCACTTCTTTTTAACAGTTCCGTTCTTTTTTGTATATAAATATTGGTGATTATACATAGATAAATCTGATGAATAATTACCTTTTGATGTGCTCGGTTTTTCATTAGGATATTCCATTGCCTCAGTTAGTTTTAAATTAACCAACCAAATTAGTTGACAACTTTTTATCTTAACAAATAATATTTGGTACCATGGAAACTATTCTCATAAGATTGGAAAAAAATCATATGTTAATATTATAATTTTTAAAATTTATTTGTTATTGTCCTACTCTCCATTGTCTTACTCTCACTATTGTCTGTCCTACCAACCAAAGTTAGACTCTGAGTCTATTGACAGCTTGGTAATTTCAGCACCAATGACCAATGTTTACAATTTTAAAATAATTTGAACATCAAAACACCTTTCGTATGAAATGTTCGACAGATCATCACTATTGACCTCTCTTTCTCATATCGACTTAATCGGCAAAATATTATAGTATATTATGTTTTAAAAATGTACAAAAATAAAATAAAAATATAAAGAGAAATAATCTGAGTTTGTCTTTACCTTTTGCACATCGATAAAAAAACAAAAAACAGTGGATGAAAGAAAAATTCACACCCAATTAAAAGTGCCTCTACAAACAGGAAATACAAATTCTACCTATTAATGCAACTCAGACTTCAACAAATAATCAGTGAGATTTAAATATTGATTTTATTTACTACTGATGAATAAAAAATTCAAAAAAAAAAAAACTAACCAAAGTAAAATAAATAAAAAATAACCTCAATATTAATTCAAATGCTGATGGGTTAAGGGAAAGATGGATAACAAATGAGGGGAAAGAAATAGGAAAAGTAAGCGATTATTTGGCAGATGTGAAGTTAGCACTATTAGAAGTAAACAGGAGTTCTAGTATTGATAGTCGAAAATCAACACCTCAGGTTTCTGTAAATAATGATTGTAAGATTCAAAAGATCACTGAAGTAAGAAAAGAGATGAAATTTGGTGAAAGCATAGATGAAAGGATTGCAGCGTCAGATACATATTACATGGTATCAAATTCCCAAATATTCAATGAACTACACACAATTAAAAATCCAATACAAATTGGTATAAATGATTTATGTAACAACTTATCGTCCATTGATAAACAAGGATTATCAAAAGAACCACACATTACACGGAAGCCCTCTACAAATAAATTATTGGACAGTAGTATATTTGAAATGAAAAATGATAATTCTGAGACGAGATGGTCAGATGATGATGATGTAATAATATTTCAGGAGCATACTGTTCTAGAGAAGGGTCATTCTGAAGTATTTTGTAAGAATGAACCCATGGCAATAGATGATAAATGTCTGTCTCCAGTAATTACATCAAAAATGGCCAATAGGAATACATCATACCCTACAATTCAAACGTACAATTCCGAAGAGTCCCTTTGTACAAGTGAACAAGGGACTAATTTTTTTTCAATGAATACTCTAAAAGTTTATTATAATAAGTGTGACAATTCTGTTACAACAAATTCCAAAATTTCAAAAATATTGGATAATGAGAGAATCCAATTGGAAAATACTGTTTCGAAAGAATGTAAACAAGGTGATTTTGAGATGGTAAGCAGAAGTTGTAATATTGATAGTGCAAAATCAACTCCTCTGGATTATGTAAATAATGAATGTAATGATTCAAAAGATCCTGCCAGCCTATACACAAATAACCATCCAAGCACTGAAATATCGGAATATAAAACATACACCCTAGATGAAAATTTGCTAGTGATGTTGAATTCCAGAGAACCACGAATGTCAAAATCTGATGACAAGACAGGATCAGGCACAGAGTTAACAGATGCGATGGCAATTATAAAAAATCCAATAGAAGAAATAGATTATTCAGATAATTGTAAATTAACAAACCACAAAATTCATTATAATGCTGAAGATCTGTTAGTAACTAAAAGTATAACGCGGACATTACAACAGGAAAATTACAGTAAATGTGACCATAATATACAGACAGATCAATTAAATGTGGCAAGTCAACATACAGAAACCAAATTGAATGTTTACACTCCCAAATTCCAATTTATTACGTTAGTGCTTGTAAACATAATTGGCAGCAATGCACAAATACAACAAAAAACAAGAGGTATTGGAAATAGAAAGTTCAGTCAGTTTAAAAAGCTGGCTATCAATCTTAAACGTAAAACCCATGTTGCTAACAAAAGTTGTACAAACAAGCACGTGAGATGTAATGATGCAAAACTTGAAATAACGTGTGATGAAGTTGCTAACTCAAATGAATTCTGTATATCAGATTTTCAAAGTCAAACATTACCACGAGAACCATGTAAGAAATTAGAACAGCTGGTTCAGACTGAGGAAAAAGCAATGTTTGTAACTGAACAATTTATACAAACTGATGAAATAGATATGAATGTTACAGATCATTCAACACAAAGTGATAAAGTATACACAAAAACAAGTGAAAAGGGTATACAAAAGGACCAAGCAGCAATGCTCAGAGAACAAATATCACAGACTGAGGAATTAGCTTTGTTTACATTTGAACAGAGTGCACAGACTGATGAAAAGAACAAGAGTACAAAGGAAGAAGTTGTACAAACTTACGAAATGTTAGATAATAAAACTGTACAAACAGAGAACGTAGCACTGGCTATAAATGAAGAATGTACACAAACTGAGGACAATATTTTTGAATGCAAAGCATGAAAATATCCAAACTGAGACAACTATTATTGGCCTAGAGGAACAAATGGTACAGATTGAGGAGAATCCCATTAGAGTTTGTGAACAGAGTTTTCAAACTTAGGAAAATTGTACAAACATATGTAATGAATCAGTACAAACTCTGCCAAGAATCGTTACACCAATTAACAGATCATACAAACGGAGAGCACAGCTATTAGCGTAGGTGTACAAACACAAGAAGTAGTTAAGTGCGTGAGTGAACAATTTACACTTACTGAAGAAGCATGTGTGTCCAATGGTGACCAAGCAATGCCAACTTTAGAAAAAAAGATTAAATCAAATGGACTTGTACAAAATACTATTCTTATAGATGAAGAAATTGTACAGACGGAGGAAATATCTGTATGGCTCTATGAGGAACTAACAGAAACTGTAGTAAATGATATACAAAACACAGAGATATTAGAAAGCTCATCTAATCCAATGTTAAACTCCAATCAGACTGATTCTGATGACCTAGGAGAAATAGATAACATTGAGATTGAGTCCAACCATTATCACAACGTATTTGTAATGAATGACATAGAGTCCTTTTTAAGCTCCATGTTAGCAAACATGGAAGCACTAATAGTGTCTGCACATCCCATCTCAAGTGACGATTCATTGCCTGATGGCAAGTTTCAAACATTGCTACCTGAATTTGATGATAATATGAAGGAGCGTTTGGAAAAGCACCGTTCACAAACATCTTTAAAAATGAAGCCGTTAGCTAATGTAAATTCCAAACCAGACAATATTCAATCCCCTATGCAATTCATAAATGAAGAATTAGACAGCATTAATTTAAAAGACAGGGACACCATTATTATGTCAGATATCAATGCCAAGGAGGAAAAGTTAAAAAGAAAATTAATACTAAATGAAGATTTTCAAGTTGACATAAAGGACAGCTTTGTGACTAAATTGAAATCGAAAATGAAAGAAAACACTAAAGACACATAGAACAACGGTGTTATAAATTTTGATTGTTAGGTTGAAAATTTCGGCTTAGATAAGTTCTTTTGTCATAATAATCCAGAAACGGTAGAAACACAAGTAGGATACTCCAATTTTGAAATTAAGGAGAAACAAATAAAACGTAAGTAAACTATATGCCATAAAATCTAGTCTAATCTAATGTTAAATTCAAATCAGATTGATTCTGAGGACATAAGGTGTAATGAAGTTTCTAACACGAATGAAAATTGTAATTCAGCCTTTCAATGTCAAATATCACTACAAGAACGTTGTAAGATTTAAACAAGTGGTCCAAACTGAATTAAAAGAAATGTTATAACTGAACAATTGAGTGCACAGACTGAAGGAACGAACAAGAGTACAAAGGAAGAAATTATACAAACTCATAAAATGTTAGATAAAATAAGTGAAAAAAATCGTAGAAACAGAGAATGTGGCATTGGTTGTACGTGAATAAAATAAACAAACTGAGGATAATAGTATGGATGTGGACTGAAGGAAAGAACAATATTACAAAGGAATAAATTAGATGTACCAACTAGAACAGCTATAAATGAATAATTTGTTCGCGCTGAGGAAATACCTATATGGCTCCATGAGGAATAAGTAAAAACTGTTGTAAATGATGTAAAATGCCCAGAGATATTAGAAAACCCAATCTAATCCTAATGTCAGATCTTTAGGAGCTATAATTGACAACTTGTGAGCGACTACTCGGCTATGAATTAAAAAATTTACAAATCGTAAAGCTTGAATTAAATTGTTAGCAAAGCCTGGTTAGAAAGGAACTACGGTTAATTGGATTCAAATGCATTTGAAAAATCACGCAACACCAAAATAGTACATAATTTTCAATATTAGCACAGTTGTTTTCTGTAATAATCGAGTTCTCTTGCTACAGACCCTATACTGCTCTGCAAAATGGCAGCATCAGTGAAAGACAAATAAGAGTAGTACATTAACATGACTGGACAACTAATTGATTCAATACAAATATAATAAATTATCAAATTGTTAGTAGTGTATACTTTGAAATAATTAGAAGTATTCAACATAATTTGATGAGTAAACAAGTAATATTAGATAAAACAAAAGAAAAGAATATA
Source organism: Cimex lectularius (assembly GCF_000648675.2). NCBI lineage: Eukaryota > Metazoa > Arthropoda > Insecta > Hemiptera > Cimicidae > Cimex > Cimex lectularius. The sequence goes on from NW_019392650.1 coordinate 332,279, forward strand.
TAAGTTTGGTATCAAATTCAAATTAAAGGAAACTTCAAACTTTTTCTTCTCCAAGTGAATTTTCATTTATGATTTGGGTTGGTAAATGATCAATTTTGTTTATTGGTCTCTTTACAACTTTGTTTCGGGATTTTAGGGTCGCTATCCCTAATTAATCCATCAGCTCCTGTATGTGTCTCACACTCTTGCTAAAGGACATTTCAGTGGAAATGACTTTTCATCCTTTAACAGAATAAGCTGTTCAATTTGCCAATTATGACTTCCTTTTATCATTTTCGGACACACTTGCAGGTTGGATAATTATTTGTTTATTGGTTTTATTGTAGTATCCATATCTTCATAAGTAAATAGCAAGTTTTCATCAATCCTGTCGTGTAGAATGTCATGATATGTTGTTCAATGATATACTCCTCATTATCTGCATTAGAATTAATAGTGTCTGCGTGTTTTTGTCCTAGCTCTGCTAACTACTTCTACTAAATCTTTTCTTTGAATTAGATCCGTTTCATTTTCAGGGTTTATCATTTCTACTTTTCAGTGTGTTCATTATAAAATTCTCAGCCATTTCACATTTTTTCATGTTCCAAAGTGGCTCAATTTTTTTCCTAATTTTACCGTAATTAATTTGTTCTTGTTCTTAATGAGGCAAGGAGAATCCAAAAGTCTTAAATCGTATTAAAGACGTCTTAACTTTACCTCTCCAAAAAAAGGAAGTTTTTTAATAGAAAATTCTTGTTATGCTATTTGTCATTTTGAGGCTGTTTATATAAGTAATTACTTCACAATGAACAATGTAAAACCAGTGCTTAATTATTGGTATTTTTGAGACTGGAATTCGGGGTTAAAAGTATGGCAGGAAAGTGCAGCAAAATGATGGCCAATTTCATTAATATAAATTTAGGAGACTCACAGATTTGTTGGTGGTTTCTCTCAGGATTTCCTCTAAGCGAAGGACAATGCATGGTATGAAGGCCCATCTGTTGTGGTACTCATTTTATTAAAAAATATTTCTTAGGGTTAAAAAGAAGACTGACTCTCAACACATTGTTTTTTATAGTACAATTTTAGAATTTAGGGTAAAAATCTGTCTCTCTTGCTACAGTTTCCCTACTGCTCTGTAAGATGGCACTCTGGCAGTATCATCAACACAAAAAACTTCCATAAAATTTCACCAGATAGAATAATTTTAATTAAGTATACTTTTTATCTAAGGTCTTGGTTAAATTGCAAAGTATAATTTTCACCTTTGTTTTATCATACTGTTTCCTATCATCCTGTTTCCTATCATCAATCACATCATATGTCATTGAGGAACTTTAAAGAATATTAGATTGCGCTTACTATCCATGATTAAATAATCTTTTTATTTGTTTATTTATGGATCGAAATCCACTATAAAAAGACATTTTACAATAACAAAAAATAAAAATAATATACAAAACAATATATGTAAAAAATACAAATAATATATATAAAAAGAATAAGGACATATATACATGGTAATATTATAAACGGTACATACAAATAATAAATATAAAAATACAATTAAAGAGTAAAAACTGAACAACAAAAATGAAAGACTAACCAAATTAAGGCAACGTAAACAAAATAAAGTTGAAAGACAATTGAAAATATAATATTTAGGTGCATTTTTAATGAAAATAATGGTCATTGTAGATATATAATAAGACTAGAGTGCAAGATTTAGGTGAACCAGTAAATAAAATAAATTTTTAACAGTATGAAATATAAAAGCATTTAAAAAAATATAAACTGGTAAGAAAATTCAACTAAACTAGGGTTGTAGGATATGGTTTTTCACAGATTGCACAGAACTATTGAAGAAGTCAATGCTAATGCAGATGTTAGTTTTGATCATCATTCTGTGTAGAGGAGAAGAGTGAATATAGTTAGAGCTTTGGAATTCAATATAAAATAGTTTGTGGGTTTTGAGAAAGTGCGAAGAGACGTGTAGCTATAACTGAGAGAGGGGAGAAAGACATAAAAACATTAAACAATGAGTTTGTTTAATAATTTAAATATAAAAACAATATCAAAGTGCCAATCCCTTCTTAGTGCCAGTTCAAAAAGTTTAAATTCAGAACGGATTCCAGGGTAGATAGAGTTTGGAGGAAGATTGAGTTTGTAAGAAAGTTTTTTTAAAAATTTGTTTTGTACAGATTGAAGAATTTTTTGATCATTTAGATAGTACGGGTTCCAAACAGGTGTAGGGTATTCTAGTATGGGTTGTACAAAAGCTTTATAAAGATGGACAAAACATAGAGGATTTTTAAATTCATAGGTAATACGACAGGCTGGGCTCTTTAGAAAATTATAATAAACAAATGTACCAATATTTGTCAAATACTGTCAATATAACTCAAAAATAAAAGTTGTCCTAACACAGAGGACCATAATAGTATTGTTAGATTTTTCTGTGTGGTCTGTTAAAAGTAAATTTCACCTTTTCACTATTATTACTAAATTCACTAATTTCGTGGTCCGCTTGACCAATTAATACATTACAATTAATTAAGGTTTTTAGTTGAGATAAAAAAACGGGGTTGAGATGGGAAGTTAGTGTCCGAGTGGATCGAGGTCACGATAGCTCAAGTGGTAGAGTAGCGGCATATCTAGCAGAAGGTCGTGGGTTCGAATCCCGCTTTGTGACATTTTTTTATCTCAATTAAAAACCTTAATTAATTGAATTATAATTATCTCAACAATATATTATATGAATGCAAAATAATAAATTAGAGATTTACATTAAAATAGAGAAATTTAACTGGGGTAAGATTATCATAGCTCAGCATATTACACTATCAAACCAAAACTCTCTGAAGTGTTTAAGACAAAAAAAGCCAGAAATTTTAAATTATCTAGCTGAAGATCATGGGTTCGAATCCCGCTTGTGCCATTGACTCTTTTATCTCAACTAAAAACCTTAATTAATTGTAATTATTACTAAATATGTATAAAATTGAATCCCAATCTTTAGACAATATAAGTATTAGTGTCTATTGCACTACAAGCAATTTAAAAAAATTAAACTTTAACAGTTGCTATTACCATCACAGAGAACAAGCAGACCAAAATGAACAGTGACCGAATTACAATATATTAGTATTATTGAAATAAAATGGTTTTCAAGTTATCTATTTTTTATTACATTACAACACAGTTAATTGCGGAAATAAGGATAACATTTCTTCAACTTTTCAGCATTTTTGATGTTGCTTTTAGTTTTATCTCTTCTCTGCATCTTTCAATGTCATTTCCATTTGCTCCAGACACAGGGCACCTTGCTTTTCAACATTTACTTTTCCTGTGAGTTCTGGTCTTTATGTTATTGAAGGTTGGTCCAAAGAAGTAATTGCTTTGTTTTTGATGTTGTCAGTAATGTAAAAAATAATCTGTATCTGTAATGTCATTCATCCAGTTGACACACACTTATGCAGGTTTAATTATTTCAACTTTTGCTTCTCTTTTTGGTTTGTGTTTTTTGTATCTAGAATATTTCATCATCATAGCAAAATCTTCATCTATAAAGCATTTACTATCTGCTGAATAGTCTACTTGGGATTTTTTTTTCCAGATCACAGATATTTTTGTACTTCGTGGGTTTACTTTTTTTCTTTAACTTTGGAAATAACAAACCAAAATATTTCTTATTTACATTAGATTTGACTTTATGTTCCTTCCTCAAATTACTTTTCCATCTGTGGATATCTGGACAAGATTTGCATTTATTCATGTATATATATTTTTTTTTTGCTTTAACTTGATAGGGCTACAATTAGAATGTATTATTACATTCATAATAATCAATCGTCATTTTATATGTGAAAATAAAAGATAAGTAAAAACATATGAGATATGATTGACATACAAAGGAAATAGAAGAGGGCCCTAACATGGAAATAATAAAGCCAATGTCAGGTCTTTTGGAGTTGAAATGACAATTTGTTTACAACAGCTCTAAAATAATTGATATAATACTATTTCCTATGCATGGAGTTTAGTGACCTATGTGACCTTAGTTAATGATTATTTGAAGATCGTGGGGCTTCGTCTGGTGTGATGTAGGTTTTAGAAAAACATTTTCTTCACTGTGCCAACGTTTCATCTTCTCAGGGCTCAAAGTGTTTGTCTTCTGCATAATTGTGACATTCTTTTATGTCGTGTTGAGAGTGCCCTCTTATCACACAATTACGCAGAAAACTAACACTTTGAGCCTAGATGATCTCAATAAAGATCAAGACGTTGGTAAAATAAAGAAAATGTTTCTCTGAAACCTACGTCACACCAAACCGCATCTCACGATCTTCAAATAACTATTTCCTATCATAAATCACTTTAGAGGGATGCTCAGTATTTCAAGAATTTTAAATTGTTCTTCATTTCTCTCTTCTATTTCTAATAAAACGATTGCACAATTAATTCACTTCCATAAGCATATTGTATCAACCCTACTTGATTTAAGCCCATCTATTTCTTTATTAAATTCCATTATACATTTTTAAACAAAATACTGTCAATATAAATCAAAAATAAAATTGGTCATAACACAGTGCCCAGAAGAACATACTCAAGAGATCCATTAGAGTTTGTGATACGATTGGTCAAATAATTTCTTTTCAATTAATTAATCTTTATGTTAGGTATTGGTTGAGATAAAAAAGACAGTGTCACAAGTGGGATTCAAACCCATGACCTTCGGCTAAATACGCTGCTGCTCTACAAGCTATCATGTCTTCGATCCTACTTGGACACTAACTTCCCATCTCAACCCACGTTTTGAATTTTCCCTCCTCCTTTTTGCCATTTTTCAAATGTGTAATCTATTTGATTCTCAGCGACAAATGAAATGGCCACGGAGAGCTTTAGTGAAGGACACACTTCATTTTAATTATTAAATCCATTAGTTTGTGGTCCAATTGATCAAATAACTTCTTTTCAATTATTTAATCTTTATGTAAGGTATCCCGCTCGTGACACTGACTTTTTTATCTCAACCAATACCTTATATAAAGATACTCAATAGAGTCAGTCACTTAAACCGTCATCAATTCTAATACAATGTAATGTTAATGAACAGATAGAAATTAATTGAACTAATCCAAAATATCTGGAACTCCCAAGCTGAACAACAAGTTATCTGTATTGCTTGTAATAATATTGTTAGATTTCTTTGTATAGTCTGTTAAAAGTACAGAGCAAAACAACCAACATTGTCTTATTTCAGTCTTTTTCACAACTATGTACTGGATATAATTTGATCCCAATATTTTTAATAAAGTTTATTGCACATAAAGCAATTGTTTTTTTTTTAAATTACTGTTACTATTGCCAACACAGAGAAGATAGACCAAATTATAGTATTATTTAAATAAACTGGTTTTAAAGTTATTTATTCTTTTATTTATAGTGCAACATATTTATAAATTTTGGAAATATGGATAACATTTCTTCAAATTTACAGCAGAGGTAATTTTTGATGTTACTTTTAGGTTTGTGTCTTCTCTGCATCTTTCTATGCAATTTCTAGCTTCCCCAGACACAGGACTGCTAACTTCTTTTGCAAGATTTGTGTTTTCTGTAAGTGGCAGGGTTTCTGTTATTGAAGGTTGGTCCAGCGAAGTAATTGCTTCATTTTTGTTGTTATTCATCATGTTGCCATCAGAGAAATTATCTGTGTCTGTAATAATGTCATTCATCCAGTTGACACAAGCTAACACAGTTTTAATTATTTCGTAATCTTCTGATTCTCTAGCATTATTCTTTTTTGGTTTGTGTTTTTTGTGCCTAGCGTATTCCATCATGATGGCAAGATCTTCATCTATGCTTTCACTATCTACTGAATATTTTACTTGGTAACATTTTTTCAGATCACGTAGATATTCATTGTACTTCACCGAGTTCCGTTGTCTGTTTGACTTTGGAAATAGCTGACCAAGAGATCTTTTAATTGTAATAGATTTGACTTTATGTTTCCTCAAATTGCTTTTCTGTCTATAAACATCTGGACAAGATTTGCATTTATTCAAATATACATTTTTTCTTTGTTTCAATTTGATTGGGCTGTGAGTAGAATAAATTTCCTTATTTGATGAACTCTGAGGAGAATATATTCTTAAAGAGCTTGCATTTGTACATTTTTTAACTGGAATCAGAGGCTTTTCCGAAATTGATGAATGGTGGGAAACCTTATAATCTGAAGACAATTTTATCTCTTTTTTAAGGTTTCTACAACCAGAAGTTCTGTCAATTTTTTGTGGTGAAGTGAATAGTGAATTAAATTCAGAGTATCTAGTATTGCTGCCTTTAAGATTATCATTACACAAATCCATTTCAGATTGTTTTTTTGTAAGACATTTTTGTTTTAACACCACTGAATTTTGCATTGGTAAAAAAGCTTTCTTTTCAATATTGTTACCAAAGCTATGATTGTTAGAATTGAGTGGGTGCAGTGGCTTTACCCACACAATATCATCATCTTGTAGCACAGATGAAGAAATACCAGTTTTGCTTTTTAATGGGTGACCTCTTTCTTGTGCATGAACTCTTACTTCCTGTTTTCTACAATCAATGTCCTGGCTGCTCTTATGTATTTCAAAACAGCGTGGTTTATGTCCTACAACTGTGCTATCAAACGTTTGTGTTGTCAAGTCTGCAATTAATAGGTCTTCAAATTGTTGAGGCTCATTTTGCGTGGGAAAAAATTTCATTTGTTTGTTAATATTTTTTGTACTAGGTTCAAGTGTTTTAATCGTTTGTGGATACTCTGTTTCTTGTTCATTGTTAGCGATCTCAATATGACAAGGTTTTAGTTGTGTAACTATTGTGTCAAATACTTGAAATGATAAATCTTCAACTGTAATATCGTCAAATTTTTTGGATTCCTTTTTTCGTAAAGCGTATTCTTCGTCTATTAACACATTGCTTGGGACATGCTGTTCAACCGATTTGTCCTTCTTCCTGGTCATAAACTTAATACTTGTTCCATTCTCTGGCCATGCTTGAATCACACGCATTTGCCCCTGACTTGCTGGCAATAAAATAGGTGCTTTAAATTTTTTGTTTGCACAGGTTTCATCATCTGAAGTTTCTGATGCTGATACGTCACTGGCTGATTTTAACAGGGGGATATTTAAAGTTGGAGATTCTTCAGCACTGTATTTATTAGTATTAGCTTCTTGAAAATCTAAATCCCCAATATCCTCTAAACATTTATGTTCTTCAGATTTTGGTAGTTTCCTCACCCACTCATTATCTGTTGCCTTATTCGGTTGAAATCCTGAGTTTAAAATGTTGTCAATGTAGTCTCCCTCATAAGTCATCTTGAATGGTGATCTAGTGAAGTAATCCCATACATTTATTGAAGAGGCAGTGAGATTTTCGGTTGGTAAAGAACTGCACAATCTACGTGTACGTTTGTGTTTTACTGTTTTCGCAAATCTTGAAGAATAATGTTTATTTTTAATGTTTGTATCATAATCCATAGCAGACTTTGATCTCAGATGCCCCATTTTTGTTTTGCGTGTAAATATGTTTAATGGGACCGATTGGGATTTTAGCCTGTAAACTATCGAACTTGGCCATGAATCTGAAAACAAAATTTGCAATGTAAAACATTTTTTGGTCACGAAAATAGTGAATTAAAAATTATATACATAGTTAATAAGTTAAATGTGTACTTTTTTTATGTTGAAGATTTGTTTAGTTGATAATTATTTACATAAAAATATTATCCTAAGTTAACATTTTTCTCCAAATGTACATGTTTTAATCACTGTTAACAACAAATGTTGTAAGAAACAAGCTACAAATCATAACAAATAATCCATTATATTTAGTGGTCTGATTGACCAAATTACTTCTTTCAATTAATTAATCTGTGTATGTAAGGTTTTGGTTGAAATGAAAAAGTTAGTGTCATGAGCAGGATTTGAACCCACCAGCTGAAGGTCGTGGGTTTGAATCCGGCTCGTGACACTAACTTTTTCATTTCAACCAAAACCTTACATAAACAGATTAATTAATTCAAAGAAATAATAAATAATGGTGAATACTTGTTTTTGCTATGGAAGGTACACTACTGCACATTAGACACAAGGAAAACATTCTTTCTTCAAAAAATTCTGCAATTCTCTATGACATGATAGTTCTTGAAGTTGGAAGCAGCAAAATAAAACTAGGGCTATTTTCCAGAAAAAAGTTAATTGTTATGAACTAATGATTTTGTTCTGTCAGAAAAATATACTAAAAATTCATAACTTACATGTTTTTATGTTTTTGCCTTTGTTCTTAGTTCTGGAGTTTTGATTTCCTACATTTCCATCAACATTCTGTAAAAGTAGTTTATTATCTGTAAATGTTTGCAGTTTTGATTGCACAACTTCATCTTCTAAGGCTTTCTCATCACATCTGGGTAATGTTGCTAGATCAGAAGGGATAAGAGTAAAATCATAATCATTACTTTCCGGGTTAGCCCATGTATCGCTGTTTTTAGTTATGCCCATTCTCTCAGTTTTTTCATTGTAAGCTGGTAGAGTATCAATGTCCGGGTTGATTTTATAATGCTTCTTTCTCCTGTTTCTGAATAAGTTTGGTAATAAAGGTCTGTATTTTAAACTTAATATTAGTGAACATGGTCGAGTATCTAAAAACATAAGACATATTAACTTTTATTACAGAGTTAGGTCAGATTTACATTTTGGAATGGTCAATGATGAAATTACCCATACAAATGTATTTGTACATTATTTATTTATATTTAATCTTTTTTAATGTAATTTTATGAAATATAGTTTACTTACAATGTTTTTTGCTTCTTGCTCTTTCTTTAATTGCAAAATTCAAGTTTCCTACTTGTGTTTCTATCCTTTCTGGATTATTATGGCCAAAGGACTGATCTAAATTGAAATATTCATGTTCTTCACAATCAGAATCTATAACACCATTGTTTAATGTGTCCATTGTGATTTCTTCCATTTTTGATTCTAATCCACTCACACTGTTGTCCTTTATGTCGACTTGAAAATTATCATTTAATATTAACGTATCCTCCTTGGCATTATAAACTGGCATAATAATGTTCCTGTTTTTTACATTTATGCTGTCAAATTCATTTGTGAATTCCATTGGGGTTTGAATATTTATTAACTCAACATGATTGTTCTGTTCGTAGACTTTGATAGCTGATAGATTCATTTTTGATGTTGCCCTTGATTGCTGGCTCTCAAAACCATCTTTCTTATTTTCCTCAAATTCTGGCGGCAATGTTTTAATTTTAACATCATACATTGAATCTTCACTTGTGGTAGTATCGACGGATTCTATTTCTGATTCCATGCACGTTATAATAGGGCTTAAAAAGGACTCTTCGTCATTTATTTCTGTGATGGACTCATTCTCAACATTATCTATTCCTATCCTCTCAGAATCTATCTCACCAGAGTTTAACATTGTAGTAGGTGATTCTAACATTTCTGTGCGTTGTGTGGATACATCTTTTTGTATTAACTGTTCTTGGAGATATACAGGTATTTCCTCAATCTGTTCAATTTCTTCATCATGAGCTGTTGTAGTTTGGACGTGTTGTTCATTTGATTTAATCTTTATTTCAACAGTTTGCATTGATTGTTCACAATTGGTTATACATGTTTCTTCAATTAGTGTAAATTGTTCAGTAACACACTTAACTACATCCTGAGTTTGTTCACCTACACTAATAGCTATGTTTTCTGTTTGTGTGTTCTGTTCAGTTTGTATAGTTATTCTATCCAACGTTTGTACTGATTCATTAGATATATTTGTACACTTTTCTTCAGTTTGAATACCCAGTTCAAAAACACAAATGGTATCTGCCTCGGTCTGTATCATTTGTTCTTCTAAACTAATAGTGATTGTCTCAGTTTGAGTATTTTCATTCTTTGCATTCATACTATTGTCCTCAGTTTGTGTACTTTCTTCAATTACAACCTGTGCTAATATCTGAGTTTGAACAATTTTTTCACTGGTTGTACCTGTTTCATTAGTTTGTATAAATTGTTCCTTTGTACTCTTGTTCTTTTCTTCTGTTTGTGCACTTTGTTCAAACGTAAGCATGGCAAATTCCTCAGTCTGTGAAATTTGTTCTTTGAGCACTGCTGCTTGCTCCATTTGTATACCCTTTTCACTTGTTTTTGGGTGTACTTTGTCACTTTGTGTTGAATGATCTGTAACATTCCTATCTATTTCATCAGTTTGTATAAATTGTTCAGTTAAAACCATTACTTTTTCCTCAGTTTGGACCACTTGTTCAAGTTTCTTACAAGGTTCTTGTAGTAATGTTTGACTTTGAAAGTCTGAAGTACAATCTTCATTCGTGTTAGGAATATCAGGATAATTTATTTCAGGTTTTGTCTGATTATGGTTGATGTGCTTGTGTATATAACTTTTGTTAGTCAAATGGTTAGTTTTAAATCTAAGTTTGTTGACTAATGTATTACATTTCCTGAACTTTTTATTTCGAATTCCTGTTGTTTTTGGTTGTATTCTTGCTGAGGTGCCAATTATGTTTGCATGAACAATTGTATGAAACTGCAATTTAGGAGTTTGAGGTTTTAATTTTATTTGTGTATGTTGGCTTACCACATTTAATCGACCTGTCTGTGCAATTTGGTCACATTTGCTATAATTTTCCTGTTGTAATGTTTGCATTATTCTGTGAATATCTAACAAATCTTCAGCATCAGAATGAGTGTTGTTTGTTAAGGAAAATTTATCTGAGTATTCTATTTCTTGTGTTGTATAATTTATGTTTGTAATGTTTGGTGTCACATCTAGTAGCTCTTTGCTTGATCTTATGTCAACAAGAACAATATCATCAGATTTTGAAATTGGAAATTGCCTGGGTTTTGATATTTGTAAATTTTCATCTACTGTAAGTGTTTTATATTCTGACATTTCGGCGATCGGACTATTTGTGTGTAGCCTGGTATGATCTTCTGGATCACTCCAATCATTGCTTACAGAATCATGAGGTGTTAATTTTGGACTATCAATATTACAACTTCTGCTTTCCGTCTCAAAATTACCTTGCTTAAATTTTTCTGAAACACCATTTTTCGACTGTATTATCTCGTTATTTAAGATTTCAGAAATTTCTGAATTTGTTGTAGCTGATTTGTTATCATAATGTATTTTAGAACTTTTTGTTGGAGAAAAATCGTGCTCTTGTTCCCTTGTACAAAGGGACGCATCAGAATTGCAAGTTTGAATTGTAGTGTATGATGTCGTCCTACTGACTATTTTGTGTGTAGCTATTAGAGGCAGACATTTACTATCTATTGCAACTTGGTTATTCATGCAAAATACTTCGGAATGCGCCTTCTCAACTTCCTTACGCTCCTCAAATAATGTTACATCATTTTTCATTTCAAATATGCCACTGTCCAATATTTCATATGTAGTTTGCTGCCATGTATCGATTGGTTCCTTTGATAATGCCTGTCTATCAATGGATGATAAGCTGTTACAGAAATCACTAATTTTAACTTGTTCTGAATTTTTAACAGCATATTGTTCCATGAAGATTTGGGAATTTGGTGCCATGTTATATGTATCTGATATTGAAACCCTTTCATATATCTTTTTATCAAATGTCATCTCTTTTCTCACTTCAGTTTCTGTTTGATCTTCACGTAAAGTGACAACATTGTATATGGACTTTTTATTTTCTTTTAATGGAAACACCATATTAATGTTTTGAAAACAATCATTATCTGATGGTTTTATTTCAGTTGATTCACGTGGTGTTTTCATTGGAGAAGAGTCTTGTTTTATTGGAACGATAAATTCAAATTCTATTCTTGGCTTTACATTGTGAACCTCTAAATCATTTTCATTTGATTCATCAGATTTATTGGTGTTCGCAATTACCATTGGCTGTTTGCTGTCATTTAATGATACAAGGTTTTTTTGTGACGAATTTTCAACATGGACATAATTTGTTAGTCTTGTTTCCTTGTCAACTTTTGTTGCTTGGATTTGAATATTATATGTCAAGTCACAAGGATGATTTTCAAGAATAATTTCCACTTTTGGTTCAACACTAATTGAATTGGTAATATCTTGGCATTCTTTATTTTGGCAATTTTTGCTATTTTCATCAAGCAATGGTGTGAAGTTAGCATCACAGATATCATTATCCACTTCATATAAATTTTCAAAATAAAATGTTTGAGCTTGTCTAATATTTTCAACTTTTTCTTCTTCTTGTACTCTTTTAACTTCTTTGTTAGAAGTCTGATTTTTACAGAATAAAATTTCTCCGTTAGTTTCCTCATAGAGTTTAGCTTTAATTCCACATGTTGAGTTAATCTCAATTGGACAAAGGTCCATTAATGAATCTAATTCAGAATTTTTGCTTGATGGCGGCATAGTTGAATTTGAAGAAGGAAATATTTTTCCCTCCTCTCCTGAGAATGATTTTCTGTTTATGCTGTCATGTTCCTGGTTGTATTGTGCTTGGGTACATAGTGTTTGATGTTTAAATATGTCATACATATTGTTACTGGATTTGAACAAAGTTTTGTTAGCACTACACTTTTTGTATCTTGAATTTAATTCTTCATTGTTTACTGAAACGGTATTCTCAGCTTTTTTCTCTAGTAATGATGGAAAAGGCATTTCTAATAAGTTCACTTCATATTCTTCTTCTGATGATTCTTTTGGTATGTGATAACCTGGCTTTATTTTGGATTGTTTCCTTACACTCTGTAACAAATTCAATTCTGACACATCTCTTTGTTTCTTTATTTTTCTGTTCATAACTCTAATATTTGAGATATTGTAGTTCTGATTTTGTCGGCTGTTTGATTCGAGCCACCGAATACATTTTTCTTGAAAATTATTCTGTTTCAAATCTGAATATGATTTCTCTTCTAGATCAATGTTGGATTCACTAGAAGAAGGCTCAGGAGGAAGTGGTATGTCAGGGTCAAAATGTTCCCTTATTTTGACTATATTTTGCTTAGGATTCACTTCATCATCACTGAGAACTTTCTGAAAAATCACTTCGGAACTCTCTTTCTTCAATTGCAAGGAGCCTGCACTTTTTCTACTCATATCTCTGTTAATATGTTGAATTGTATCTTTTAAATCAGAAGAATATTCCAGGTCAGCAAACTGAGAACTATGGGGTACAATTGACATTCCATTTGGGCAAGTCTGTGTGCATTCGCTTTCACTGTTATCTGTCAAGTCCGCTGGATGTTTTAGGTCTGCATAAAACCAATCACCTTGAGAAAAGGTTTGATTAGCTACCACAATTTGTGCTTCAGAAGTATTAGTAAAGTATTTTCTATTATCATGATTTTTATCATAATAACAGTTACCACTCTGAATATTATCTTCATACTCTGAAAAAATCAACATACTTTCACTGAAAAAACTGCGGAGAGACTTGTAATTAATATCAAGTAGCGAATTGTAAGAGTAAAATGAAATGTTTTTGTCTATTTGCTTCACCAACTGAGCTGTGATGGGATCTTCTTCCTTCTTTAGCTTGATCATTGCAAGAAAATAAGAATTACTGGAAAATAAGTGTTCTGTATTTTTTAGTAGTGTTAATTTTCTATCTGTTTGTCTGTTATTACATTGACGGATAGAATTTGTATTTGGTGTTCTTTGAGGCACTTTTATTTGGGTGTGAATTTTGCTTTGTTCCATCGGCTTTTCTGTGCCATTGATGTTTATTTGCTTGTGAGACAAACTTCCAGAATTATTGCCCATGAATTTATGTGAAGATTTAGATTTTTTCACAAAAGATTGTTGTGGTTTGCACGCACGCGATTTAGCTGTAGCTAGTAAAGCAATTGTTTTTTCTAGTTTACTTTTAATTTGAGCCAGATATAGTTCTTCCTCTGTGTTGTTATAGTTTTGAGTTTTTAAACCATCTTTTTGAATTGGGGTAGCAGGACCACCAGATTCATTGAATTGACATAGTTGTGATTCCTTTCTTATTTCTTTGCCATCAATTTTCTTGTCGGTCTTTTTAATAGTGTTGGCTTCATATATACCGCTTTGTTGTTTACTTTTTCTATTTTCTTTCACATCATTTGTTGTGTATCTAGTTTCATGCAACATATCAACATTTGAATTAAAATTGTGGATATTTGAAAATTTGTTTTTCACTAACGGTAAAGTTTCAACAGTTTTATGGGCAATCTTTAAATCTCTCTGAATATTTGTTGAAATTTGAGTATGTTTTTTAGTATTAATTTTGCTTAATATCTTTCTTTGTTGACCTTTTGTTTCCTGCTTGTACTCCTTCCAAAGTAAATATATACTCGTAATAAATGATCTCAAAACCGTATTATTTCTCTCTTCTTGTTTTTCAAATTGGTTTAGCAATGCATTTAATCTGTTAATATTTGAATAGTTAACATACTTGGGATTATGTTTTAATTTCTTTAAATTTTCTATCCGTTTCAACAAACCACTGTAAACTTCTTTAATCTGGCCAATTTCAGTTTCAATGTTTTGTGGTAACATATCAGGGCAATAGTGGATATCACGAATCATCAAATCTTTATTGTTGAAGTGATTTTCTACACTGATGCTTTCTGGTTTTGTTTTCTTTGCACTATTTTTGAACGACTTGGTAAATTTCCTATTTATGTAGTTCTTTACTTTAAAAGATATTTTGTTCCACCTTTTTTTAACAGTGCCTTTCTTTTTGGACTGTAAGTATTGGCAATTATACATAGATAAATCTGATGGATAATTACCTGTTGATGTACTTGATTTGCAGCCATATTTTTCATTAAAATATTCCATTTTAGTAGTTATTTAATTACTGTTTAAATTAACCAACCAATATAGTTGTCAATTTTTTATATTTTCATATAATATTTGGTCCCATGGAAACCATTTTCATAAGATTAGAAAAAAAGCCATATGGAAATTCTAGATTTTATTTATTTATTTTTATTCCGTTATATAACTCAAGGCAAGCTGTGTTCTCAAATGCTGGCGTAATTGGAAATTCAGCAATCCCATGTTGTATATACCCCCAGTCTTGACCATGAAATCAAATATATTTTTCATTGATATGGGTGACATTCCTTCTAGTTCTTTACATACAGCTGAGGAATGACACCATTCATTATGTAAGACATATGCAATGTTTCTCTACAATACTTGCCAACTTGAGACAAACTCAACCAGGACGGTTCATCTCCCACACCTGATTCTGATGATTCTATTCATCATTATCAACTATTCCCCAATCACAAACCTAAACGTTTCAATCTTTCTAAAACTGTAGGGCACAAAATAAATCATTATGGACAGCAACTGCCTGAAATTGAGTATCAATTACGTTGGCCAATTCAGCTGTAATTCACAACGTTGAGTTGTAATTGGAGGTAGTTTCATCAATGGATATATTTCAAAATTCTGGCTAACTATTGATATCTGGTTTTGTCAAGTTAGGAGAAAGAAAAACTTTGTTTTTATCGTCTGAGGACTGACTTCTGTTTTCAGTTTCATATTCCCATACACTTGCTAATAATTCTGCTTATCTTATTTGAAACCAATGCTATGATAATTGAATTGGTAAAATTGTTATATTTATTTATCAAATTTTAGTTATTCTAAAATCTTCAATATTTAGGTTTGTTTTTGATTCAAATTATTAAGTACATTTTATTGTGCTCATGAGTAGAGAAGTTTGCTAATTAACTTTTAGCTTTAATATATAGAATGTTATAAATATAAACAACTTGTTGTTGGCAGCCTGACTTCTTCTCTAAACACATTACTTTTGATTCTAATATAAAAATTCTAGTTGTGATCTGGCTAGTAGTTCTTTATGATTTTTATCTCTGAGATACATGATGCTGGTTGTGGTTAAGGTTTCTCATTTAAAGTTAAAATGATTGAAAAGTTATTGGAAATTTTTATGGTAATCACATATTTTGCTCTTGTCCTAGGTAAGGTATATTATTTAGGATGATGAATATAACCATTTTGCCATTAAATGAGGATGCCACATGGATGGGCACATCTAATGAGGGATGCAACAATTGAAATAAGTTAAATTGTGAGATTTTTCTCCTTGAAGTCTGCAGGCACGAACCTGTGGTAGATTTTGCTAAATTTGTATTTTTTTTTTTTTAATTCAACTTGAAGTTGAATTAGTATTACATCCCTTAATCTGTTTTAAAACAAAGCATTTAATATAATTAAAATACCTTGCAGTTATCTATGTGTAAAATATTAAAAACAACACTGATAACTTTTCTGTAACTTTACAGTATAAAAATCTTTATTGCTGTTTTGTTTGTAATCTGTATCTTTCAGTTTATGTTTTCCAGGTATGGCATTCATTTGCTTGCTGACGTTGAAGTTAAAAAAAGGGATATGATTCATTCAAAGTTGGTTAAATGAGGATTTACTTGCTTTCTTTTGGCTAGACTTAATCAAGTAGCTTAGCACCATCACTCTTATGTGAAGCGAAATCATCTGGGTCTGAAATAACATCATCAGCCCAAGTGGCATGCAATGGGACTACTTGAATTATTTCATTTTTTTCCCATATTCTTTGCTTTTTGCAAAGTCCAAAATTGTACCAACATTTTCATGTGAACGATCGACTATTTACTGCTACTATTTATGAAGAGATTGTTCAGTTAAAATTTTTCACTGCTTCCACTCACTGAGTTATGTTGATTGTCTGGCTTTGGTATAAATGCACGGTTTAATTTTTGATTCAGAACAGTTTTGCCTTCACCTTTACTCAAAATACTTTCCAATTTTGTTAACATTTCTGGAATTGAATTACGTTCACTCCTAAAACAAGTTTTTGTTTGCTTGGCCTTTGTTGAGCTAAAAGTAGAAAATGTTTCTAGGCTTGAAGAACTTGCACTTGAAAATTCTTTAATGGTAACTAGAGATCCTGTTGAGGTGGATGAATCAGAAGAAATATTATTGTTTGACAATCTAGCCTCTTTGCCAACATTTAAAAGGCCAGCAGTTCTGTTAATATTTTCCGATTCTGTACATGGATAATTCATATCTTTATTCATTAAAGAATATCCTTCCATTCTAAATTTTTGCAGCATTACTTCTTTAAATAGTGATGAGCATTCTAATTCGCCCTGCTTATTGTTTGTGTTAGCGTCATCAAGTGGATTTAAAGATTTAACCCTCACTACATTAATGTCATCGTCCATAGTCGACTCTCCCTCAATTTTTTGCTGATCATCCTGAGGTAATTCTTGTTTTATACATGAGTGAGTTTCATCTGTTTCATTTATCACTATTTTTTGACTGTGTAAATTGTCTATCATCTTTTCAGTATTATGTTGATTGTGTATAGTAATGCTGTGATCTATCATATTAGGATTATCATTAGTCGAATCCGTTTCCAATTTTGTTTTACTAGTACAATTTTTTTCTGATGCCAGGGACATTGACTGATTTACATCTTTATATTGTGTTAAGCCTTTTATCAATGTGTGTTCCATATTCCTTTTCATCTGGTCATTTATTTGCATTGAAAGAGAAGCCGTATTTTCAATATTTTCGTCGATGCTAGTCTTACTACAATTAAGGGAATGCAATGGCTTTACCCTGATAATCCTACCATCAAGAATTTCAGATGAAACTAGGGCATCTTCACTTTTTAATGGGCGTTTTATTTCTTGTGCACTAGGTCCTACATTAGGTTTTCTATAATCATTTTGACTGCTATTATTGGTTTCAAAATGACGTGGCATAAGATGTACATTAGTAGTGTCAAATGTTTGTGTGGTTAGATCTTCAACTGTGATATCGCCAAATTGTACTGGCCCTTGGACTGTGGGGTATTTCATTTGTCTGTCATGTTCTACTCCATATGCGTCTAGTGTTGGTGGATACTCATAATTTTGTACATTTGTAGTAATTTCAATAGGAAGTGGATTTAGATGCGTAACTGTTGTATCAAAAACTTGTGCCGATAAATCTTCAACTACTATGTCATTATATTTTTTTGATTGTTCTTTTCTTAAAGCATATGCTTTGTCCGTTAACACATTACTGCGTACATGCCGTTCAACTATTTTCTTTCGCCTTGAGTTAAACTTGCCATTAGTTCCATTGTCTGACCAAGCTTGAATCACATTGCCTCTACTAAGACTTGGTGGCAATGTATTGGGTGTTGCATCATTTAAATAGTTTTTGGCCGACTTGCTAGAAAAGTATGATTCATCACTTGATGATTTTATCACAGAAGAACAACTTGCTGATTTTAAATGGGGGATATCTACAATGCAGGATTCCGAATCACTATGTTTACTATTATCGGGCTGAGGAAAATCTATATCGCCAACATCTTCTAAGCATTTATATTCTTCAGATTTTGGAAGTTTTCTAATCCAGTCGTCTTTTTTTGAATTTGGTTGAATATTCGAGTTTAATAGATTTTCAACATAATCTTCATCTAATGTCACCCTGAAAGGTGATCTTGTGAAATAGTCCCATACATTTATCGAATGACTTGCTTGATCCTTAGGTGGCACACAACTCTGCGATCTACTCGGTTGTTTCCTTGATTTACTATTATTCTTCAGAAGGTAATTACTGCTCTTACTTTCTTTTTTCACACTGCCTGCAAAACATAATGTAACATTATGAAAAAAGTAAAAAGCATTGTTTATTAAGAAATTATTAATTGTTAAATAATTGTCATTTCATTGATATTGCAATCTAAAATCTTACAAAATGTTCATAGACACATCACTTCCCTCCTATTAGAAGAAAGCCCTTACAATAAAATGAATTAATTTTAGTTCAGTTCTTTATGATATAAACTATCCAATACATGGTTTATTGTATTTAAAAAAATGACTTTAATAAAAAGAACCAATAAATCTTAATTAATTTAATGTGGTTGCAACAATGCTGACAAGTTTACAATGTTAATGTCTACATCTGTTATCCAAATTTTAAAGAACAAAAATATAATAAAAACTTTTGGTAAGCCCAATATTTTTTTTTAAAATCAATCATTGTCGAAATTAATTAGAAAATTTTTAAAATCAAACAACCAACAAACAACAGAGGGAGGAATTTAAGAGGTACTTTAAAAAAAATTAAACACATGAATACTGTAAAAGGGTAAACTAACAACTTCTTTAGAGGTTGATAAGTTATGAGACTGAGAATCTATAAATACACCACCAGAACATATCTAACCAGAAAAAGTAGAAATAGGACCAAAAAAGGAGAACCTTAGAACAACAGAAGCGCATTACAAAAGTATTTGAAAAAGACCACACAGAGAATACAGGCCACCCGAGATACCCACATTCCATTCTGACTACATTTCTGAGAATGACATGTAATTCAGGGAAGTTTTAACAGCAGGAAGTCCAAATAAATCAATATTCTAAAAAACCAACCATGAGGAAAAGTTGAGTAAAACAGATAAAAAAGACAATAGCCACACTGAATGAAGTAATTTATTCCAAAGGTAGGAAAATCTACTCAACTTACATGTTCATTCAAGGAAGAAAACAACAGCAAAAGGTTTAATTTTTATAGAATTGCTGCAAAACAACATTAAATTTAACTTACCCTGGTTTCTGTACTTTTGTCTGTCATTAGCATCAATGTTTGGACTTTGGTGACTTTTGTTAACAGGTTTTCTTTCTATTTTTTTCTTATTTCCAACATAATCGGATGTCTTCTGTATCATGTGCTGTTGTCCAAATTTTACTGCATCGTGTACACCACTGGTTAAAATATGCGATCCACTACCTGAAGAAGGCTTTCTTTGCGGATTAATGTTGGTATTAATGGGATTTTGATTTTTCACCATATCATTATTTGGCACCTTGTGGCTAAACAACTTTTTCTTTTGGCCAGACATTGATGTAATATTAGTTATGTTATCTGACCAGGCATGAATTACATTTGCTGTACCTAGATGACTTCTTTGTATAGGATTGGGTGATTTTAATTCATTATCTGTCAATTCTGCGGTAGATGTTGAATAATCACTAGCTGATTTTAAATGTGGGATATCCAAAATGGATGATTCTGTATCACTATGTATATTTGTTCCGGATTGCGGAAAATCTACATCGCCAATATCTTCCAAGCAATTATGTTCTTCGGATTTTGAAAGTTTTCGAACCCATTCATTGTCATTTTTTGTAACTGTCTGAATACCTGAATTTAATAAATTTTCTACATAATCTTCATCTAATGTTACCTTGAAGGGTGATCTTGTGAAATAATCCCATATATTTATTGAACAGCTTGATTGATTTGTGGGAGGCACAGAACTATGTGATTTACTCTTTTGTTGCTTCTTTGGTTTATCATTACAATTGGAAAGATAACTGCTACTCTTAGTTTCTTTTTTCAGTTCCCTACCATTACCAGTATGCTCAAATTCAACAGCAGACTTTGTTTTTAATTGGGTAATTCTTGCACTGTATTGGAACTCTTTAGATTGGGGTATTGGAGATTTTAATTTTATTTTTAATGAGCCTGGCCTATCACCTGAAAAATATATGCATATATATATATTTGTTTAATGAGGTATTTCAACTACAAGGTTATATGGTTTAATTCACTATTTTTCGTGGTCCGCTTGACCAATTAATATAATTCAATTAATTAAGGTTTTAAGTTGAGATAAAAAAGCCAGTGTCACGAGCGGGATTCGAACCCACGACCTATCAGCTATCATGACTTCGATCCCCTTGGGCACTAACTTCCCATCTCAACCGCACCGTTATATGGTTATATGAATTCTTAGGGTGTTGGTATGGCGGCCCATTTGTAAGAATGTCAGGTTCGAATGCAGGGTCACTGGATTCAACCCGGAATCTTTACCTTACAGTGATGAGCACCATGTTAACACCTAAACTGTTGTGGCCACTGATGCCCTACGTTTATCAACAGTTAGGTATTAACTAAACAGTTAATTACAGTTAACTTTAATTTTTGAAACGGAATTATTTAAGCACTCTAGTAATAATAAAATCATTTAAACTTACAGTGTTTGGGAGCAATTTCTGTATTTTTGTTTCCAGTTTTAACTAAATTTCTTTCTGAATTGCTCCTATGTCTAAAATATTTAGGTTTAAGAACTTCTGTAGAATATTGTGGCAATTTTCTATCAGAATTTGAAATATCTGTATCCTCAATATCTTCTAAACACTTATGCTCTTCGGATTTCCCAAGTTTCCGTACATTGCTTTTTTTCTTATTCGGTCGAACACTTGAGTTGTCAATGTAATTCCCACTGTATTTGATCTTGTAGGGCGATTTTCCAAAATAGTCCCACACATTAATAGAACAGCTAGTTTGATTTGAGTGTGGCAAAGAATAATGTAATCTTCTTGTGCGTTTCTGTTTTTGAGTACTATCATATTTTAGCAGGAAATTGCTACTTTTACTTTGTTTATTCAATTTACGATCTGTGACATTCTGTCTGCATTCAATTGCAGATCTTGCTTTCACTTGGTCAGAAATTCTGGTGCTCCGTAATGCCTCTGGTTGTAATCTTGATTTTAATTTTAACCTTGCTGAACGTGGCCTGTAATCTAAAATTTTTTAAAATAATTGTACAATAAAATTGTTTAACGGTTAAAGTTAATATTTAACTCAATGCAGCTCTCATTTTGTTAGTACAATTTTAATTTTACTATAAATAGGTAATTTGCATTTCTGAAATTCTGAATTAAGTTCAACTTAGAAAATAGTAAAACAGTTTAAACTTACGGTATTTTGAGTACTTCTCGCTGTCAGAACTTTTGATGTGCTGCTTTTCTTTTTCTCCGTGTATCTTCCAAAATTTATTTTTATTCAATGTTTGCAGTTGTAGTTTCTGCTTTTCTCCTTTGAAGACTTTCTGGTCAAATCTGTTTAATCTTTTCCAGTGCATTTCTGGCTTAACAGCATAGTTACTTTTATTCCCGGCTGATTTGTTTAGTTTAGAACTCTTATATCTCCTGTTTCTCAATACATTCGGAAATAGTTGTCTGCATTTTAAATTTAAAATAACTGAGCATGGCCGAGTATCTGAAAAATGTTACACATA
The DNA here is from genome assembly GCF_000648675.2 of Cimex lectularius. Taxonomy (NCBI): domain Eukaryota; kingdom Metazoa; phylum Arthropoda; class Insecta; order Hemiptera; family Cimicidae; genus Cimex; species Cimex lectularius. Next base: position 354,369 of record NW_019392650.1, read on the forward strand.
CAATATAAATTAAAAATTATATATACATAAGAAAGGATTGCATCATTTATTTAATTATAAATCATTTTCTTAATTAATTTTGATATTTGTTAGTTTTTATTATAAAGACTCTGTAATTTTAGTGCTAATGTTTTGTAACATGTTATGTTTGTACTTGTTAGTTATTATTACTATTATTTAAAGGGTTAATGCATCGACCATTGATGATTAATCTGGATCTGTTTACCAGATGATTTTAATATGAATAATCTGGAACTCGGTATAGACTGGATTAAAAAACAAATTTGATTGTTATTTATTTATTGCTATCACAATCCCAAACTAATTGTGGTCAGTGTTGTAGTCCTTGGCAATATTGGGACTGACAATGAAATTTGAAACTATCTATTAAAAACTTAATTATGTCAATTTGTAGACATCTTTAAGATTGTTTTGCCCTGATGATAACTTTAAAATAGGTCAAAAGCTTGGCAGATAACAAATGAATTTAATATAAATATGGATGTGTGGAACTAAAAGTCCCACCTCCTTGTACAACTTTATACATATAAGTTAGAATATCAATATAAATTATATTATATTATTTTTTTAATATCATGCTATATCACTTTTTGTTTGATATGTGCATAATTTAGGTTTTATTTCTAAAATAAATATAAAAATATTTTACTTACAATCGTTTTTCCGTATGTCCTTATTTTCTGAGCATTGGTCTCCTATTTGTACTTCTTCTTTGCATTGTATTTGCATTTGTGGTACCTCTTTCGCCTCTTTTAAAGTCATCTGGTTAGACATGATTAATGCTTCTGGGTGTGGTGAGACAGCATTTTTTCCACTATCTTGTTGGGTGTAATTTGGTGCTTTTGCCACGTATTCATAATTATAAGATGACTGTTCAACAGAATTTTGGTTTTTTATTGAAAAGGTCTGATTGGTTATGTCAAATATACTTGAGGTTTGTAACGTCATTGGATTGATTTGACATTGTTGCTGTTTGTGATAAGTAGATAAATCTGGTTGGGTTGTACTACTCTCACACCCTCCTAAGCATGTTTCTATATTTGTGTTCATTTCACATTCCTCTTCTTCGGCTATTTCATCGAATAAACTATCAGAATTAAAAAAGCCATTATACTTTAGTATGGTTTCTTTAGCTTTTTTAACTGTTGACTGTAGTTGGGTCTGACTTCTTTTCATGGAACTTAACAAAGATGCGCAAGAATTTTCTACACTGCTACTTTTCTTTGGTGCTTGTATATCTTGTGATGCATACTGTCTATTATTTTCTTCTTTGTCATACTTAAAATCACATTTGGCTTTCAGTTGCTCTCTTTCCTTCCGATGCTTGAACATTTCAACTTGCGAGATGGAAACTTCATCTGTTGAAAAAGTGATCTCATCGGTTAACACGTTTTCTAGAGTAGCAATGGGAATTAGGCAAGATTCAAAAGCACCTTTATCAATCTCACACTGGCTGGGCTCAATACATAAATCGTTTATTACAAATTTTGACTTTAACGTTGGAATGTTTGCTAGCCTTATTTGCTCCGCTTTAGTTACTTGCTCTCTAATGTGAACAGCTTCTGCCTCTGTCGGTACCATTTGTTCACACGCTCTGATCGCTTGTTCATTCTTTTGTAAAGTGTGTTCATGTATGGCTGCATTAAGTACGTTTATGCACTTTTCTTCATATTGTGCAATTTGTTCTTTTGCAATCTCCATTATTTCAACAGCTTGAATACCTTCATCACAGAAGTTCATACACTTTTTGTCAGTTTTACTAATTTGCTCATTGATACAGACAGTTATTTCCTCGGTCTGTTGCTTTTGTTCACATACGTGGATAGGTGTTTGCTCATTTTGAACAAATTGCGATCTTGCAATTACCGGCATATCTACACTCTGAATCAATTGTTTGGTTACACTTGTGCACTTTTCTTCAGTTTGTATAATCTGTTCCCTGACACAGACAGCTTCATCCTCAGCCTGTTGCATTTGTTCGCTTACATTCATAGCTGTTTGCATAGTTTGTGCAATTTGTTCTCTTGCCATCACTGTTGTATGCAATGTCTGGATTGATTGCTCTGTTACATTTGTGCATTTTTCTTCAGTTTGTATAACCTGTTCCCTGACACAGACAGCTTCATCCTCGGCCCGTTGCATTTGTTCGCATATATTCATAGCTGTTTGCATAGTTTGTGCAATTTGTTCTCTTGCCATCCCTGTTGTATGCAATGTCTGGATTGATTGCTCTGTTACATTTGTGCATTTTTTTTCAGTTTGTGCATCATGTTCACTGAAACAAACATCTTCGGTCTGTAGCATTTGTTCACATACATTTCTAGCTGTTTGCACGATTTGCGATTTTGCAAGTACCAATATGTCCACAGTCTGAATTGATTGCTGTATCATACTTGTGCACTTTTCTTCAGTTTGTGTATCTTGTTCACTGACACAAACATCCTCGGTCTGTAGCATTTGTTCACATACATTTCTTGCTGTTTGCACGATTTGTGATTTTGCAAATACCGATATAGCCACAGTCTGAATGGATTGTTCCATTATACTTGTGCATTTTTCTTCAGTTTGTGCATCTTGTTCACTGACAGAAACATCCTCAGTCTGTAGGATTTGTTCGCATCTATTAATGGCTGTTTGTACAGTTTGAACAATTTGCGATCTAGCGATTAATGATATGTCCACAGTCTGAATTGATTGCTGTATCATACTTGTGCACTTTTCTTCAGTTTGTGCATCTTGTTCACTGACACAAACATCCTCGGTCTGTAGCATTTGTTCACATACATTTCTAGCTGTTTGCACAATTTGCGATTTTGAAAATACCGATATGTCCACAGTCTGAATTGATTGCTGTATCATACTTGTGCACTTTTCTTCAGTTTGTGCATCTTGTTCACTGACACAAACATCCTCAGTCTGTAGCATTTGTTCACATACATTTCTAGCTGTTTGCACAATTTGCGATTTTGCAAATACTGATGTGTCCACAGTCTGAATTGATTGCTGTATCATATTTGTGCACTTTTCATTTTGTGCATCTTGTTCACTGACACAAACGTCCTCGGTCTGTAGCATTTGTTCGCATCTATTCATAGTTGTTTGTATAGTTTGAACAATTTGTGATCTAGCTATTAACGATATGTGCACAGTCTGAATTGATTGTTCTGTCATACTTGTGCACTTTTCTTCAGTTTGTGCATCTTGTTCACTGACACAAACGTCCTCGGTCTGTAGCATTTGTTCGCATCTATTCATAGTTGTTTGTATAGTTTGAACAATTTGCGATCTAGCTATTAACGATATGTCCACAGTCTGAATTGATTGCTCTGTCATACTTGTGCACTTTTCTTCAGTTTGTGCATCTTGTTCACTGACACAAACGTCCTCGGTCTGTAGCATTTGTTCGCAAACATTCATAGCTGTTTGCATAGTTTGTGCAATTTGTTCTCTTGCCATCACTGTTGTGTGCAATGTCTGAATTGATTGATCACATATATTTATGCGCTTTCCTTTCATTCGTATCATGTGCTCACTGAAACAGACAATGTCTTTCTCAGTTTGTAATACTGGTTCATATAAACTGATAGCAGTTTGCTCAGTTTGTACAATTTCTTCTCTTGCCATCATTGTTATATTCACGGTCTGAATTGATTGTTCCTTTAAAATCATACATTTTTGTTCAGTTTGAATACCTTTTTCACTCTCACATACAGGTTCTTCTTCCGTCTGCGTCATATGTTCTCTCATTCTCATAAATCTTGTCTCAGACTGCATACTTTTGTCACTTGTTTTCAAAGATATTTCACCAGTTTGGGTTGATCGTTCACTTACACTCATCCAAATTTCTTCACAATTCATACTCTCATCTTTGGTATTCACTAGTTGTTCAACATTCCTACGCGATCCTTGCATAGTTAGAGTTTGATTTTGTTCTGTAAACTTTTGTCTGGTACTGACATAATCAGTCTGGATCATTGCCGTTTTCTTCCCAATATAGTTTTTTTCATATTGCATATTATTTTTATGGTGAGTCTTCTTTTGTTTTTGTACCAAATTTTTAATTTGCCTGAATGTTTTATGGATGTTTCTTGTTAGGGTTTTTGGTTGTATTCTTGTTCGACTTGCAGTTAAATTTACATGAACAATCGTGTTGAATTCTAAGTTTGAAATTTTCTTTGATGCGGATCCTAAATGTTGGCTTGTTGGATAAGTTTGCATAATTTGTTTACATTTACTGCAGTATTTTTCTAACAAATCTTCCGATGTAGAAGTAGTATTGCTGATTGTTGATGTACACTTGTCTTGGCATTCTATTTCGTTTTCTGTATTTATATTTGTAATGCTGGGCATCGTGTTTAACATATCTGTGCCTGCTCTTAGATCACCTAAAATAATTTCGCCAGATTTTGACATTGATAGTGATGGTTGTTTTATTGCCATTTTCACATGTTCTCCTGTTGTTACTAAAGGTTTTTTTGTCACTGGGTTTTGTATTTTACTATTATGGTATGGTTTGTATTCACATTTATTATTACATTCCTCTGGTATTGCTTGAATATCTTGCTGGTTTGTGTAACATATTTGCAAAAGGCCCTCCTCAACTTCTTTGTGTTCCTCTGTGAATGTTAAGTCATTTTTATATGATAATTTCATCGCACTTTTCTCATTTTTAATGTCCATTTTTCTAATCTCCAGCTTGCCACTTGTAGACTGTTTTGCTCCATCTAAAGTTTTCATTGACGAGTTATCCTCTGTTGATTCAGTGAAACAGCGTGTTTCCTTTGGACGTGAGTCATGTGTCATTTTTGGAAGTTCTAATTTCAATTCTGGCTTTGGCTGTATATTTACAACATCTAAATCTTTCACTTTTTCAGGTGTATTATTCAAAATTCTATTGGATCCTGCACTGTTGTTCATTTTAGTGTCCAGATCTTTGTCTTGACTATAATTTTTTAACATTTTTTCCTTGTTGGCTTTTGATTCTTGAATTTTAATTCTACATGACAATTCACAAGGATAGTTTCGGAGAATGATTCTCATTTTCTGTTTGGTGTCACTTAAAATTTTATTGTTATCACAGTCTTTAGTAAGAGAATTTTCGTGGTAAGCATTATCACTTTTATCATTATTCGACACATGTGAGATTGGAACAGATAATGTATGTGGTCGTGGAATATTTGTTACTTTTTCATATAATTCCAATTTCTCACTTTTATCAGCCTTGGCAGAAAACTCTAGATTCATACAGTTTGTCTTTTCGTTGTTCATCTCAGTTTGATCTGTCTTGTGAAAGAATGATTTTTTACGCGTTTCAGAAATTGGAATGCAATTGTATCCTCCTGTGCTATGTGAAAAACTTTCAATTATATTGAATTCCATGTTGTCATGCTTCTGAAAATCCTCTGATGGTGTAACATTTTGCTCTTTAGGGTTGCCAACATTGTTATTGCTGGATGTTACATACTTTTTGTCAGAACTGCCTTTGTTGTATACCTTATTTTTAATTTTGTCTTCTTCTGATATCATTGGTGTGTAATTACCCTGTTTTGCTTTACATAAATAAAAGTTATCTTCGACATAATTTGGTTTCTTTTGACCATAAACAAATTCATTTCTATTCATTTTTACATTTGTGTTTCTCAAAGCATTAAACACTCTGATTTTAGACTTTTCAACTTTTTTAGCTTTTTCATTATTTTGAAGCCAATTAATACATTTTTCTTGGAAATCATCCTGTTCAATTTCTAGATATGATTGCTCTTCTTGATTGATGTTTAGTTCCCTAGAGAAGTGCACAGGTGGTAGTGGTATGTCCCCAGTAAAATCTTTTATTTTTAATATATTATCATTGTCAAGTAATGTACTATAAGAGTAATATGCGATGTTATGTTTTTCTATTTCCTTCAACAACTTATCTGTTACAGGATCTTCCTCTTCTTTTAATTTGCTTACTGTGACCAAGTAGGGATTTCTTTCAAATAAGACAGATTTGTCTTCAGTTTTTTCAAGTGACGTTTCACTTTGTACAGTATGTTCATGTTTGCTGTTATATTGATCAATGTAATTACTATTCAAGGTAGGTAGTGGTGGTTTTGATTGTCTATGGACTTTGGCTTGTTCCTTTGGTTTTTGCTCATCATTGATGTTCAATGGCACCTTATAAGACAAATTATCACAATTTTGTCTTATAATTTTGCTATTTGAAATTTTTTTAGTTGTTTCGATCTCTGATTTTGTAAATTTATGAGAATTTGATCGAATGTTATTCAGCAAAGTGATTGTTTTCTCGATTTTACTGTGAATTTGAGCTAAATTTGCTTGTTCTTTGTAGTAAATTTGATTCTTAAAACCATGTGCTAGAGTGGATGTGTCAAGTTCATCAGATTCACTGGATTGATTGTTTCCTGATTTAAGCTTTATTTCTTTTCTTTCACATATCTTGTCTTGTGCCCTTAACAAAGCACTGCTGCTATGCTCATTTTTTTCGTGCTTAATTTGATGATTTATTCTCATATCTGATGAATGGTTTAGCTCAAAATTGTAATTTGTATTTAAATTTTGACTGTTAAGAAAATTGCGTTTTAAAAATGGCACTGTTTCAATGTCTTTTTGGCCTAAATCTGTTTTAGTCTTTGTAACTCTACCATTGGTTTCCTGTTTGTATTTTATCCAATGTATCATAGCTGGGCAATAGTTAACTTTGTACACCTTTACATTATTGAAGGCGCTATTTTTTACGCAGACACGTGGCGATTTAGTTCTCTTTCCACTATTTTTGATCAACTTGTTAAATTTTCTTTTAAAGTAGGTTTTTATATTGAATGAAATATTGTTCAATCTCTTTCCTACTCTTCCTGTCTTTCTTAAATTTATATAATTCTGATTATGTAATGATAAATCAGTTGAATAATTACCTGATGATGTTCTAGATTTTCGGTAATACCTTTTAAAATTGTATTCCATTGTGATCAGTTATATATACTTTGAAACAGTTATCAAGGGTGTCTCAATTTTATATTCACTTATATTAAATTGCTTCCATGGAAACCATTTACAGAAAACAGAAAATAATTTTCATGCCACATGTTTTTACATAGTAGAGAATTTAGCAGTCATAATTGACCTTATTAATTATTTTATTACTTATGCTTTTTAACCAAGGCCCTAGATAAAAAGTTAGGGGTTACCCTAACCATCCCTAAATAACTTTTTTAAATTTTCATTTTTATTTAATATTAACACCCTATCAGTGTATTACCTTTGTTTTAAAAAATTTTTGAAAGACATGCTGCAAAAACTTCTACATCACACAAAATTTCTGATTTTGGTTTCAATTCCCAGCACCATGTCAACCAATTAACTAATTCAATAATTAATTAATTATAACCACCCTTAACTGTCAATAACAGCTCCATAGAGTAATTGACACAATTTTGAAAATATTTTTAAAAAATTGTCAAGCTCTATTTATTGCCATTCAGCAGGCCTTTTGATAGGGTCTGGCATTCTGGACCTATTCAAAATTAAGAAAGGGTTGGAAGACTCCCAACTATCATTTTGTGAAATCACATCTGACCAACAGAATATTTAATAAATAAAATATTTCTGGGGAGAAAACTTCAATTTCCTACAATTTTAAAATTTGGTTTAGAAGAAGAAATAGAAAACTTGACACAAACTAACATCCGAAAATTACTCACAGTTACATATGAAAATTTAGTTAAGGCATATAAAAAAAATAATAAAAGAAGAGTCCCAAGTAGGAGACATAGTGTTACTAAATAACAAAGTTTATAGATGTAGTTGAACAGCAACCACGATCGCCAAGCAGCACCAGCTGATTCAGGAGGCACAATGAGAAAGAAAACATGCCAAGTGAGGAGTTGACATATACATATGGTGGTGGACATTTTTGGCTCCAATAGGAGATAAATTACACGAGCTTTCAGTTATTGTCAGAGTTCCAGCCCCACTGAGACTTTATATTCAAGTAATGTAAATAGTGTTAAGTTAGGTTAAGTAGTACAATAATTGTCAGTTCTGCCAGATATAAGGTTCTATTTTTGTTAAATTACCTCTTTTCTTCTTCTTTATTAAAAATTCCTTTTCCACTTCCATAAAATTATTGATTCGATCCTATTTTACTTTAATTTATTATTAAACATACTTATACTTAACCCTCACATATAGTTTAATTTTGGACTGTTCCCTATTACCATATTAACAGTGTGGCACCTAATTATTTTAGTCATATCAGATTTGTATTGCTTAGTAAAATCTCCCTTGCCACCCCTCCAAACCTCACAAAATACCCACCCCGTCACCCCTAGCTAAAGCCAGCACTTTGTTCAAAAAAAGGCCTTTTGAGGGTTTTGGTGTATCAATAATCTACTGTAGAAATTCATATTTAAAAAAGGAAAAACTATTTGTCTCTTTATGTTTTAAATATTTAGGAACATATGAAGTAAGAAAAATATTTAACAAAGAAAGCAAACAAAGTAAATATTTTCTTGATGGAGGAATTTATAACATTTTTCGTTACTAGGTTTTAGTATTAATTTAAAAAAATAAAAATAAACCAGAAGTTTGTTTTAAAAAAATCTGCTAATTACATAAAGCAGATCAGGGTCAGTCGGTTGATGACCACATCCCCAATCTCGAACTTACTAGTGATATCCTGACAGTCGATTCTTTTTTCCGTTGTAAAGCTGTCAGTACATATGAAATTATTTATTTATAATATTTTTATTCCCTTACCTACTAGGAACTGAGAGAGAGGTAAGGACAACAATCTGCATGTAATTAACAATTTTAATAGCAATCTAATGATTTTTAATATACTTTTAGTTGTAAATGTACTGAAGAGGGGACATATTGTCTCAAAATATATACACAAAAAGAGAAACCAGGTTGTTTGATATTCCACCAAAAAGAAGCCAACATCCATTTTTGAGTGCATCAACCACAGGAAAAAGAGGGAAAAACACCTAATTAGGAAATAATAAGGAATAAAAGAAGTTGAAAAGTATAAATCATGTTCTTCAAACAGTTAAAAGAAAATAGAGAATTGTATAAACAACAATATAAAATAGTAGAAACGCTAATATTAAAATTAGCCCTTTTACTCAATCAACTAGTTTTTTTGTTTTGTTTTTTTAATGATGCAAAGGGTACTAGGTTTTCCCCAAACCATATTGTATGATAAAAGATATATAAAAAATAATGTAAAATGGGACTACTTCACAAGATCACCTTTCAGGGTGACATTAGATGAAGATTATGTTGAAAATCTATTAAACTCGAATATTCAACCAAATTCGAAAAAAGACGACTGGATTAGAAAACTTCCAAAATCCGAAGAATATAAATGCTTAGAAGATGTTGGCGATTTAGATTTTCCTCAGCCCGATATAATAATAAACATAGTGATTCGGAATCCTCCATTGTAGATATCCCCCTATTTAAAATTAGCAAGTTGTTCTTCTGTGATAAAATCATCAAGTGATGAATCATACTCTTCTAGCAAGTCGGCCAAAAATTATTTAAATGATGCAACACCCAATCTATTGCCACCAAGTCTTAGCAGAGGCAATGTGATTCAAGCTTGGACAGACACTGGAACTAATGGCACATTTAACTCAAGGCGAAAGAAAATAGTTGAACGGCATGTACGTAGTAATGTGTTAACGGACAAAGAATATGCTTTAAGAAAAGAACAATCAAAAAAATATAATGACATAGTAGTTGAAGATTTATCGGCACAAGTTTTTGATACAACAGTTACACATCTAAATCCACTTCCTATTGAAATTAATACAAATGTACAAAATTATGAGTATCCACCAAAACTAGATGCATATGCAGTAGAACAAGACAGACAAATGAAATGCCCCACAGTCCAAGGGCCAGTACAATTTGGCGATATTACAATTGAAGATCTAACCACACAAACATTCGATACTGCTAAAGTACATCTTATGCCACGTCATTTTGAAAGCAATAATAGCAGCCAAAATGATTATAGAAAACCTAATGAAAGACCTAGTGCGCAAGAAATAAAACGCCCGTTAAAAAGTGAAGATGCCCTAGTTTCATCTGAAATTCTTGATGGTAGGATTATCAGGGTAAAGCCATTGCATTCCCTTAATTGCAGTAAGCCTAGCATCGACGAAAATATTGAAAATACGGCTTCTCTTTCAATGCAAATAAATGGCCAGACGAAAAGGAATATGGAACACACATTGATAAAAGGCTTAACACAATATAAAGATGTAAATCAGTCAATGTCCCTGGCTCAGAAAAAAATTGTACTAGTAAAACAAAATTGGAAATGGATTCGACTAATGATAATCCTAATATGATAGATCACAGCATTACTATACACAATCAACATAATACTGAAAAGTTGATAGACAATTTACAAAGTCAAAAAATAGTGATAAATGAAACAGACGAAACTCACTCATGTATAAAAGAAGAATTACCACAGTATGATCAGCTAAAAATTGAGGGAGAGTCGACTATAGATGATGACATTAATGTAGTGAGGGTTAAATCTTTGAATCCACTTGATCACGGTAACACAAAATATAAGCAGGGCAAATTAGAATGCTCATCACTATTTAAATAAGTAATGCTGCAAAAATTTAGAATGGAAGGATATTCTTTAATGAATAAAGGTATGAATTATCCATGTGTCACATTTCAATTGATTTCAAAGTGACAATGTTATGATTTAGATTTCGAGATTAGGCCTAGAGTAAAAAAATAAAAGAGAATACGGAACAGTCGAGTCGAGTCTGGGAGGTGAACAAGATTCCGTGTACATGAGAGACAAGAAGTGTGTGATCCTCAAAAGTGTGGTATTCCCTAAAATAGAGTGCTTCGGAATTGACTGGAAATAGTGAGTACGTATCCACCCTTGTTCTAAATGGTCTGGCAAACACTTTGTAGGAAAATACTGTTTATTTAAATTTATAAAAAATTTTAATTGTTTGTTCAAAATTTAAAAGGAAATTTATTGGTTTTAATTATTATTTTCTTGTGTTTAATAAATTGTTTTTAAACTTTAATTAAATTTTATTATAAAAAGGCACCTGATCAGCTGTATTCAGGTTCGATCAAGACCTCTGGGGCTCTGTTTCTTATAAAAAAGGATTCAGAGTTGGGCCCGTCTTGTTGAATCGAGAACAGATCGTGACAAAATTGGTAGCAAAGCGTGGTTGATTAAATTAAAAAAATATATTTTAAAAAAAAATTAATAAAAAAAATAGTTCAGCTAATATGTGTGACTCGGAAGAAAGTAGTCGAAATGAAGGTAGGGAAGAACCTGATGTTTTGGATAAAATAGGGAATTTAACTTTCCATTCGAATGAATACATTGAAATAAGAGAAAAGGAAATTTCAGAATTCTTAAACGATAGCCCGCAAATCCAACAAAGAATTCCTAAAAAACAGAGGCAAACCTTTGTCACATCAATATCATCCCGAATTTTAAAAGCTTTATAAGAAAAAAAGAAATTTATTACAGATCGAGAAATTTTTCACGAAGCCTCGTCGCCGCAAACCGTAGAATTTAAAACTCAAAAAGGCTTAGAATGCAAAAAGACTGTCGTGCCAATCATTGATAAATTCCACAATATACCTTTCGCTCCATCAATGGCGATGAGGCCTGTGCTAAGCCCAACCGACTCAAATTCTAATCCCGATGACCAATTCATTCCTAAATTTGTAAGCTTAGAATCCGAGGAAGAAAACCCGCGACAAGTTAGAAAATTGGAAGAAAAATTTATCAGGGCATCCAAGCTACATCATTCCCTCTTAAACAGAATAAATAAAATACCGCCATTAATATTAAATGATCCTGAATCTATTTTTAATTTCTTGTGTGCATTGTATCCTCTATTGACTCATTATAAATCGTTAACTTCAGAGATTCTCTTTGTTTTAGCTGAAAATAGCCACGGATTCGTAAGCTCCTTACTGTATAATGCCGCACAAAGAAAAGATATAAACTTTAGATCTTTACGTGATTCGTTATTTAAGTTTCACGTTTCGCCACAACAAATCCTCAAATTAAAAACCAAATATTTACTTCGAGCACAATCAAAAAGAGAGTCTATCCGGGAATACGTCGACAAACAAATTCAATATGCAAAAATATTCCGGGATACAACGGAAATAGAAATGGTTCGTATTGTTATTGAGCGACTCGATCCTAAATATTTGAGTTTATTGGGTACCAAATTTAAAATATATTCCATAAGCCAGCTCTATAAGGAAATAAGTAAAATAGAATTAATTCTGACCAATAGAGCAGCTACTTACGTAAATTTTTTTTCTTCGGACAGCGACTCAGATTCATCCTATCAATCTAGGAAGCACAAACAAAACAAAGGATATCGAAAATTCATGTCGTTAGGCCTAGAAACTAATAAAACCTTTCCCAAACCGATTGATAGAAACCGAGAAAGAAAATACTTCCGCAGATACGACAGACCAATATCATCATTGTCGGAATCTGAATCAAGTGCTCCCGCAAAACCAAAACTAAAGGGAGAAGATCTTCTGGTAATTACGTAAATAACAGGAATGTCGATTTCCAATCAAACCAGAAAGAACCCAGATATTTTGAACCGCGATATAAAAATAATTTTGGTAGGAATTTTAATAATAGACAATACTATGGCGACTTTTACCAACCAGGTTATTACAGAAGAAATAGGTTTAGCAGACGGGAATATGAACAGGATTTGGAGAGAAGAAAGAGTCAGTGTACTCTTGGAAGAGACAATTACAATAAGAGACATGTCGATTTTGATTACAGAAGGTACAAAAATAAAAGTCCGAATTTTCACTGCACTGATGCACGCGAATCCCTTCCCATTAATAAATTTCATGACCATAGACAAAACAAAAATATAAATAAATTTAATGAAGGCTTTGGTAAAGAAAAATACTTGGTGTCTAACAATTTCGAGATGGATAGAAAACAGACAAGGTTTCAAAAAGATTATAATTCTGATAACTATCATCCGCAAATAAATAGGAACGAAAACAGGATCCACCCGCACTATTTTAATAAAATAAAATACCGACCATTTAAATTTCGGGAATCAGCAAAAAACAGAGAGATCTCCGACCAATCGCGTCGGAGAAATTAACGGCAAATACACCAAATTCATCTACAACGGAACAAAATAATAAACATAAGCAAAGAAATTTGAATGATTTAAAAGGATTTATAGCTGTCATTGATAAGATCAGTTTAAAATATAATAAATTTCAAAAAACAAATAATTTAAAAGAAAAAAACATTGCACTGTCAAAAAATCATGTAAATTATAACAAAGGGGTTGGATTAATTAAGACCATAATAAATAACAAAATTTCAGTAAATGCACTGATAGATTCAGGAGCAACGAAATCATCAATTTCAGAAACCTTTTATCATAAGCTTGTAAATTCAAGAATAGTTAACCAAAAAAACGAATTTAAGACTAATTTAAAATTAATAGCTGCAAACGGAGAAAATGTAGAACCCAAAAAGGGAATCGAATTAAAAATTAGAATTGAAGAGTTTTCATGAAAATTTAGGTTTTTGGTCATAAAAAATCTTCCGGTCTCAATGATTTTGGGATATGATTTTCAGAAACATAGTGACTTGATTTTATATCCGAGACAAAATAAGTACTTCTTTGGTTTCAATAAAAATCTGGTATATCCTCTAAATACCGTTACCAATATGAACTGTTTAAATGTAACGCATCAAAATTTGAAAGAATATTTACAAAATTACAAAAGAAATACCAAGGTCTGTTTTTAGTCAAAAACATAATAAACCAGGTCTGTTTTGTGTTAGAAGATATAAATGATCCCCAAAAAATAAGAAAGGTACACATAACGCAACTTAAAGCATATAGTCAACCTACTATAAATTAAGCTATATTTTAATCCTTTATTATTGTTTATTGAAAGTTACAAACATTAGTCCCTCTAAAGTTTCATTTTGTTGTTAATTTGATTTATAAAATAAGTACAAAATCACGCTCTTAAAAATTCACTTCGTTTAGATTGTTAAAAAACAGAATAAATAAAAAGAAACAAGAAAATAATAAATTTGACAATTATAAAATTTAATAATGACAGCTAATTTTAATTGCAATAAAACAGGATTTTTTGTGTAAGCCAATGCCAGGTGTGCCCCTCCATGCTCCAAATGCTATCCTCTTGATCAAAACCTACCCACTACTTCGATGAACAGAAGACATATAATTCCAAATTAAAGCAAGAATTCAGTCATTATGGACTTGGTTATGTCGAATGAAATTGAACTTTATGGGTACATCCTTTGATCAACCAAGAAAGATGCATAGCCAAAAGACTACTTCACACCATCGCAGAAAATGGTTCAAGTATTAATCAAGAATGAAGAAAGAAGAACCAGATGCGGAATTTTGGACTTTCCAGATTTACGACAAGACCTTAATGGTTTTTGAATCCACAACATTATGTCTCATCTTCTGAAACCCATGGATAACACCGGCTATCCACACATTGTATGAGCATACATGACTTCAGAGGAGCATGACTTTAGATGCAGCGAACAGCAAGATGTTGATCATCATTAGTTATCCGAAGGGGGTCAAATGTACGGTGGGGAGAATATTGTAAATAGTTTTAAGTTTGAAAACAAACTCGTTTTTTCCAGGCCTTTAAGGGTGAGAAATTTTGTCACATTTCAATTGATTTCAAAGTGACAATGTTATGATTTAGATTTCGAGATTAGGCCTAGAGTAAAAAATAAAAGAGAATAGGGAACAGACAGTCGAGTCAGAGAGGTGAACAAGATTCCGTGTAGATGAGAGACAAGAAGTGTGTGATCCTCAAAAGTGTGGTATTCCCTAAAATAGAGTGCTTCGGAATTGACTGGAAATAGTGAGTACGTATCCACCCTTGTTCTAAATGGTCTGGCAAACGCTTTGTAGGAAAATACTGTTTATTTAAATTTATAAAAATTTTTAATTGTTTGTTCAAAATTTAAAAGGAAATTTATTGGTTTTAATTATTATTTTCTTGTGTGTTCAATACATTTTTTTAAACTTTAATTAAATTTTATTTTAAAAAGGCACCTGATCGGCTGTATTCAGGTTCGATCAAGACCTCTGGGGCTCTATTTCTCATACAAAAGGATTCAGAGTTGGGCCCGTCTTGTTGAATCGAGAACAGATCGTGACACATGTACAGAATCGGAAAATATTAACAGAACTGCTGGCCTTTTAAATGTTGGCAAAGAGGCTAGATTGTCAAACAATAATATTTCTTCTGATTCATCCACCTCAACAGGTTCTCTAGTTACCATTAAAGAATTTTCAAGTGCAAGTTCTTCAAGCCTAGAAACATTTTCTACTTTTAGCTCAACGAAGGCCAAGCAAACAAAAACTTGTTTTAGGAGTGAACGTGATTCAATTCCAGAAATGTTAACAAAATTGGAAAGTATTTTGAGTAAAGGTGAAGGCAAAACTGTTCTGAATCAGAAATTAAACTGTGCATTTACACCGAAGCCAGACAATCAACATAACTCAGTGAGTTACAAAGAGTATGTGGAAGCAGTGAAAAATTTTAACTAAACAATCTATTCATAAATAGTAGAGTAAATAGTCGATTGTTCACATGAAAACGGTACAATTTTGGACTTTGCAAAAACCAGAAAAAGCAAAGAATATGGAAACAAAATAATGAAAAAATAATTCAAATAGTCCCATTGCATGCCACTTGGACTGATGATGTTATTTCAGACACAGATGATTTTGCTTCACGTAAGAGTGATGGTGCTAAGCTACTTGATTAAGTCCAGCCAAAAGAAAGCAAATAAATCCTCATTTAACCAACTTTGAATGAATCATATCCCTTTTTTAACTTCAATGGCAGCAAGCAAATGAATGTCATACCTGGAAAACATAAACTGAAAGATACAGATTACAAACAAAACAGCAATAAAGATTTTTATACTGTAAAGTTACAGAAAAGTTATCAGTGTTGTTTTTAATATTTTACATATAGATAACTGCAATTTATTTTAATTATATTAAATGCTTTGTTTTAAAACAGATTAAGGGATGTAATACTAATTCAACTTCAAGTTGAATAAAAAATAAAAAAAAATACAAATTTAGCAAAAATCTACCACAGGTTCGTGCCTGCAGACTTCAAGGAGAAAAATCTCACCATTTAACTTATTTCAATTGTTGCATCCCTCATTAGATGAGCCCATCCAGTGGCATCCTCATTTAATGGCAAAATGGTTATATTCATCATCCTGAATAATACACCTTACCTAGGACAAGAGCAAAACATGTGATTACCATAAAAAATTCCATTAACTTTTCTATCATTTTAACTTTAAATGAGAAACCTTAACCACAACCAGCATCATGTAACTCAGAGATAAAAATCATAAAGAACTATTAGCCAGATCACAACTAGAATTTTTAACATGTAAAAATATTAAAGCTAAAAGTTAATATAACGAACTTCTCTACTCATGAGCACAATAAAATGTACTTAATCATTTGAATCAAAAACAAACCTAAATAATGAAAGAAAGATTTTAGAATAACTAAAATTTGATAAATAAATATAACAATTTTACCAATTCAATTATCATAACATTGGTTTCAAATAAGATTAATAATAATAAAATAATAAGATATTAACAGAACTGCTGGCCTTTTAAATGTTGCCAAAGAGACTAGATGGTCAAACATCAATATTTGCTTAGATTCATCCATCTCAACAGGTTCTCTAGTTCTCAAAAGTTCTCCTTAATTGTAGTAAGCCTAGCATTGACGAAAATATTGAAAATACGGCTTCTCTTTCATTGTTCTCCTTCAATATTCTTTCATTGAACTCTTTAAGAAAAGAGCAATAAATAAAAAAAATATGGCGACATAGTAGTTGCAGATTTATCAACACAAATTTTTGATACTAGTTATGCATCTAAAACCATGTCCTATTGAAATTAATAAGATGAAACATGAAACACAAATGAAATTGCTCCACAGTCCAAGGATCTGTACAATAGGGCAATGTCCAAATTGAAGATCTAACAATAAAAACATTTGATATTATCATTGTACATTTTCTACCACATCCTTTTGAAATTAATAAGAGGAGCCAGAACAATTATAGAAAACAACTTAAAAAAGCGAAGATGGTATTTTTTATCTGTAATTCACAATGGTCATATTGTAAGGATAAAACCATTGCATCCCCTTAATTATAGCAAGCCTAACATTGACGAAAATATTGAAAATACTGCTCAAAGCAAAGAAATTAGCAGACTACAAGAAGAAATGTGGAATGTTTATTCATGAAAGTATCACATACTACATGAAGATAGAACTATGAAAAACATTTCAACAACAATCCAAGATAACACAAGTATTGCTAATGTACACAAAATTGTGATAGTAAACAAATAAGAAAAAGAACAAGAAAAATAACTTTATTCTGGGACTGGTGTCCCCTAAGAATAATTTACATGAAATAAATAAATTCCTTCTATGAAATTAAAAGTAAAAAGAGATAGAAATCTTGGCACAATGTATACTAGTAAAGCAGGCCAGAAGAAAAAATTACAAGAATAATAAATAAAAATATGATAGTATCGTGAGGTCTCTGCTTGGAGGAAGAGGTGATTATACAGGTGGGATTTAAAGGAGGAAAAGGAGGCAGCATGACGAATAGAAAAAGCACGATCAGATGAAGAAATCAATGGCATCAGAACAAAATGTATCAGAAAAACAAATCAGAATGAGATTTGATTAATGATAATTACATAATAAAGAAATTAATAATAAAATAAATTATTACTCAAAATTGTGTATTGCATGAATAAAGGAAACTCATAAGAAATATGAAATAATATATCTTTCTGCTTGGAAATAAAAGCTTTTCTATTCATTGCCATCTGCTGAATTGTCATTAAGTAAACTTCTAGTTCTGTAGTATTGTAAATGGATCTTGTAATGACCCTTGACTCTTGTTGATACTGTGTGTTTGATTTGATCAACCTTCCATCTATACTTCCTTCCAATTGCTTATCTTAATGAACTTGTTCCTAGTTTTACTACCGTGAAACAACTTTGTAAGGTCTTTGTTTAGTGTATTGGATTTTTGAGATCGCCTGAATAGAACACATAAAATGAAACTTTGAAGAGAACGGATTCTTGCAGAAGCAAATGAGTTCTCAAAAGATTGTTTCTTCAGGATTGTTTTGTAATGTCTTGCCTTGAACGGATCCTGGACTCCAAGCAATGTTACACGGTCGAATCCACTTAACGCTTGTGGAAGAGTGAAATTTGAAAAAAAATGAATGTACATTTATTTATTTATTTACTGTCCAAACAGGTCAGGAACCCAAGCATAGGACAGTCAAGCAACATAACAAAACAATCATTATAATATAAACTACTAAAAAAGGATATAAAAATAAAAATAGCAGCAAAGAAGCGCTTACACTTTTAACAAACAATCACTATTATAAATAGATTAATAAACAGCACAACAAAAGTAATAAATAAACCCTCAATTATATTTTAAAGTATGTTCACTATTTTTTTTTTAAAGATCTGAAGGGACGAGGAGAAGGGGTCCGCACTGATAGCAAATTTATTTAAGTAATGCTCAGCTGTGGAGATTGAAGACTGTAACCCGTATTTGGTCCTGTGCCGTGAAGTACTAAACAATTCATGGGTCTGTAGTTGACGCTGGGGAACCCTAAAGACAGTACAAGTCAATATCTCCGGGGAGTCAATAAAATTATTCAGGATCTTCCACAGAAATGCAACGGAAGCCAAAACTCTACTATCCTCCAGAGAATCCAGGCCTACTAGGGCAAGTCTGGCTTCATAGGAGCAATGATGGTTGTTCCTGGAATTGCATAACTTGTAATATAGGTATTTTGTGGCCTTTCTCTGTACCCTTTCTACCATGTAAGACCCATCTAAAGAACTCGGCGACCAAACAACACTGGCATACTCTAGGTGACTGCACCCCAGAGATTGATAGAGTAATTTTATTGCAAAAGGGTTCTTAAAGTCAGCAGTTTGCCTGAATACGAATCCTAAATTTTTAAACGATTTATTTCTAATGGCATGGATATGGTCCCGAAAATCACAATTCTTATTAAAAATAACCCCGAGATCTGGGATAGTATCTACCTCGTCAATGTGATCCTTCAATACTATAAACGAATTGGTCGTAATCGTGAATTATTTTTTCTTGCTGAACTTCAAAATCTTACATTTATTTTTGCTTAATTTCAAATTATTACGCGTACACCAAAGCCAAAAGCGACTCGTCATTTTGTAAGAGAGTACAATCATTCAACGATTCGACAGGGCGATAAATTTTCAAATCGTCTGCTAACAATGAAAATGAAGAATTAATGAGAGCAGAGGTGACGTCATTAAAAAATAAAAGAAATAAGATCGGACCAGAATGAGAGCCCTGCAGTACATCAGATCGTACATGGACAGGTTTCGATAAGCCTTCAACAGTTATTTATGGTTATTTTTGAATGTGGCAGTTAAATTTGTTTTGTTGAGGTGTGGATATCAGGGTGTAGTTCATCAAGAGTTGAAAAATAGGTTTCAACAATTTGGCATCATATAGGATCTGGAAGAATTAATAAAAATGATAGTATATAAATTTTAATAAATGTTAGTGTCTGATTACAGGAAAATTTGTAAAACTGTATCTTAAGCCTGTTCCTTTGCTAGTTTGTGCTATTTGGAATCTTTTGTGTAAAATATTTTCTTTCTGACTGAATCTTTAAGTCGGTCGGGCAAATTATTTATCAGGAATGTCAGAAGCTTTGTGCGAGTCTGACTATACCCTTTTTTACTATGCTAATTTGCCTGCTAAACTTCTTGCCTCATTGGCAACTGGAGGTGCAGGTGTTTCATATAAGAGGCTGATGCTTGGGCTGAATCATTAAGAAGTGGTAACAAAAATTGATCATCATCGATTGATTTCACCATGTAATGATGTTTGCTATGCATCATTTCATTCAACAATAAATCATAGTTTAAGGTGCCAAAGAGAGAAATAGGGTCCTGTAACATGTTAATTTGGCTGCAAACCATATGGATTGTATGAAGTCGTGAACAGCAGACATTTACATCAGAAGGGTTTGTTACTATTTTTTTTATAAATTATAAAAAAACGGCTTTATTGTAGACACGACTTTAGACCCAACCGAATGGATTTGTGCATTTATTAGCTCCCTCTGTAAAATGTACGTGACACTTCACACCACCATTTTGAGGCAGATGCAGTAGCGACGGGTTAAGTTTTAGTCTGATTGTGACAAAATATTCCGACAACGGGGTGGTTTTTTATCTGCCGTTTAAAGGCAACGAATCATAATTCATTAGTATTTGTTGAAGGCGGGTGGGTGGAGTTCGACCATAATGTTTTTACTCTTTAAGAAGTTAAGAACTCGTCCGACATTTTGTTTTCCGTTTGTTCATTAATCCGCTCAGTAAATGAGATGGTTAAACGAAACCAACAAATAGCAATTAAATATTTCTCTCGTCCTTCAAAGATACGATATTTTGTTAGCGAATTGTATTTACCATGATCAGATGATAACATCACTTACCTGAGTTAAATTGTCAATAGATGGATAGGTCAAATTTGATTAAAACTTAAAAGTCAAATTTGCTTGATCACCCAATTTGGTGCTTGTGTTAGCCATAATGCAGAATTTGTTTGATCTCTTGACGACTTGATCTCTAAAATTTAGGCATTTTGGCAGTAAATCATGCCAACTCTGGAGCAATTGGTCCATGGTCAATGATAATTAATTGTTTTACTTCTTTTTGCCCATTCTTATTTTAAACGATTTGGAGTCCGTCTTAAAGAATCAGAGTGGGTGAACAATATATGGGGTTGTTTGATATTAAACAATATATAACGAAACTTGAGAACGCACAAAAACAAAGTACATACCAAATAGCAATAAACCACCCTTTTTGAACCCTCGTGGTCAAAACCACTACTATATTTTTGGCGGTCAGTACATATTTTAAATTAAAAACAAAAAGTAAATGTCCAAAATAGTACATTAAGTAAATGAACAACAGATTATTTTGTATGCTACAAAAGTTATTTATTCTGGTAGTTCCAAGATTAATTTATTTATGTTGTATAACTTTTTAAGTAAATAAAATAATAATACAACATTAGTATACATTTTAAATTAAAAACAAAAAGTAAATGTCCAAAATAGTACATTAAGTAAATGAACAACAGATTATTTTGTATGCTACAAAAGTTATTTATTCTGGTAGTTCCAAGATTAATTTATTTATGTTGTATAACTTTTTAAGTAAATAAAATAATAATACAACATTAGTATACATTTTAAATTAAAAACAAAAAATAAATGACCAAAATAATATAAAAATTAAGTAAATGAACAATCGAATATTTTGTACGCTACAAAAGTTATTTATTCTGATGGTTTCAAGATTAATTTAATTCTCTTGTATAACTTTTTAAAATAATAATACATCAGTACACATTTTAAATTAAAAACAAAAAATAAATGACCAAAATAATATAAAAATTAAGTAAATGAACAATCGAATATTTTGTACACTACAAAAGTTATTTATTCTGGTGGTTTCAAGATTAATGTATTTCTCTTGTATAACTTTTTAAGTAAATAAAATAATAATGCACAAATTATTACATAGGAAATAAAACAATTTTCATAACTGTGTCAAAAATAGTTATAGTAATCAAACAAATTGAGACAGCTATTTAGTAATTTAGCTATTTAGTAGGGGTGCATAAAAAAATTGCTATGATGGCCAGCCAAAAAATAAAGTTTTGTATAATTGATTAAAATTTTTGAAAAACTTAAATACAAATTTCATGATTTTCAAATAAAAAATAAAAAAAGAACTTTATTACATTTTGTATAAAAGCATCACAACTCATTATTGCAGTTAAAATACACATATGTACATACTTAAAAATGATTAATTTACATAATTCATAAATTACCTCACATCATAGAGCTCTAGTTCACGAAACAAGTTATTAAATTTTCTTTTAAAATCCTGGTTATTTGAAAATTCAATTAGCTCACACATTTTATTATAAATATGGTATAATGCTTAAAAAGTGATATGTAGTAGTTTGATTTTGATTTGCAAGCCTTGCATACCTGAGTGACATGTTTCATCGTATAAATAAAATAAACCTTTCATTTAGGGGAGAGAAAAAAACTAAATCTAATGATTAATGATAATATGTGTTGTTTAGCAACCATTTAATGATAATATAATACAAAACTTGGGCAGATTGAAACCCTCATTTGAAAATACCAGAGCCAGAAATGTATTGTTGGATATCAAACCTAAAGATTATTTTAAACAAGCCTTTTTGTTAATTAATTATAATTCATCTTAATGTGCAAGAAGGAAAAGTTACTAGCATCTCATACCACATTAAAAGAAGTCTTCAATGGTCCATGAACCAATCTTGTCACTATTTGGGCTGTGAACTCTCATGAAAGGCAATTGCGATTTTGTTGACATTTACCTATTACCCAGTTTGGAGAAATGGGCATTTTCTTATGCTCAGATAAGAAATTGTAAAAACAGGAGCAAACTGGATGTTGCTCTAGATTTGAGAATAAATCTATCCACATTTCAACCAAATTTTGTGTAATTGGTCCCCCAAACTTCATGTAACTTATAGTTCAATTTTTGTGGCATCAGTTCGAAGAAGTCTGTATTTATTGATAAGACATCAAAAAATCATCTCATACCTGTTTTCCTTTTCTTTCAAAAATTTACTTCATTTTATTGTTGTTTATTTAAGAAAATAATCATGTATGAAATGATTGAGCAATTTATTTTATTATTATGTATTACTTTCTTCAACTGAGAATTTTGGTAACAGTGAAAATTTTTGCCTTCCCTTGTTAAAGATAGTCCGGTCATTTTGATTGCTGATAATACAAGAATGACAGCTCAATGGCGAAGAGAATTGGACTTTTCTTTGTGTCACTCTGGATGTTTAGGAAATGTTAGATATATTTTTCAGTTTTGTTCATAAACCCTGAATATCCGGAAATGTGCCAATGGCTAGGAGAGACATATGCACCCCTCAAATGGCCCAGAAAATAATAAATATAAATATATAAAGCAAATAAAACAGATAGAGTAGATAAAAAGTGTCCTTCTTATGTGCTCCTCTATTTGCCATGAAAAAAGACGATTAAGTAGGTAATCTTTTGTCCAAATAGGCTGATCAACCTCTGAAAACGGTGAATAAATGACAAAAATTACATAAAAATATATACTTGTTTAAAGATAGAAAATGTGAAGAAAGTTAACGGATAGACCAGGAAACACAAATGCTCTAATAAGTATCTATACATTTTAATTTATATGGTTTTAGATTAAAACAAAATTAATACAAATTCATTTCCTTTGTCATTAAAACAAAATTAAAATACTATTCAAAATACTGGCAAACTGTATAAAGAGCAGGGTAATGTTCAGTTTTTACAATCTGAATTAACTTTGGCAGCTTTCAGTGTATTTTCCATGAGGAAAGAAACTGTCATCGGGCCAACACCTCCAGGAACTGGTGTAATGAAACTAGCCTTTTGTTTCACATCTGAAAAAATATCCATGAGTATCATTTATAAGTGACAATGTTTACAACACATACCATCAAAATCCACATCTCCAACGAATGTTACTTTGCTATCTTCACATTTTCTTGTCATACCGACATCAATCACAACTGCTTCTTCTTTTATCATGTCACTAGTAAACATTCTTGGTAATCCTTTTTAAACATTAGTTTATAAATATTAATAGTAAATGGATTTATTTTACAATAATTTTTACCAGTGGCTGAGATGATAAAATCTGCTTTTTGAGCTATACTTTTAAGCTGTTCTTTTGGTGTATGCCTATGGCATAAAGTAGTGGTCATGTTTAAACCTTCCATGCCCTCTAAAATAAGCTATATATAGATATAAATTCAATGAAGGGATATATTTTGAACAAATAATTTAATTACCAGCAAATCTTGATGAATGGAGCATTAATACGATAGGTAAACCAACATGTTTTGATCTACTACAAACTAAAGCATGCTTTCCTTTTGTTTCAATGCCTAAAAAATGTTTAAAAATGATTTATTATAAGAGACCCAATTAATTGAAATACTACCAATTTGCTCTATTATTTTGACAACGGCCATTGCTGTACAGGGTACAAACAAGGCCGAGTTCATACAAAGCCGACCCATATTAACCTGTGTAAAGCCATCAACATCCTTTGTAGGATTTATAGAATTATTTATAATGTGTTGGTTTAAATGTGAAGGCAGAGGAAGCTGAAACAATAATAGTAACAGTTGGTATTGTCAATTTGAAAAAATAGTTAGTAGTGGAATATTCACCTGAACTAATATTCCATCAACATTTCTGTCTTTATTGAGGACTTCAATGATATTTATTAAATCATTCTGGTTCGTCTCAGTGCTTAGTTTTATAATATTGCTTCCTATACCTACAAATCACAAAATACAAAACAGTATTCTACATAATATAATTAGAAATATTGTGGTTTGCCTAATTACATTTTTCTGCTAAGCGCAAGTTTGGTTTCTCAACCCCTTTCATCTACAATATCATGTGAAAGCCGTGGTATGGACATTTATTTATTTCTACAAATCAAGAATAGCTGAAATGGCTGAACAAGGAAAAAACCAATCCAATTGAATTGAGAAAATTGAGAATCTGGGACCTTACATTGAGCTCGACCTAATTAAAATATTTATTGGATAACATTGAAGGACAACCAAATCAAACACTTGTTTTTTTGCTTTTGCCAGTTCTAGTATCACATTTGGTGATTCTAGCTCTAGATAAATTATATTGTTTGATTAATTATTGATTGATTATTGTTATTAATTAATGAATTAATTATATTGATAAATTATGTTATAAATAATAATATTTATTATTTTGTGTTAGCGATATTTTAATCATTCTTTGGTTATAGCTTCAATATAGTAACACCAATGTCCATGTATGATTTTAGTTTAACTTTTTTTTTTACTTTTTAGGTCTGAAATTTGAATAACTAATCTGAAAACATCTTGGAGGTCCTTCAACAACTCTCAGATGAATGTGATGGTGATTTAGTAGTTTTTCATTGGATAGGGACAATGAAGCAGAAGATAATCCTGATGAAAACAAGCATTTAAAGATGATGAAGACACACATGTAGAAAATTACAATTAATTAATGTTTTTAGTTGAGATAAAAACCTTAATTAATTGTAATATATTAATTGGTCAAGCGGACCACGAAATTAGTGAATTCAATCATGTAGAAAATGTTGACACTGATTATATTTTTTCATCAGAAAATGTGATTACATTATAGATAAGCAATCCCAACATTGTGCCCCATAAAACTTGATCAAAAAATATTATAAAAACTTCATCAGGCCCTACTAGAGTTATACGGGATTTACATACAGAGTTTAATATATTTTAGTCTTTTATCACAAATAGAAATAACTGACGATATAGTGCTTTACGCTAGAAATTTCAAAAGTGTGTTGATAAAGAGATGCAAAACCTACACAGAAAAATGATATGGCTGTTTTTTTTTTTTACTGGGGTACTGTAACTGGCAATAAAACAAGGAAACAAAATAAAATTGAAGGAAATGTCGAGAAATTATGGTTCTGGTTTACTTTTTTTGTGGGCTGTTAGCTATAACACTTTTTTTTGTTTCTGATGAGATCAACGTTTTGATGACAAATAAATGAGAATGAGCAATTGACACATTTTGGTCATTTGTTTGAATAAGTATTTAATTATTCCTAATTACTAGACTTTTATATTATAAATGTTTATGCTTATATTTTTCATTTTAATTGCTTCTATGAGTACATTAAGTACATTATCAATAAAATATTGTTATTAAGGTAACTTCCTATTTTTGAGCACTTTTGTTTTTGATTAAAAAAAAAAAATAGAACTTTGTGCTGTACACACCACTTATCTAATTTTTATATACAGGACTGAAAACTATTATTTAGGGTAAAATTTAAATTAAAAAAAAAAAAAAAAACTGTACTGCACACACCACTTATGTAATTTTTATATACAGGACTGAAAACAAGAAAACTATTATTTAGGGTAAAATTTAAATTTAAAAAAAAAAAAACTACTGCACACACCACTTATGTAATTTTTATATACAGGACTGAAAACTATCATTTAGGGTAAAATTTACCTAATTTGTCAGTGAAGTCAAAATTTAGGCTGAAAATCCAAATCCATTCTACTTGTGACACATTTAAACGTTGTAACAAACATGGCTAATTTTTTCTATTTTGTTGAATTTTGCTCTTTGGTGTGTAAATAATTTTTTTTTTACTTTATACTTAACTTAAAGTTTATTTATTAATTTAGTGGGGATGGCAACTTTTACACCTCGGTGAAAGTTAATACATTGCAGATGGGCAATTCCCAGGTTTATCTAAACATTGATGAACAACTCTGCCTCTATGAGGCCTGGCAATGTCATCCAGAAATCGAAATCCCTGCCAATGAGATCCCTGCTTTGAAGGATGTATTTCTTGATAATTTCTTAGGCATAACAAACTGCGATGAGGTTGCCTTCAACAATATGGAAGAGGCCAACAAAGCGCAACGTGACAGAAAAACAAAGGTGATAAGCAGACCAAATTACAGTTCATCAGTACACAACACAAGTTTTCCTAGCGATTAAATGACAAATCTGATTAATAAAAAACACAAAAACTAATCCCTTTCCTGTGTGTACAAACAATAACAATAATAATTGCTTCAAAAGAAAAGAAGAATAAAATCAAATTATTGAAAAACCACCCAATACTTTATTGAAACTGTTATTCGGAAAGTTGGAAAAGTGTAATATACACGATAGTAGGTTTAAAATAAATAAATAATCATACCAACTTCCTTTGCAACCCTCGTCTTAATTCTAATATATGCAAGGCTGGCAGGATCATCACCGACCAGCACGACGGACAACTGCGGTGGCCGGTTGCCCACCGAAACCCATTCTTGAACCCTTAACTTCAATGAGTCAAGTATAGACTTTGAAGCCTCTTTGCCGTCAAACACAGTACATGACAAGCTGAAACAAATCTCGTTTTCAAATTAAAAAAAAAAAAAAATGGGGATTTTATTTGGTTTTAAAATCAAAATGCACATACCGAACATTATGAATGTTGGGCACACCAACAAGCCTGCGAAAGATTATGGACATGATGAAGTAGCATACTTGCCAAGTTTAACTCATTGGATATCACATCCTCCTGTCTATTTTGAATTTCGCAGTGGGCTTATTTTCTTGTTATCTCTCTTATCGGAAAAAACAAAGTTTATTGGAAGTTTTAAAATCGACTCGATCTGTTTAAATTCTTTATGCAAAATATTATTTATGTTATTACATTTTTTTATTTCTTCAACAAACGTTGACATTTTTATATGATCAAATCTCCTAAATTTTAGGAATAATATTAACTTGACTTCAAAATTGAATAACCTTGTCAGAACCTCTCATGTTTAAGGTACACATTGATTTTTGTTATCAAACTTTGTTAAAATTTCGCTCATCCTTAGTCTAAACAGTGCGTTTTACTTCAATTAAAACGCTTTTTTTACATTACTTGACATAGATACAATTGGATTTAAGATTATTCTCGATGTAATAACTGGGTTATGGAATTAAACTCCATTAAAACATATATTTTGGGCGTAAAAATAATTTTGTTACATCAGTACGTAAGTATTAAATTCACATTCATTTTATTCTATGATGTACGTATACATTTTGTATTAAAATTACTATTAACAAAAAAATAGTGCTAAGTCTTAGACTATAAGTTAAATTGCATAATATCCCATTCTTTCTCAAACCACCTGAACTTATTTGGGTAAACAAAATGGTCCTCATATTAAAATAAAGTTCATTTTAATACTAAATGCTCACTACCTCAGAGCATGCAGTTTCAGTAAATGATAGATATCTTATGGAGAACTAATTTAATGGCAAGGATGCTGTGTTCTTGATGTTTGAACTCTTTCATCTAATCAAGAATTTTGGATTTTGGATCACCAGTGTTGGCAGACTAGGTGCACTCATGCAAACATTTACCTTAAAAAACAAACATACAATTAACAATCACCCTATTTCTTTTTGTCCCACTGTCAAGAACCTTGGTATTGTTCTAAACTGCTCAAAAATTAATTAGAATATTTGTAAATTATTCTTATTCTATTAATTTTAATTGAATTAACCGATATAGTCTTGTTAGTTGGATAAAACAAAATAGAAAGCCCAAACCCAAACCAAACCAATGTTGATCCTCATTTTTAATAACGGCTTTTTTTAAGAGTAGTAAACATAAAATTAGGGGCGTCGGTGGCCGCAAGGTTTAGTCATTGACACGGCGCTCATCTCTGTAAGGTAAAGGTCCCAGGTTTGAATCCAGCGACCCTGCATTCGAACCTGACATACTTACAAATGGGCTTTTTTTCAAAAACACCGGCACCCTGAGGGTTTATATGACCTCTGCTGTTGCGAACCCTCGTTAAAAAAAAAAAAAAAAAAAATTACTCGTGTTGTAAATAAACTCCTTTTCTTGTCTTTTCCCCATTTTAATCCAGTTGTATTCTCTTTAAACAAGGAAATATATCATCTTGAAACTAGAAGTTCGTAATATTACTGCGAGAATGAGTCATCGAGGTCACTGGCAAGTGGATGTTGAAGAGGCAGTTGTCATTTCTCAGAGTGTGGTGCTTTAGCCTGATTCTGAGAGACTGGAAATGCCAATAGGCTGGGTAGTGGATCTCAGCACAGTATGATGATAAGGGAAATGGTAGGACAGAAATATTGTGATTGCTGCAAGACAGAACCTTTTCCATAGTGCCCACCAGAAGTACTGAAGATGTTTTGAGACGACCTGCAGCAACTCGAGAATCTGGTGCAGCGAGCACCTAGAAGAGAACACCAATGACGTATTGTTATGTTTAGTGATGTCGCATTTCGGAATCTATAATGATAGCAGGCACTGAAGTCTATCAAATGTCCCAGTTTGTGCTCCCTTTAGTATAGTTTGGACTTTTTTTTTGCCTTACTATTTCAGTATTGGCCACAAGTAGACATAGGTAGATAGTTTGGACTTCCTTGACAAAACATACAATACAACTCGTTAGACACTTCAGCTTATCTTCAAGCTCCCTAGAGAGTCCCTCGTACACAACATCCATATTCTAGCTAGTGAATAACAAGGGAGGATACAATTCACTATCTATTCTAGTGCCATTTCCATTACTTTGAAATTTCTTAGGGTTTTAATCTTTACCATATTTTGACCAATTAAATCACTTGTAACTGCTATAAAAGATCCCCCACTAGCTCTTCCCTCAGTTAACATTTTAACCACAAGGATAAATTCTAATTGATATTCACAAAATAATTGCTTAATTTTACTGACAATATCTTGATTGGATAAGAACGTTTCAAAAAGTAGCAATAAATCATGTTTTTACAAATATTTTGTGTGTAAAAAAGTATTTCAAAATCATATCTTGAATTTTGGGTGATATATCTTATACAAGGTGCGAATTAACTTACAAACATTTTATTCTCCTTCAAAATTTACATAAGAGAACATGTTCCTTGTTACAAATTTACATACACTCTTTCTCTATGGAACACAGGTTCTAAAGCTAGTCTACCTTTGATTTAAGCTAATCTATAAGCTCCGGGTTGTACAAAACTACTCAGTCTGAGACGGTCTAAATGCAAGACTCTCACCCAGTACTGACTATCAACATGACAGCCGCGTCTCTCTCAGCGTTGGAATAAGACTGACTCAATGTCCCTGCATGAAATGGAATCTGACTATCTTGTATTTCTTCCCTCCCAGTCTCACTATTTCTTTTCATTTCAATTTAACACCTCTTATTGTCTCCCATACACTACATAAGCTAATAGACTGATAATATGGCTGGGCAGTTTTTCATTTGGCTGCGGGGGTTTGAAAAAGCTGCTTTATATATATTTTATAGGGTTTTTATATGTGGTAAAAATTATTCTCTTTTCTTCATTTTTTTTAGTAAACACCTCCTCAGCAGCCTTTGATGTTATAAATTTAGGGGAGCATGTGACATAGGTTTTAGAAAAACATTTTCTTGATCATGCCAACGTTTTGATCTTTATTGATATCTTCAGGGCTGGGATTTACAAATATTGTTTAAATTATACAAATACGTGTAGAATGTGAAAAAAAAAAAGAATTTATACATTGCTAGAAATTTTAAACTCAATCAACGTATTTTTACTCACATAAGTCTAATATTTGTAGCATTGTATAAATTCATTTTTTTTCACATCCTACATGTATTTGTATAATTTAAACAATGTTTATAAATCCCAGGCCCTGAAGATGATGTCAATAAAGATCGAAACGGCACGATAAAGAAAATGTTTTTCTAAAACCTACGTCACACCAGACTGCATGATCTCCAAATAATCATTAACTAACGGTCACTAAACACCACACATTTCTTTATTATGTTGGGCTTCGTTGTTGCTCCAGGTTCCTTGCTTTCATCTCCCACATCATAGCTCTCAGTATCTGATGTTTTTGAGAAATCCTTAGTTTTAATTAAATCTGATACATGACAGAATTTGCCATCCAGTATCAAACCATTCTTTACTATTCCATCCAGGCTTTAAGTGGTAATGCATTAATCTAAGATGTTATTCACTAATAACTCATGACTTTCATTGGTCACCTCATCCAGACAAAACAGTGCAACATATTCCAATCTAAGATATTACCTAATACATTTTTTTTTCTTTTGTAGCTTTGTTTATTTATTTAAATACAGAATGGATTTTGTTTTCCCAGTATTAATTTATGAACAGCTTTAAATTTGCAAAATTGGAATTAAACTCTTTCAGAGTTTACCAAGAAAGTCATTTTAATTAGAAATTTGTCCCAAGAGTCCATTGCGTAATATTTGCCTCAAAGGTTTCCACATTTTCTTAGGCCTAGTCTGAGTTATGTGAGAATGAGGTCTACTCTTACGGATTTCCCTTTCTTTTAACATTTTTTTATGGATTTTTAGACCATGGTGATCAATTCAGGTGGTTTTAATGTCCCATTTTTCTATTAAAATTTATTAATGCTTTCAATATTTTCAATTTCAGATTTTGCTGTGATGCAACCAAATTTGACAAATAATGATTCTTAACAGGCTTAAGGGCATACTTGGATTTATATTTGCTATTATCAAAAGGTCACTTTGTTGTTTTCGTCGCAGGAGGAAATCATCAGTGGATGTTGTGCCTTTAACAGACATTGGGATAGTGCCAAACTATCAGAACCAAGCTGTGATTATTCAATTTTGCTCACAAAAAATGCATAGATCCATTGTCATTTTTGTTTTTGCTATTCAGGGACCAGAACTGACAAGTTGGAATACATGGGATGAGATAAATCAAAGTCCAAGACAGTCAAAGGCAATCGAAGAGCATTATCGAAGAGCCGCCTTGGCCAAACAGGAACAAGAAGAACCTCCACCTGACTACTTCCAGGATATGGAGCCAAAGATAAAACGTCAAATGAAGGTGATGGTCAGGAGAAAAGACAACAACCAAATGCCATCGATTTTATCCAATGCTCCTGATGACGTTCCAATGGTGAATTATTCAGTAAATCTCACATTTTTACTCCTAATTTAACCTGTATGTTTTGTTTTGATAAAGGATTCTGGTGAACTTAAGTCCTGGGAAGAGATGGAAAACCGAGAGGGTGACTGGGCAGAGGGTACTGAAAAGTGGACCATGGCAGATGCACTTCGGCAAAGTAGGAAGGAGGAGAAGCTGAAAAAAAACATGGAACGAGAAATGAGGAGATTAGTCGTTTCTTGAATCCAAACTGAAAGCCTCAATACGTAATGCTATTATTGCAAAAACATTTTCTTGAAAATTTCAAAAACAAATTATATTGTAATTTAGGCAAGGAAAATGTTTTTAGTGTAAATATGAGGACGAATATGAAATGTTAATATTTATACATTCTTATCACTAATGTGTTAATGAAAATACTACGTGCAATACACATTTTTAAAAATATTTTTTTCATTTTTGCTTTTAACCTGCCTTCAATCACCAGTGTGATTTCACAATTTGTTTTTTTTTTAGTTTAAATGACTTACATTGTATTTTACCTTTATGGTCTAGTTTTGGGCTGACCTTAGTCCAGCCAAAACTTTTTCAACCACTAGTTCTTGGAGGTCCAGCTTGATGATGATCTTTCTGCTTTTACTTCTCCCTTCTCTTGCCTTTCATTACGTTATTTGTACTACTGGAACTGCCACAGTTCCTTGACTTATAGCAACACGTTTTGAGCAATGATACTCCTTTTCTCCCTCTAGTGACTTAAAGTGCTCACTGTCTTCCAAATCGCGGAGTTTGATTCCAAGTAAGGCATGTCCTGTCACCATTTCCTTGTTTTGACCAATTTTTAGACACCCTTGTTCAGTTGTAGTTGTCTTCTGACCAAAATAAGTTAGATTTTTTCTATATGAACAAGTTTTTTTACTAATTTGATTACTAAACAGAAGTGATTGGATCGCCAAATTGAGACCTAAGGTGAGGTCTGAGAAAGTTACCATTTTCCTTCAACCTCTGAAGATTAAGATAGTTGAAACACAATACCATTCCTAAGAATATTAAAGTTGGTCTTTATAAACAATAACAAAGCACATGAATAATTAGATATAGGCAGAAAACATTACAAATCGAAATAAAACAGGTTGTGAGATTTTTCATAAGGTTTTTAGTCGAGATGAAAAAACGTCTATGGCATGAGAGGGATTCGAACCCACGACCTTCGGCTAGATACGCCACTGCTCTACCACCTGAGCTATCATGACCTCGATCCACTCGGACATCAACTACCCATCACAACCCGACCTTATGAGTTTCCCTCCTTTTGCCATTTTTTTCGAATCCCTCTCATGCCATAGACTTTTTTTCATCTCGACTAAAAACCTTAATTAATTGTCACGTATTAATTGGTCAAGTGGACCACGAAAGTAGTGAATTAATTTTTCATAAGGTCTGTATCGGGTGATAAAACAAATCAAGATGTGTGTAAACACATCTCTTAAGACAAATCATCCCTATGATAAGGTATGGAAGAAATACGTCCAAAATAAAATAAATTTGGTATACCCTTGGGGCGTAATAGGAATAGGGAGTAGATAATTAAGCCAATTACACTGTAGCAAAACCCTTGGATTGATTCTGACTATATTACAAACTGAGTTTAGCTCTAAACTGGCCTGGGGATACTTAACGGACATACGAAAGCACAAGGCTACCTTAGGGTAAGTATCAGAACATGAAGGTATAGAATGAAAACAACAGACTAACCAAGTAGTCAAAGAAGTGGCAGCCCTTTCACACATTGGAACACAATTAGGCGCACCAGAATGTGCTAAAGTTGGAGCTGGACAAATGGCTTAAGAAAGAAAAACTAACTATGAAGCAAGCTAAGAAATTCATAAATCTCTCAAAAATGAAGAAGGAACTTCTCTCACTTTTTGTAAATGAACCCATCATCGAATCGTCATACTCACCCTACCTTCATTAGTTCTAGGAACTAATATCTGTATAACTCTGTCAGCATGAAAGATTTTTTTAAATTAACGTGATTGTATGACAAAACGTAATTTTATAAGTTGTTTAGAATTGCAATTTTACAAATGTTAATAAAATACTATGATATTTTAGTTTTAACAAGATAAGAAAGAGAGAAAAAAAATGTATATATGTGTGTGTGTGTGTAAATATTAAAAATAATAGTCAAACCCACAATCAATTCAACAAATAAATGTTGGTTAAGTAGTAATTTTGTCCATCATGAGCTTGAAATCTATTTTACCAATACCGGGCAATATGAGGTCAATGTTCTGATGTTCTGGACAGCCGGCCCAGTATGAGTTTATCAGTTTCTTTTATTTTGTATCTGTGGAAATACTTGATATATGGGTCCTGACAAAATCATGGTGAGACTGAGTTTAAACAGTAAAACATCTTTTATTGCTGTCCTGGATGGAATGTCAGGAAAGAATTGTTTACTTTGTCGTCCTTCTTCTGAAGCCTGTCATGTTTTATGCCTCTTATCCATTGCTTTAATATACGTAATTTCTTTCACATAACT
The DNA here is from genome assembly GCF_000648675.2 of Cimex lectularius. NCBI lineage: Eukaryota > Metazoa > Arthropoda > Insecta > Hemiptera > Cimicidae > Cimex > Cimex lectularius. The sequence continues at coordinate 388,742 of NW_019392650.1, forward strand.
TTTCAGGACAGCATCTAACATCTGAGGAAAATTATAGGCCTCTATACAGGCCATTGCCCTCTTAACTACCACCTAACTACACTACTACTTACTATGAGGTGGGCTCTGCAACATGTAAAAACCAAAAGCGCAGGCTGACCAAATAACCAAGGAAGAGGCAGCAAAATAGAGCTGTAAAAATGTCTTGAAAATGAAAATTCAGGCATTGGACAAAGGAACCTAATATGAGGGTTATAAATCTCTCGAAAAGGAAGACAAAGGAACTATTCTGTCAACATGAAAGATTTACAGGAAAATATAAGCTTCTATAATAGCCATGCTTTCTTAACTACCACTGAAAAAAGTTGGACAAAGAGAGACAGAATCATGCCGACTCTGTCAAGAGAAATGAGACAGCATATATCCTTTATGAATATGAAGCACTAGACTATATCGTACAGCCACTTCAGCTAGTTTACGGTGTCTTCATACTCATGGTGGTGCCAAAATGGTCACAGAGATAAGGATGGAATCTTTACTTAATCCCTACAAAAGGATGCCTTTAGAGAAATAATGATAATATACTTCATTAATTATATATTTTTATTTTGCAGCACATGACAATATATTACATTTATTTAAAAAAGTAAAATGATTTTCATAATAAATACAATTTTTTCATGCTTTCCAAAAAAAAAATTAAATAAATAAATAAAAAAAAAAAATCGTCTTTTCCAAGAAAACAAGAATTTCGTATTAAAAAAATATTTTCACAGTCTTTTTATAATTATTCAACAAACCAATGGAAATTCAAAAATAAATACATATTTTGAATAGGAAACACTAACATAATTAATTATATATCTTGTTTAATTTATACAAAGCTATATTTTATCATACAAATGAATTGATATGTTATCACTAATTTTTAGGAACAATTTTTCCTTTTTTGATTAAAAATATATATATGTATTTTCGAATTAAGATAATAAAATTAGAATACCATTTCTAATTGTATGGTTTTATATGTTTATAAAACATTTTCATGAACCAACGTATGCTATTTGATACAATAAACAGTAGACATTAATAGTTAATTAAAATTGACTTTAGATTCTAGTACTGTTAACTTGTAAAATATTCACATTTACAAAAACACAAATATTAAGGTACACCTTGACAAATAAAAAATAAATTAGCTGTTTCGTTTTTTAAACATATATGATGTCCAGTCAATGATTTTCTGAAAACTATTGATATTGACAAGTGTTATATTAATTAAATTTTTAAATATTATACCATTGTAATTATTTTGTTTCAACAGAAAAAATACAAATTTCTAACACTTCCTAAAGCTAAAAATATTCTCGGCATTTTAATTTACCTAAAAGCATTTACACTTACTAAAAGTAGCTTTGTGGGTTGTATCACATTGAGAAATCTTTTGTCTTTTCTCTTTGAATACTTTGAACTCTATGAAACTAAAGTTTCGAGAAAAAGTGGAATGATCCATAGGATTAAATTTTAAAAAATAAAATCCTCAAAAATGATGCAGTTTTCAGAATAAATTAAAAAAATAAAAATTACCTTATTTGTATAGTAAAAAAATCTTGCAGATGATACCAGAGTAATTGTAGTTAAATCATAGTTTCAAAGGCTGTTTCTCAGCCAGTTCAACATCACTGAAACCGTTCTTCTTTTCACCATTTACATCTCCATTTGACACCGGTAAGCTTGGAGTGTTCCAAGATTGCAATTGGCCTGTGCCAAATACCAAATACATAACGCATCCGATAGCATACATCACGGCTAAAATCCAGAAAACAATCTGGAAACGCTCGTATGTCTCCTATAAAAAAATTGACATTTAATTAAATCCGTTATACATATATTTCATTATTGTTTATTTTAATAGCTTACATTTTGAAATGTCAAGCTGCCCACGATGTACGTTGAAACAAACCCACCAAGGGAGGAAAGTGTATTTGCCATGCCGAAAATTGTCCCTGAGAAATTTGGTGCGATGTCGAGACCATTACCGAGGTAGCCTGCAGTCACAGCTCCATTGAGAGTGAGAGCGAGGGTAAAAATGGTCACTGTCCACACTGTGCTCTGACCCAGGAATACTTCAGCCACCATTAACAACCCAGGCACTCCAACAGCTAAAATAATTAGTCAAATAAATAAATAAATAATTAAGGCAGTAGTTAAAATAACTGGTATGCTCTACAATCTTCATTTTAAAAAAGTCAAGGTTTAAGTTATATTGCAAAAATAAAATATGGAACTGTTTCTATGTATGATATATTAATGAGAATCAAAGCCCAAAATTAGTCTTCTCATATGAAAAAAGTAAAATGCCCTAGTTTTTGTCTTCATTATTACGTTCATATTAAAAACCTAAACATCCAAACATTTTCACATGATACGGTTAATGTAATAATATGAGATCTTTTTTTTTATTAGATAATATTGGATAAATTTGTTGTATAGGTGGAAAAGCATATAAAATATAATAGAATCTTCCAAACACAGCAACAGATTACATAGTTTACATAGAACAAGAATAAACATTTTGACTTTCAACACGAGAAACTAAAACAAATTTCAAAATTTTTAATTCATCAGACTTGTCAATTAGAAAATTATTAAACAACTTGGCAAACTGGAGCAGAACAGGACCTTTCAATAGGTAAATGACACAATAAGTATTTTAAGGTTTGTACAAGAATAAATTTTTGTCATTCTAAAAATAATACATGGTCTAACTAGTTCTTTGTTAAACTAATGACCAATAGATTATGCCATTTTAAAAGCTAAACAATTTTAATAGTGTATGTAAAAAAAATTGTATTTTATATTTGAAATTAATTTAATTGTGTCTGTCTACTTACCGAATGTAGTGAATATTTTTCGAATTGCTGTGGTGGACAGCTTCCCAGTGCCTCTCACATAATCTGCTATGTAGCTTGTTATGAGAGCCATTACATACTTGCCAATATAAGGAAAACTGGACAGGATTCCATTCTGAAAAAATATTTATTTTATAGTATTGGTTCAGAAATAAGCTTAAACTGAGTCAAAAGATATGCCACCTGTTTGATATCAAGACCGAGCACATGCTTCATGTAAGTAGGGAATTGATTTAAAAATGTAAAATAGCAGAAAACACTTGATGCATGGGTGACAACGATGGCCCAAACTGGCATAGAAGTTAACATCTGTCGCCATGGTACATTGTGCACCTGAAATTTTTTAAAACTATAGTGACAAATATTCTATGAAAATTAACAGAAATTAAGAATCGTACTATCTTTGTTGTACTAGATTCGCCAATTGCTTTTTCCAAGTAATCTTTTTCTTCAACAGTAATTCTGGGGTGTTCGGAAGGAGAATCGAACATGAGGAAGTACCATGCAACTGACCATGTGAGACCGACTAGGCCAGTCACATAAAATACTGTTTCCCAGTTGTAATAGTCGATCAGGAAGCCACTAATTGGCAGCGTGACTGCAGCTCCCAGTGATGAAGCTGTTGAATGAAATTATTCATAATATTTAATTTTATAATTAAAAATCTCATGTAATAGACAATTTACCCATCATGTTTGAAACAAATTTAGTTCTGTCTTTTGGAGGAATCCATTTTGATGCCATGGGTTGCATAGCTGGGAATGTCACTCCCTAGACACAAAAACATTTAGTATTGATCTTAAAATAAAACAAATTAGTTACTCACTAGCATAAATCCAATTAGGACTCTAAGGATAACAACACCTATGAAGTCAAAAAGATGGGCAACAAGTGGCGTAAAGAGTGTAATAAAGGATGCTATGAAAAGACTAGCACCGAACACTTTCTTTGCTCCTATCACCTCAGCTAAACGACCTCCTGGCAGCTCAGTGAACACATAACCCCAGAAGAAGGATCCATAAATAAGATTTCTCTGGCGGGTGTCCCATTGGAATTTTGTTGTTTCAACAGTCTCCTAAAACAAAACATGCATTTTAATTTCATCTGTAAAATGATTAGATATAAGAACAGTGTCTGTCGAGTTTTCTTATATGAATTTTATAGAAACATAAATAACCAAAAAATATAATAAGTAAAAACATCTCTGCCAATTTGTTTCTGATTCTAATTTCAGTGATTTGTGGAAGTAGTTAATTACACCCCCCCTGGATGAAGGATTCACTGACGCTTTCTATGTAATGTAGGGTCAAAGAGGATCTCTATATTGAAAGAAATCTGTCTACTCCATCTAAACTGCAGTTTCTTGCCTGTGAATTAAGCTAAATTATGAACCGATCCTTCTCATAAAATACTGTAGATATGTATGCCAACACAGGTATCAGTTTTTTAATGAACTTAAATCTTAAAGTATGTTTCTTAGTGATCTATAGTTTCATAATTTGTTGAATTGTGAGGTCACAAATGAGGTTAGGTTTAGAAAAGCACCTTTTTTATTTTTTTGATGCGTTTCAACCTTTATTTGGGCCATCTTCAGGTGCTATTCTGGTGATGTCATGTTGGTTTTGTGTGAAAGTGTTGTGAAAAAAAAACTTAAATAGACAGTACAGTTTTATTTCAATGTTTTGGCTTTACTTTTATATCCCATGTTCTTTAATTTAGTGGTTTTACTGTTGTTTTGTTGATGACTTCATGACCTCTAGCAGATGAAATGAAATCCTCTTACAATTTTATTTGAATTGTCACAAATAAACCAGCATTTTTTTTGCTTTGTGTGGATCACATCTGCAATATAAAAAAATCCTTTTTTAGGAAAATAAAAAAAGTCCAAAAAATATACATAATAATCTACAGATGTGGAATCTTACATGAATATAAATAAAATACTATATTCCTGACTGCTCTTCACGACATCAACAAATTAATATATTAATTTTCTTGTCAACATTGTATCATGAGATTCCTTCAATTAACATTTGTATAATAATTGATATGGAGTAGATATTGTCATTACTTTAAAATTAAATTTTTTTCAAGTTTTAAGGCCAACAAACCACATTGGACATCATCAGCTCTTTCTTTCTTTACTTTTCTTTTCTTGCCTGTCTCGTGTTTTAATTTTACTAATTTATTTTCCAGTTTCTCCAGCCAAGTTTTGTTGTTATGTGATAAACAATAACTGATTCGCTATTTTCTTTATCCTACTTCTAGCCTCTCTGTACTTCAGGGTTTCATACCCCAGAGTACTCAATATTCCTCGAGGTGATTGGGGATAACCCCCATTCAAGCAAATTAATTTGTATTCCCACACCAGAGTTTGTTCATACTACCACAGAGTACTTTATATTCCTCGAGGTAGTTGGGGAAAAGTCCCTTCATACTCGTTAATAAATTACTAAATTAATATACTTTTTATCTAAGTTCTTGGTTGAGATGAAAATGTTAGTGTCATGTGTTCATCTCAACAAGACCTTAGATAAAAAGAATAATTAATTGAAGTAATTGATATGGTCAATTATGACTGCTAAATATACATAGATTAAAGTCACTGGCCCTCTCCACACAACACGCAAGAATGACACATCTACACGGAAAACAAACGCTTTGAGCCCTGAAGATGATCTCAATAAAGATAGAAACATTGGCATGATAAAGAATGTTTTTCTAAAACCTACGTCACACCAGACCGCATCTCACGACCTCCAAATAATCATTAACTAACAGTCACTAAACTCCACACATTTCTAATAAATTAAATTCACATGAATACTCCACCAGAGTACTCGATATTGCTCAGGGTAATTGGAGAAAAGCCCCTCCCTTCACACTAATAAAATTACATTCAGACATTATTATTAAAATATGTTTGCTTTTTTTTAATATATAATTAGATAATAAGTCTTGACATTTGTAACTACATATTACTTCATAATTAAAATAATATTTAATTTTACCATAAATAAAATAACTAATATTCACTAATTTCATGGTCCACTTGACCAATTAATATATTATAATTAATTAAGGTTTTTAGTCGAGATAAAAAAAGTCAATGGCATGAGCGGGATTCGAACCCACGATCTTCGGCTTGATTCGCCACTGCTCAAGTGGTAGAGCAGCGGTGTATCAAGCCGAAGATCGTGGGTTCGAATCCCGCTCGTGCCATTGACTTTTTTTATCTCGACTAAAAACCTTAATTAATAACTAATATTATTCAAATAGAGAAAAAGAATGAAATTTTGTAAATCTTACTAAGTAAAAATTACCTCAACAGAAATTATATGTAAACATGTAATTTCTGGGGTTGTAGTTCAAAGTTGGTTAAGCCCAAAAATTGTGAAAATCAATAAAGCACATAGGAAACAAAATAACTTCAGAAGCTATGAAATGTTGAGAGGATCAGAGAAGTCGAAGTTCGTTAATAACTTATTTGTACTTATATTGCTGAAAAATTAAAGCACGGTCCTAATTCTTACCCTTGAGAACACCCTTTCAGTTCTAAGGAAACAAATTAGTACTGGCTTAGTATTAATAATTTATTATACAATTTAGACGGAAGTTGAGCAAATGTACAATTGATTTAACTAGTACTGTGTGTATCTTTTCCTTTTGAAATGAAGAACGATGGAGAAAAGCGTGTAATATTGACGCTCCTCTGCTGTCAATTCAATTGATGATTTATGTCCATGTTATTGTCAGAACCGGTTCAAAAAGTGAACTGAATGCGCGCTAGACAAATGACTGTATTTTAAAATTGTCTAAAATAATTTTATTGAGACAAAAACTTTAATATTTTTGTTGTTGTAAAGAATAACGTTTGAAAATCATCTCAACCAAGACCTTAGATAAAAAGTATAATTAAGTTGGAAAAAAATTACACCATTGTAACATGATAAGAATATATGTTTATCACCGCACGTGCTCACATATTTTTTAAAACTAAACTTTTAACAATTCGCTTGATACTTTTAAATTTAAGTTGTTGCAGCAGACTTTATATAAGATAAGTACAAAAACTGTATTGTTACGCTGTTGTAATAATCAAGTAAATATACAGTTCTATAAATCGTAATACAACATTAAGCGTTTTATGTACGAACATGCTTCAATTCCAGGCGAACCAATGCATTAAAAAAGACAAATTAATCAAAATAATAGGTACTTGCTACATTGACATAATGTTTATTTTTATTATTAGTGGAATCTGTGCCAAATTTAATCAATTTTAGACCAAGTTGCTATAAATAATTGGCAAATGTAGGTAGCTTCCGTGCCTGATACTCGGCTACCACATCAAATAACACAACATATGTCCAGGTTGATGTGGAAAATCCAATGGTGGCCCATAATTTTAGTGGGGGCTTATAGCTTTTTTGAGATGAGTATCTCTAACCATCTTTTTTCCTTGAGTAACTGATACCATATGAACAAGGTGTGTTTGCTCCTCCATCCTTAAATAAATGTTGACGCCCGAGAAATTTTGTTTGCTTTTCAGCTGATCGAGTATCTCTGCGGAGGCCCAAATGTGTTCGTATATGATTCGCAGACCTACGTAACTTTTCAAAGAATATACAATTACTTTTTCCTTAAATTGGTTACACAATAAATTAACTTAATGTTTTTTGGGAAAAGGTATAATTTGATAATAGTTAGTAGGTAGTTTCCTTCTTTGATTTTGAACTAAATGGTAAAAACTGTTGCGATTACTTCCTCCTTGTTCATGGTAAACGATATGACTGGAAAATGGAAACTGGAAATGGGTGTGGATTGGATCGGTACAGTAGTCAGTGACCCATCTATTTGGACATACGTTCAGTGTGTCTTAATTAGATTAGTCCTTAGCGATGGACCGAGTCGATCTTCAAAGAAATTTGAAACCACCTATTAAAAACTTAATTAGGTCAATTTGTAAACACCTTTAAGCGATCCAGATTATTCGTGATTAAAAAAGTGGCCAACACATCTAACCCTTTTAATTATGTCAAGTCAAGCTTCTTTTATAAGGTCGTGAGGGGTGGGGTAATGTATTGGCGTTGTCTTTGTCAGTGTCTTATATGTATTAAGTCTGGGTTTTTCATTGTTCCATCGGTCTTTGTTGTCGTCGGTCCTTTTTCTTTTTAATTGGTATAGTGTTTTGAATGGCCACGCCATTGAATGGCCAATGAAAGATAGTGAAATACTGAAACACGTCTGACAGACCAACCCAGCGAGGGTAGGCAGACCAAAATGGTCAGTAACGACCAACTTTTAGAGAATACGTCAGCCAATTAATATGGGAAACCACTGTGGCTTGATTGAAGATACTTGTGGTCGAAATCATTCAACTAAGTATATCGAAGAAATCGAAGGAAAAAATTATGAGGGCTTCAGACTGAACACATTATTCGAAACAATGCACGCCATGTTGGAACTACAAAGACGAAAAGAACTTAAAGAACTACACTTTAAGCAAGTTCAAATCGTATTTACTACATTGATAAAAATTTCAATTCAAAATACAAGCTAGAGCAGACTGAGTGAATCGGATTCCAGTTAATATTGACAATATCTGGTATACATATAGATGGCTATAAGATCGAGGTCCGGAGCTGATGTCAATGAAAATAAACCAAAGACGTTCATATAAGACTGTGGAAGTACAAGCGGAGACTGACTATTGAACACTGCCAGAAAGATCAAAATACTGGAATTACCGACAAAAGATAGCCACCTAGTCGGGCACTGAGAGACCCCATAGGCAGTAAAGTTCAGAGTCGTTTGGGATTGCATCAAGGCCCTGTCATACATTGCAGAAAACAACGAAATCACAATTGTTTTGGTACTAGAGCTAGATCTAAGGAAAGTTCGATCAGGACACTATCGGCCCTGAACCGTTTTGTTGCCACCAAATTGCCAAAAACGTAGATCCATCCAGATTAAGTTCTTGGTTCAATGAGATTGTGTTCGAGGACAGAGGCATACGAAAAAGTTCATCAGCATCAAGCAGAAACTAAAGTTAGGACTAAAACGACAGGAATGTTGTAAAGATATATGTATAGACTTGGGTCAGCAGAAACGAATGCCAGGAAGAAAAAGAAACAGTGGGAGATATCCTCTGTTCCTATGAAGGCTCTTGCATCCTAAGATCTACTCCTGGAAAAGGGCGAGAAGGATACACACGGGAGTCTTTACCGCAAATACCTTGTTTTTGGCCATAGGGATAAAGCAAAACAAGACACCTCCGCTGCATCATCTCTGCTTATACCCTGACAGGTGATATCTGAAGATCTTTTACAGTAAATGTGAGAAAGTGACCATAATTTTTTTAGGGTGTGAAATTAGGATACTAGTAGTTTTTAAATTATAAATGAAATCCCCAAAGAATATTTTAGAGTATCTAGTTGTACTTTAAGGCTATCCCTTTCAAAGGTAGAGCAGCTGTTCGAAAAAATGTATACCTTTAGTTTGGAGAAACTTAGAAGGTATTTTGTAATAAGCTGAAGCCAATTAGCATTTATTGTATACTTAAAAGTCAACAGTCCGCTAAAGTATATGCAGTTTTAATAGCAGGATATCTTTTATCAACTGGGAAAAGAATGACACCATTGCTGTGTATAGGTCCTGCTTATTAACTTTGTTACATGTTGAATTTCCAGAAATTGGAGGAGTCTGCGTCTTGTCTCATCTCTGCTTACAGCCCTGCCATTACCCCACATGACAGATTATTTACATTAAATGTGACAAAGTGACCCCACTTTTAAAGGTTGTGCCCCTAAATGACTCGAAGAAGAGGCATCGTTACAAATTTATTGTTAACTTCAAAGCTTGGCCAAATTGTTGAAAAATACTGACTTATAGTTTGACAAACAAAATCCCTGTAAGTTTTATTTTACTTTATAAACAAAAATATTTTTACACCCAAGGCTTCATTGTAAAAAACATAGTTCAAAGACCTAGCGTTTGGTTTTTAGGTGTTAGAAAGAAGAAAAAAAATACAATTAACCTGAATTCCTAATCAGAAGCATTCGATTAGAAATTGAAAAACAAAAAGACGTTCAATAAACAATCAGGGCCGAAATAGCTTAGAGGTGGCAATTAGGGGAGGTCGTGGGGCACTTGAGAGGATTCGGTCGACGTCTGCTCTTGAAAACCAAAGCTGAACTTCGTACTCGTCAAAGACTTGACCACGATCTTATTTTAATTGCTTCTCCGATTTGTACGGCAATTGTAATGTATTAATTTACACGCCTCTATCTGCTTCGAACAACGATTCCTAGGAGTGAATACTACCAATTCTTTGTTTTGTATTGGTTAGAAAACACCTAATAAGCTTTTTTTATCAGATAGGTTCATCTTATTTCTATTCTGATCTTCGTATTGTTCCAATATTGGTAGCAAACAAGCAAGTAAAGGTCGTGTAAACAATATCCAATCCATAGGTCAAATTGTGCAATAGAAGGAATGCAACACTTCAGTAATAAGATGAACAACACAAGAGGGACACACGACGTTTATGACAAGAAGAATAATTTAAAAAAAAATCGAGTTTTTACATAATTGTTATTGGAAATAAGTAAAACTAATCATTAATCTGATTTTAAACAAGGTTAAAGAACAATCGCAGAAATTTTCATTTAGGTGGTCAGTGGATCTAACTGAAAAGGGATGTTAATCTTTTATTAAAGTCGTTTTTTTTATTTACTGATGACCGAAGTATCCTTTCTTTCTTCCACTTCGTACTAAAAGATTTACAATTGACCTTTTATTCCAAACCTCGAAAAGTGCACACCTTTAAAAAGTTTAGCACTTTCCGGGCTCCTTCTTCAATTATTTCTTTAGGCGTTAATATCGCCCTTCCGAAGAAGATGGCTAAATCATATTCCGTGCTATGCTTTGTTGCCCTATCAAAGGTGTGGTGATTAGTGACCGTTAATCGATAATTATTCAGAAATCGTGAGATGCGGTCTGGTGTGTTGTAGGTTTCAGAAAAACATTTTCTTTATCGTGCCAACGTTTCGATCTTTATTGAGATCGTCTTCAGGGCCTGGGATTTACAAATATTGTTTACATTTAACAAATACATTTAGGATGTGGAAAAGTGAATTTATACAATGGAAAATATATTTTTTATATTCAATCAAAGTATTTCTACTCACTCAAAGTGTTTGTCTTCTGTGTAATTGTGCCATTCTTGCGTGTCGTGTTGAGAGTTTAAAACAGCAAAATCTCACTGGCACTCTTACACGACTCTTACATTTGATTGAATGTTTGTAAATCCCAGGCCCTGAAGATGATCTCAATAAAGATCGAAACGTTGGCACGATAAAGAAAATGTTTTTCTGAAACCTACATCACACCAGACCGCATCTCACGATTTCTGAATACCTATCAAAGGTTATGTTCCGATGTTTCTGCCTCTTTATGACAGAGTCGGCATGTTTTTGTCTCTGTTTTACCATTTTTTTGAAGTGGTAATTAAATTGGCAAAGGCATTATTTACTCAATTCTTGCCTACTGAGATAGACGTAGATTTTTGTTTTCCTGGTTGAGATATTGACGAATTCATCCATTGTGTGGTCATTTCTGTCTCCAACATTTGTTCAGTTCTGCGCTTATTGCGGCGTGCCAATTTGCTGTTGCGGTCCAAAAGGTGTGAGAGCTGCTTTTGCTAGTTTGTTAACCTGTTCGTCGCTTTCAATCCTTTCGTTTCTTGGTACTCATATCGGAGTTTCTCAAGAGCCGGAGATATGTCGGACATTCCGAGACCAGTTTTGATTTGAAGGTGGAGGAGTTTAAAACCTTAAGTTCTCCTTGGCTGTCTGAGCATATGTATATCTGTGCACATTTTAATACTTTTTTAAGTATTTATTGTGTACAGATCTCAGCTTGGAAAATTGATGGTATGGGGTCTAAAGGTTTAACTAGGTCGAAATTTGGGTGTTAGAATACATAAAGACGTTGCTAGATGCACGGTCACTTCCCAACAACAATACTCCTTGACGTCAAAAAGCAATGGACACGCGACTTGTTCTCAGAAAGCGAGGATAATATTTTATTGTTAAAACGAATATCACTGGGTAGCTACTAGACTCGTTTAGTGGTGTTTGTGTTCCTCGATATTAATGTTAAAGTGGCAAAATAAATAACAATAAAATTGTGGTTACTGGACACAATAATTTTTCTGGGACGAAATAAGATTTCCGTTAGATGGCTTTAACTCGACCAGATCATCCTTATCAGCGGTCATAAATCGTCACCCTACTAATATAAAAAAAACCCTAAATAGATTAATTTAAAAATAAATATTGACTAATCAGAATATTGTGAGTATAGTTCATTGGGCTAGTTGTGATAAACTAAAACCTTAATGTCAATAAGTCCAAATATGTCACACATGACAGTAGACACCAATGGTGATGTTGTTACAAGAAATTGTCCTAACTTGCAGCTTGGTTATATTAGTCCTGCATGTCGAACTCCAGGAGCATCCGCCTGATCACAACCTTGTACAGAAGTTTATCGGCCGGTGACAGACTACACTGGTGAGGGTCATTCAAGTGTTCACTTTATCATTAACGTGCAGTGTTTAGTGACCGTTAGTTAATAATTTTTTGAAGATCGTGAGATGCGGTCTGGTGTGACGTAGGTTTTAGAAAAACATTTCCTTTTTAATGCCAACGTTTCGACCTTTATTGAGATCATCTTCAGGGCTCAATAAAGATTGAAACGTTGGCATGAAAATGAAATTTTTTTTCTAAAACGTACATCACACCAGACCGCGTATCACGATCTTCAAATAAATATTAATCATTAACATGGGGAATAAAATTAATTTATTAGTTTATGATCCATTATCACCCCAATTTATTGAAATCTATCGCCACCAGTTTATTAGGAATAATTTTATTAAGAAGAAGAGTATAGAGCGACAACTTCTGCGTAAAAAGCCACTGCTACATTGTTCGGGCGAGGTATCGTGCTAAAATATACCAATAACATAATGGGTCCAAGGATATAGCCTTGACGAACACCAGCACTGGAGAAAATGTTAATTATCTGTATATGCGATAAGTCTATTTTTATTATGTAGGGAGTGAAGTTACATTCCATTAGCCAACTGTGTCAAATAGCTTGTGTATGCCGAACCAAGCAAGTATGCATAATAAACAAAGTTTTTCTTTTTCTTTCAAGCCTTATGGACCTACTTATAGTATAAGTACAGACATAACATTTATTAATCTAAATATATATATATTGAATGAGAATAAAGAAGAAGAATTTTATGTAACGTTATTGAAATATGTAGAAGAGAAATGTAATAATAAACTCACGCTTACATTGGTTGCAACCGTTGTTGAATTGCTGTCGTCCACCATAGCGACAATAGCGATTGTTATATTCACCCTCAGCATATAGTTGACCATAAAGCTGAAGAAGACGAGTACGTTCAGGATTTGAACGCATGATATTTTTTCTGAAATCAAATTTAAAAATGGTTAGTGTTAATTTGAGCTCCATTTGATGTTAGTTGTATTACAATAATGGAAGGCTTCATGCATGGGATCACGGGCATTAATGGAAATTTTTTTTCATGAGATTAAGCATGTAAAAGTTCTAAAAGCATTAAATACGAATATTCATAGGAAACAAAAATAGACATTCTTTGGCTGAATTAGCCAAGCTGGGGACAAATTTTTTGCTTCGAAATCCGTTGCTCCACTTAAAAATTAATGTGTGGTGATTAGTGACCGTTAATCGATAATTATTCAGAAATCGTGAGATGCGGTCTGGTGTGATGTACGTTTCAGAAAAACATTTTCTTTATCGTGCCAACGTTTCGATCTTTATTGAGATCATCTTCAGGGCTCAAAGTGTTCGTCTTCTGTGTAATTGTGCCATTCTTGCGTGTCGTGTTGAGAGTGCCCCCTTATTTAATAAGACTGTAAAGAGTTTTTATGTATAATTACCTTAGGAGTGGAGTACTTCAACTAGTGGTAGAGGGATACTACTGTAGTAGATGGATGCAGTGGTTATTCATCGAAAGGTAAAAGTGGCATGTTTACTTTTTTCTACGTTGATTGTCATTTTAGTTGAGCCACTGCTCAATGGAGGTGATATAGGTATGTTTTAGAATGAGATGACGGGATCTTTATGAGAACAAAGGATGGCCGTATCATCCGCATATTGGTAAGGATAGTTTCATAAATGGTAGGAATGGCTGTAGTATATGTTGTGCAGAATGCATGGTCCTTGGGGTAATGCATTTATTTTTACGATAGATCGCTAGTCACTGATAAAGAAGAACCAGCCAATGATGGCTTGAAAATATCTGATCGGTTTTAGGATCAGGTAGTAGGTAAAAAAGACTGTCTTAAACATCCAGATCAGGCTCGATTGCCATGCTCAATAGAAAGGAATGGCTTCATATCTAGAAGTTGTTATAATTTTGTACATAATAAAGTTTAACTTTACGTTCATGACGTTAGAAGTTATGAAGTTTGACTTTACGTTAAATAGCATTGACTTGAAGAGTATCTTCATCGATAAAAATGATTATCACATGGTTTCAAGTAGATTTTAATTATACTACAATACACTTTAAAATGTGAGATAAGTAATACTATGTAATAATACTTAAGTGTTAAGTGGTAATTTTATTCACATTTTCTGAAAATTGAAGGTAATTGAATTTACTTCCTTTTAGGATAACGTTTATGATCAAAAACACAAAGTGAACTTCTGGCGTACTACATGTACTGAGCAATAAGCGCATCTTATAAAAACAAATTTTGAAGGCAAACTTGTAAATTTTTGTTAAAAAATATTTGATAAACATGTTTTACTAACAGAGAGTAAACTGAACAAATGAATACCACCGCTTTAACTTGGTTTTATTTTATCGTAAATTAAATTAATTTGGTAGATTTACAAGATTATAAGAGGCCTAAATGCGTATTGTGATAAACCCCATTTAAGATATGTGAGGAAAAAGGGACATCTTTGTAAAAGAAAAAAAAACTATTCCGTGGAGTACCCATCAATCAATTCATTTCAGTCTAAAGGTTATCTTTTCTACTGAGGAGTCAGACTCCTTACTCAAGATTAGTAAAGAATTATCAGGGTCACTTAAAAAAAAGTATAAAAAGAAAAAGTATATTAATACATGTTTAGATAGGTTTATCATGAAGGAACCACAATTAAAATGGCATTGCATAATTTGACCAATAAAAAATTTACCTCGTTTTTCACTGCAGTTTTTCAATGTATAAATATTTTAAGATTTTATCAGATTCGATTGTGGGTCTGAAGCTTTTTTAAAATTTGATTTACGATATCACTTATCATACAAAGTGAGTGTATGTGCATTCCAAGGTGGTTGATGAAAAATCATACTTGATTTCCTGGATTCGTTTGAGATTTTGGGATTTTATTGTATAAGTACAATACAAAGTTTACATTAGTAAGAAAATAAATACTAACTGTCCTGGCACTTGATAGGTCACAACCAACCAACAAACTGACCTACTTTATTTTCTCGCCGGGAGATCGTCTCATCCTCATATTTATTTAAAAAAAAATTAAATGCTCTGAAAAAAGTCAGATACAATCTTCTGATTAATTATTTCCATTTTTTTTAAATTTCTTCACGATTTCCTGTGTACTTTAGTACAATGCTTACAACTGACTATTGTCAGGTAGCTTGAAAATATCCCGATGAACGAAAGAACAGAAAAATTTATCCTGTCCTCATAAGGGATCATGCACGTCTGAACTGGTTGTAAGCACTGATGCAATTTGTACAACATCTTGACTAATCGGCTTTATATAACTTAAAACTCGTTTGGCAAATACTAATTCTATTGATTTTTAAAATGTCATTGAATTCACAAAGTCGGATAAACCAATTTTCTACCTACTGATGTAATATATGTATTAATTAATTGCATGGTAGAAAAAATGAATTCGTTAAAATACCTTTTTAACCCAAATTCAATTATAGAATTATATTCGGCATTTTTAAAAGGAGATGTAATAGCAATTTATTCCTCAATGTTGTTAATTAATGTTATCATTCATCGTGAAGTGTTGTTAATGGCAAATGTAAACATGTTTCAAGACTATTATAATAGCTATATTATAGGAGTGTTGCAAAGTTTAGCTATCTTGGGATTATGAGGTACGAACGGGTAATATTACATTAATAGTTTCTTTTACTCAATTCCGACTTTTCACCTTCTCGAAGCTTATGTGGGAGAGCAGGAGCTACTGGAGCTGGACGTGTCTCTTCCCAAATCATTCTCAAAGCATATCTCACTTTTATCTACTCCATCGCTTATCCTACCAAACTAATGTGTAACACTCTGATAAGTTGATGATGTTGTCTACAGGTTTAGAAGTTTGGTTATGTTTCCTTTAGTGCTAAACGGTTAATTGGCAGGGGATATTAATTTACTTAGCCATTCAAGGCGTATGATTTTGGTAAGAACGTTAGTTCCAAGGACATAAAATATAAGTTTGTTTCGATTAATTAAGGTTTTGGTTGAGATAAAAAAGTCAGTGTCACAAGCGGGATTCGAACCCACGACCTTCGGCTAAATACGCCGCTGCTCTACAACTTGAGCTGTCGTAACTTCGATCCACACTAACTTCATCTCAACCCCACCTTTAGATTTTACCCTCCTTTTTGCCATTTTTCAAATGTCGTGTAATCGGATTGGATTCTCGGCAACAAATGAAATGGCCACGGAGAGCTTTAGTGAAGATATACTTCATTTAACTTATTAAATTCACTAGTTTTCGTGGTCCGCTTGACCAAATAAATTCTTTTCAATTATTTAAGATTTTGGTTGAGATAAAAAAGTCAGTGTCACAAGCGGGATTCGAACCCACGACCTTCGGCTAAATGCAGCTCTACCACTTGAGCTATCGTGACTTCGATCAACTCGAAACTAACTTCCCATCTCAACCCCACCTTTTGAATAATATTTGAATAATAATTGAATATAAAATACAATGTAAGGTATATACGTGCGTAAATGTGTGGTGAGATGCGGTCTGGTGTGACGTAGGTTTAGAAAAACATTTTCTTTAACGTGCCAACGTTTTGTTTTCTGTGTAGACGTGTCATTACTGTGTGTCGTGGTTTTTTTTTGTGCCCCTTTTTTGGGAACTCTCAGCACGACACACAGAACTGACACATCTACACGGAAAACAAACACGTTGAGCTCTGAAGATGATCTCAATAAAGATCGAAACGTTGGCACGTTAAAGAAAATTCTTTTCTTTAGACCTACGACACACCAGACCGCATCTCACGATCTTCAATCATCTGGTATATATACACTGTGAGGCAAAAAAAGTCGTCAGCCTATGTTTTGTAAATACTTGCAATCGTTATAATTTTTTTTTGTTTACTGGATATTTAAAAAAATATGATAATAAAAACAAAAAATAAAAATAAATTGAGTAAAACAAATTTTCCCAAAAATGTTGCTCTGAAAACAATGAAGAAAATATCCAGTACGGAGAAATTTCCTCCTCTTGCGTTGATCATCGCTTGCTTCGACTTGGCATCGATTTCATGAGATTTTGAATGCAATGCTGTGAAATATGTTCATACTACTATTTACATATATACATATTTAAGGGAGGCCATTTTTTTTGTTTCTGGCTTTAATGTAAGCCAACTTCCTACTTGAAAGCAAACTCGTTCAACTTTCCGATAAATTGTTTTCAAAGCAAATTTGAAAAAGAGTTAATTTTCACATAACGAATAAAATAGATTCCTTTCTTTTAATGCAAGGAGGCTGACTTTTTTATTTAGAAAGTATCCGCTTTTCATCGTGTATAGTATTTTGTTTCTTAATTTCTTATGCTAAGATTTATGCCTAGGTTTCTTGAGACGATTGAGGATGTTGATATTTTGGTAAGGTCGAAAGTACTTCATTATCATTCTGAATGGATGTTAATGGAATGTTCATAGAATGTTAAAATTTTTAGAAATCAAATTGCAACTCAAATTATTATCTATCTTTACCTATCAGTCTAACGTGAACCACTCATAACATGTTGGTTTAAATTTCGTCAAATACAAATACTATCATGAGGTCAAGTTGAGTTTGAATCAATATTTACACCTTCGGTTTGATTGGTTAGTTCTATTCCAGGAAACATATAATAAAATAAGGTAAATTATCATCCTTGGCCGAGGTAAAAAAACAAAAACAAAAAAAAAACAAGGAAATAATCGATCCACCCGTTAAATTGTATGATTGCAAGATAAATCGGCTTATCTGGGCCCTTTAGTTGTTGACATTGGGCGGAAAACGAGAGAATATGCCACTTTACTACTGCATGACGTAAATTTAAAAAAAGTCGGTACATGAAAGAAAAAATTGCAGAAAATGTAAGAAAAAACAGCGATTGCTTTTAAAAATTAAATAACATGTTCAATTGTGTGGATCAAATTTTATACGTTTCATCACTAATGTGTTGTTTGTTAAATACATAATAAATAAAACAAAGCTGACGAATACAACGGTGATAGACAAAATGAGGGAAAAACTCAACTTTGTCAGTCCATTCCAAGTGGTCTTAGAAATAGATTTGGAAGAAAGATGGCCCCAATTTTCAAGAATGAGCCCTAATATGGTATACAGGTGGGACGAAGATGGAACTGGGAGTAGACCTAGGGGTAAAAGGACCGAATTATACCCTACGAAGCCCCAACAATTTTCCAAGCTGAAGTGCAATACAACTATGGGCACATGAGTTAATACAGAAAAATATGAAAGGTGCACAGATATACACATACACTCTCAGGCAGCCAGGCAGCAATAAAGGCACTAAATGCGCAGCTTTCAACTACAAACTTGTCTGGGAGTGCCTAATAATGGCTCTAGGAAAACACACCAAGATTACTTTAAAGAGGTTCCGGTGCTTGAAAGTATAGAAAGAAATGAACAAGCTTACCGACTAGCCGAAAAAGGGGCAGCCCTCTCACCCATGGAACCAGAACCACAACTAACTACTCAAGAGCGTGTGCTTAAGTTGGAAATGGAAAAATGGATTGAGAAAGAAAAACTCAAAGAATGGACAAATACTCCAGCTAAGAGATTTATGAACATCTCAAAACGAAAAGCAAAAAACTCTTCTCTCTCAGTAGGCACGATGAGAGAACAATTGTTGGCTTCTACACTGTCCTCTTAACTTTCACCTTAAAAAGATGGGCAATGCTGAGACGTTAGCCCGTCGACGATACAGCCACGTCTGTAGGACATTTCTCACACCCAAGGAGATCCAAGAAGAGGCACCAAGGAAAGTACTCAGTTTTATAAGGAATAGCGCACTTTCCAAGGTACGGCAATAAGCCATAAGGGTTCCACAATAGACCTGTATAGATCGCAGTGGAAGGAAGAATTATAATCTGCATCAATCCCACAATAAGCCCTAAAAAATCTGACGGTACGCTATTTTTGGTGGTGAGCAAACTAGTAATTCATTTTTTTTAACAATTATACTTACATAACATTTATTTTTTAATTTTCAAAAGCAATCGCTCAATGGAGATACAACATGTCAAAAAATCCGGTGGAAAAGAATTTCTGCAATGACAATAATGACCTAATACTTCTTAAGAAAAAGATTGAGTCAACTATATGGATAGGAAAATTACAATAAGCCAGAGCATGGGGAATACAAAATCTCCCCCATCATCTTCACCATCATCACCCCCAAGATAAAGAAGTACGAGAAGAGGCACTGAGGAAAATGCTTAGCTTTGTGTAAAAGCGAACATTCCACGGTATGGGATTAAACATTATTGTTATTAATTCACTACTTTCGTGGTCCGCTTGACCAATTAATACATTACAATTAATTAAGGTTTTTAGTTGAAATGAAAAAAAGTTATTATTGTTATTTCTATATATGTAGTCATTACGATTATACAAATAGGATCCTATTCCTAAGTCGGAAGATCATTGTGTAATAAATGATATGCTAAGGTTAAAAAATGTAAATTCGTAAATATAATGTTATTTTTCAACAGTATTAAACTGGTTCTCAATCGCTCAACATTGCCGTTATCATCAAAATAATAGTAACGCGGCGGTCACGTCGGGGTACATTATCTTCGATGATTTCCAAATAATTTCATCCATTTTAACGGAAACGATTCATTATCTGAACCAAATATAATGGGGTTATCTATTCTAATATTATTTTCTCCAATAAATCGTTCATAACTTGTTCCACCGATCTGAGATTTGTTATTTTTGCTTTGTGGATCTTTTGCACGTGCAGGTTTCGGTTCGTACAATACATTGATTTTGAGAATCGTAGAGGTTTTAAATTAAAAAAAGTCTATCACCAAAATATTTTTGTTTGCTAAAAAACTATTATAAAAATCAAATAATATATAAATATTTATGGTATTGGTGGTACGGTATCTTACTAGACCTTAGGCAGTATATGAAGGCCATGTACGACCTGTATGGACTACTGCGACCACTGGATAGTAAATGGCGAATTGTAGGTTATGCAAAATAAAAAAAACGCTAAGAGCTGAAAGCCCGCAGGAGATAATACGCGGTCCTGAATGTTACCCTGGAGGCAACAGGTGCTACCTTTTATGATCTACACCTTATGCGTACATGTAGGGCTCTGCGATATTGTATGTATTATTTTTAATTAACCAGAAGAGCCAAGTAGTGAAGACAGTTGTGCACCAGTTGAAGGCAAGTGTGCCTCATCAACTAGTTTCACCAACGCTAATATCTATGAGGGGATAGATAACCTCACAGCAGAAGAGGTGCATTTCGTCCAACTCTCAGGAGACGCAGGGAGAAAGGTACAAGCATCAGTTGCGTAAGTTGAGCACAAAAGGTCAGTTATGCTGGAAAACCTCCTAAGGACAACTGCGGATCCACTAGGCAAAAAGTCAAATAAAAATAACAAAAAGCCATAAACTCGGCGTCTAGAACAGGCAGTAGAAGAGATGCATTTCGCCCGACTGCTTCGGTTGCATACGTTGAAGCCAAAAAGCAGCAATTCAAGAGACCTGGTCTACGCAGATGGAGCAACTCTTAAGAAAAATCCTGGCTACAGTAATCGTCACTTTGGTAGCTGCCTGCTATCCTGAGACTAAAATAAACCCGGATAGGCTGTATGGCCTCCATGACTCCATTTTAACAGACAAGGTTTCGAATGAAGGACTCCAGGTGAGGTTCGCAAAACGAACCAGGAGGACCTGATCAATGCTGAATCGTTGCGTTGGGTGATCCGCTGAACACTGTCCCCGAGGCTGTAGTAAGGATGATATCTCGAAGACTACATACTGTGATTATTGGAGACAAGAGTAGCACAAACTGACCAAATCTGAACCGTTATGGCTCAGTAACAGCTCTAAACGCATCTCTGGAGGCATGGGGCAAAATACCAAAGGAGAAGGACAACTATGGACATATGTGTGGTGATTAGTGATCTCACGATTTCTGAATAACTATGGACATATTTAAATTGAATAAAAAATTAAACTATGAAGCTATAATGCAACATGATTCATAAATGAAAAGTTAATTTGTAAACCGAAGTATTGTGATATTACCTTCTGTTTACTATACTAGATATATTTAAACTGAGAAGCATCGGTTTAAAATTAATACAAAAATTAGCTCAAATCGGTAAGGTAAAAAATAACATAAAAAAGTTAGCTAATACGTGCATAATTAATGACGTATTGTTAATAAAATATTTATACTAGAGGTCTTTGCCTTGTTGGGCTTGATCAAAACTAATATCAATAAGTCTAGATTGGCAATCTAGTAACACTTAATCTCATTTTTAACATAAAAAATCATAAAGTTAATACATAAATGTATTTTAAATGACATGTACCGCTGTTTCAAATTCTTAAACAATTTTATTTGTGTTCAATGCTTTAACAATTTAACTCGCAAACTACTGAGAATCGTCATATGTCAAATCGTTTTATTCGCTGATAAATCCAAATTTAAAATCAGCTTAGGTCATTCCCGAATAGCTTAGTCAAACTGTCTATCCTCCTCGGCGTTTAAAAATTAACTGATAATCTGTTATAACGTGGGTTACTAAAGCTCTATTTGCAGATAATCTAAATGTAAAAATATTCCGATTAATATTCAATTGAATTTTAACCTTGAAGAACGCACATAACAATTAACTCGAAACTTTAGCTTGCGTTAGTTGTTGATAGTGGTTGTTTTTATAACGTATCGCTTAATCTATTGACCCGGAACGATTTAAAACGATCTTAATTAAAATATACTACCGAACAAAACAAACAAAACGTCAATTGTATAATATCACAATTGGTAAAAAAAAATCCATACCGTTGAGTCTGGAGAAAAACCCCTTCTTTGGAGACGGCATATTGGTAGCTGAAAAAAGAGAAAGTTAGTTATTAATCAACAATAAAAAAGTTCTACTATAAGTATATTATTTGTAAAAATATATTTTTGAGAACGTTGGGAACGATCCTTACGCTGAGTAAGATTTTACTGTGCATCAGAGTAAGCATTTAGGATATAAACGTCCTTGTTTTTCCCATTAAACATTTTCCAAGAAAGTATTATTTATACTGTCTATTACCATATTGATAGAGAAAGATATTAATGTTTTAACAGTTTATCAATAATTATTGTTCATTTTTAAGGTTTAATTTTTGTAGGATCGTCTGTTATTTCACATAATTAAAAATCTGTGTTGTATAGATGAATTCTTTATGTAGAAATATAATTATTATTAGGTTAGGTTAGAAAAAATAAAAGAAAAACCTTTACAATTATTAATTAATCTTTATGTAAGAAAAAGTCAGTGTCACGAGCGGGATTCGAACCCACGACCTTCGGCTAAATGTGCCGCTGCTCTACCACTTGAGCTATCGTGACTTCGATCCACTCGGACATCTTCCTTTTTGCCATTTTTCAAATGTCGTGTAATAATGAAAAATGGCAAAAAGGAGGGAAAATTCGAAAGGTACGTTGAAGTCAGTTGGTGTCCGAGTGGATTGAAGTCACGATAGCTCAAGTGGTAGAGCAATGGCGTATTTAGCCGAAGGTCGTGGGTTCGAATCCCGCTCGTGACACTGACTTTTTCATACCTTACATAAAGATTTGGTCAGAAGTTATTTGGTCAATCGGACCACGAAATATAATGGACTTTATAATAATATTAATACTATAAAGTTTTCTATAAATTTATAACTAAAATTCGGCACCAGCAAGCCTTAAATTTTAAGGCAGCAATTTTGTTTTTTAAGCAATGAGTGAGTGAGAGAAGGAAAGAAAGAAAGAGAGAGTGATTGAGTGAGAGAAAGAAAGAAAGAGAGAGAGTGATTGAGTGAGAGAAAGAAAGAAAGAGAGAAAGTGAATGAGTGAGTGAGAGAAAGAAAGAAAGAAAGAGAGTAATTGAGTAAGAGAAAGAAAGAAAGAAAGAAAGAGAGAGAGAATGAGTGAGTGAGAGAAAGAAAGAAAGAAAGAGAGTGATTGAGTAAGAGAAAGAAAGAAAGAAAGAAAGAAAGAGAGAGAGAATGAGTGAGAGAGAGTGAATGAGTGAGTGAGAGAAAGAAAGAAAGAGAGAGAGTGAATGGGTGAGTGAAAGAAAGAAAGAAAGAGCGAGAGTGAATGGGTGAGTGAGAGAAAGAAAGAAAGAGAGAGAGTGAATGTGAATGAGTGAGAGAAAGAAAGAAAGAAGGAAAGAAAGAAAGAAAGAGAGAGAGAGAGAGAGAGAGAGAGAGAGAGAAGGGAGAGAGAGAAAGAGAGAGAGAGAATGGAATTGATTACATGACAACAAATATTCGAAAAAGTAAGAAATTGTTCAAACCACCAGAACGATAGCACGGTTTCGGTATAAATATCTAGAAACATGGGTGTCGATAAATGTTTAATAATACAGTTGATTACACTGGCGTAGAAAATAAATAGTACCTACTTAAGAACCGGAACAACATTGAGTCTCTACCGGAAAAAAAATGGCTTGTTAAAATATAAAGTTTCGTCTATAATAGCCACAAGAATTAAGTTCAATCTGGCCTATAAATAACCAACAGTGTAACCAACTTTTTAACATTTTTACTAATTTACATCCCGGCAAATATTCTGCCTTTTATGTTTCTTTTTTTTCTAAATCTAAGCCTTGCTGAAGGACATATGATGAAGGTCGTTAAAACCAGCACTGGGTCATTTACTGAGACCGTGTACAGTTTTTAAGTACGTGAAGTTCACCGAATCTCAGACCAACATCCTCCATCATCTTATAATATTATCTTTCACATCAAACATTTGTTTTTGTATAAATATGCTTGAACTGGTCCTTTTGACGGTTTTTAATTGAGAATGTTTACTATTATTAATCAAAGATATTTATCAAGATTTATCAAGATCATCTCTGATTTGTACTACGAGCGAATTACTTATTAACTCTAAATATAAAACCTATTTGGATTGTAGACACTGGAATTTGTACGACCTAGAGAGGAATTAAAATATTTTAATGACCTGATAAAATAATGTAGTAATCATAATTTCGAACAAATAAAATAAATTTGCCTAATTTGGCCATCTTTTCATCCCGTTATATTATGTGTCGGCCAAAAGGTTCAATTTAAAGCCCTGGATCGGTGAATGGGATTGTTTACATATGTTTCTCAGCTGTTTTACACCGGCTGCTTCTAGGCCAAGGACGGTCGGTCGACCCTTGCAGCACCACCATAAAAGAATAGATCCCGTCCTCAGATTTTATCCTGCAAGGCTTTTGCTTGAGTACAATTGCCTGATTTTACGGAAACTATATGCTGATGTATATTTTACAATTGTTCTCAAGGGTGCCGTCATAAATACTGTCACAGTCAACAAATCAAAAACTATGTAAACACTCGGCATTTTTCGCGACTTTATAAAATGAGGACGTAGGAAAATGATCGCCAATTTAAAGTATACATTTTCATATTTTGTTCCTAGGTTTTTAAACATGACAAATGATACAAAACAATTCATTTTGAGCAACAATGAGTTCATGTGTTTGAACTTAATTATTTACAACAGTCTTGAATTGAATTCAAGCAGAGTGGAAAGTGCCATCCTGGTTTTCTCTGCTTCTGAAACGGGGAAACACTTCTGAAATGTAAGCTTATTTCAAATTTTTAATCCTTTCTTATCAGAACATATAATTACGAAAGGGTTCCATATGTCGTAATAAAAGTTTAAAAATCGTAAATTTTCCTGACCTTTAGGAGTTCCAGTTTAAATTTTGATTATGAATGATTGATTGTGAGCTGAACGTGAAAATCCTACCATACGCGATAACACTAATACGTAGATTATAAAATCCACCGTATGCCAATGTTTGATCAAGTGAAACGGTCGTCTACTATTTTTTGTTGTTGCAAACGTTGAACGTTGAGGAGTTTAAAAAACAATGCAATATATATGTTTATTGGAACGGGTGTACATATTAGCTTGAATGAAAAATGTGAATCTATCTTATTTGTAACAATGTACAGAGTAAAAGTAATTTATTACTGTGGCAGTAAAGACCTCGAGGGATATCAAGTATTATGGGGCAGTGTGAATGAAGGTGTGTGTGTGTGTGTGTGTGTGTGTGTGTGTGTGTGTGTGTGTGTGTGTGTGTGTGAATGTAATGGTTAGGGATGGTTAGTTTATATAAGGTATTGGTTGAAATGAAAAAGTGTCACGAGCGGGATTCGAAACCACCAGCCGTAGGTCGTGGGTTCGAATCCCGCTGGTGACACTAACTTTTTAATTTCAACCAATACCTTACATAAAAACATTAATTAATTGAAAGAATCCTAATGGTTCTAATAAACCGACATGTTTTTATGTAAAGTATTGGTTGAAATGAAAAAGTGTCACGAGCGGGATTCGAAACCACCAGCCGAAGGTCGTGGGTTCGAATCCCGCTCGTGACACTTTTTCATTTCAACCAATACTTTACATAAAAACATTAATTACTTGAAAGTAATTTATTAGCGTGAATATCTCCCCCCATTCCCCGAGGAATATCGGTACTCAGGCGCAGTATGGATGCTAACCAGCTTAACTTGTATTTAAATGTATATATTTCTATTATATGTGTTTATTATAAAGTTTAGTTTATTATATTTATCTTTGATTGACGAGCCCTGAGGTTGCGAGGGGCCAACAGGATAAAGAAACGAAAGCCGGTTCCTTAACATGCAAAACATAATAAATGTATAAACTTCTATTCATTCTTAATATATGCACTTAAATTTCTATTCAGGGACTTAAACATCTATTCATCAGCAATCTTCTTTCGAAAATATATCTATTTATATAAATAAATATATAAAAATAAATATATTTTACAATTTTTTATAGTCAAAAAATTGCTTATTCTTCTTTTTTAAGATAACCTCTTTCAAGGACTTGATTCAACTTTTGATGGTGGAATTCCACAAAAAAGTAGGACGAACCTCCAAAAAATCGATGACCACTTTCCAGCACCGTCTGTACGATGTCAGTGTACAACCGGATCTGAACGTTGGGCTGAACAAAAGGGCATAAAACACTAGGATGCATTCTTTCATAACCTGAACACGTCGGAAGCAAGCAATCGAGTCGGTTCATTTAAACAAAGCCGTTCATGTTTGATTGCGACCGATTTCCGGGATCGAAAACTTAAAAAAGGATTTACGCTCTGACGCTGCTCACAGTGCGTTTTCAGGAAAATAATTAATGTTGTTGTACTTTCCAGTGGGGAATTGGCACGGAAGCCGGAGCAATGAATGAAAACCAGAGCAGCAACGGCAAACAGTTATTTATGCAAAACAAATCTAAAATGAAAATCATGAAATTACGTTCCACTTGGGGGTTTTCATATCTTAATGTATTTTATGACAAAAAATAGGAAATTATTTAATATCACATAATAAATTATTAAAATAAGCGTAGATAATCGGGATTGTAGATCATATTGACATAAAGTGGCGTAAAAATGCTGCAATAAGTCAAAACAGTAAAAATGATAATCATTTACAAAAATAACATTTTTGTTGTTCATGATAATAATAATAGTAAGGGGTGTCGGTGGCCGCAACGTTTTAAGCGTTGACAAGGCGTTCCTCACTGTAATGTAAAGGTCCGGGGTTCGAGTCCAGCGGCCCTGCATTCGAACCCGACATACTTAAAAATATGCTTTTTTCAAAAACACCGGCACCCCGAGGGTTCATATAACTTCATAGTTGAAATACCCTTTAAAAAGTATTGTTTTTTGTCGAAACGTAAATTATGATGCAATAAAGCGTTGTTAGAAGTAATGAGTTTCGCATCATAAGTGTATTTGTTATATATTTATCCAGGTCTTAATTTTTTCCTTTAGTGTCAAAAAAGTACACAATCTATGAAATATTTTTTCTATAAAATCCAACACATCTCCAATTTTGTTCAAATATCCACGGTTTTATTGTCAACATTGAACAAATGAATGAAGTGCCGTTTAAATTTGAGAAATTTACTTCTTTCTACTGTAACATTTTTGTTGATACAACCCTCTGCTGTTGCGAACCCTCGTTTAAACAAAAAAAAAATAATGATAATAATATTAAACTCCTCGACTTTTAACATGAAAATTTTTTCACAACCAGTACATTACCAAAGAAATAAAAGAAGAAGAGGAAATCGGACGATTGATTCAGTGTGTATTACGATAAATTATTTTATCTGTCAAATGTTTCAAAATATAGAATTTTTCCATCAAAGTATTCCAGTAATTATTTCAATGCAGAGGTCAGCAAGGTTTGAATTAATTTTGTTTATTGGTTTTTACTTCTGTCGAAATTTAAGTGGACTTGAAAATCGTTCGAGCTCAAAAGAAGATAAATAACAAGGAGTTTGTTTTCACAAGGGTTCTAAATCATGCAGCAGTAGCAGGGAAGACTAAATTGTATTTTTTAACTGTTTATAAATTTTTCAACCATTTACGAAAACGGATCAAACATTTCCTTCATGGAAAACTGATTTTAGTATATATTAACTAAACAAGAATTATTGTTGAGGAAGCCCGTGAATGCTTGAATATAATAATCTAATGAAGGTTTGTTACAAAAATTAAATTGACCATAAAAATAAGTAGACATACAGTTATACGTCTGTTTTTGAAGGTTTATGAATATAAAGGAAGGCTTCAATCACGAAATTAAAGGCTACAGACATTTCCTCTGATGAGAATAGACTACAATTTATTTTTAGTCTCGAACTGCTAATAATGACTCCTTGTGACAGTCCTTCCAACAAAAATTATCTTTCTGGCACTAAGCATCGTGAAATACATTCGGACGTTTTATATGATATAAGGCAATTTTGTTATTCACAATTGTAATAAATTTGCAATAAGTAAATATATTTTTCTAGACTATGTAAAACATGATTTTATTACATGAGGACCCATGTGTTTGAGATTGGATTTGGTTGATGTTGGAGATGCTCCAATATTGTTACTCTCACCTTTTACTCTCCACCAAGAAATATGGTGACTAACTCTTTTTGAATCTGCACTTAGGGTATTTGAAAGAATGGAACATGCAGGTTGGGATTCAAGGGGTTTTCTATTAGTGGAAAGGGCGAGTGGACTTTAAGGCAGTGTTCTTTGCTAGGAAATGTTGTGGGTTGGATATGTAAAACGATAAATCGTTGACAGTTTAGACCTTAGGTCAAATATGTATCGTTTTAGTTCCAGTCTTGTCAGTCCAGCGCGGGGGTTCCTAGTCAGTCGCCTGTCCAGTAAAAAAATAATAGTCTGAGGAGTATTGTCGTGGGGAAGAAGGACGTTCATGAAGAGATGTAGAGATTTCCTCTTTTTCCGATTGGGTTGTTTTTGCGAATATTCTTTTTTCTTGCTTTATGCTCCCATATTTGTTGTGTTCTTTAATTACCTAAGATTATAGTTCTTTGCGTCTACAGTTTATACCAAAAAATGAATTTTTGGCCTAAAGAGTAATTGAACAACGTACACATTGCATTCTATATAAAATTGACCTCCATTTGAATTTTAAGTTTAAATTTTAAGTGAAATAAAGGCAAATAAGTCTTATATATAACTTTATTCTCGAGGACCGCGGTTGTGGATAGCGTGGCAGACTCTTGGCTTGTTAGACACCGCGATTGTGGGTTCGATTCCCTCAGTCGCTCCCCCAAATTAAAACAAAGCCTTCGTACTAAATTTAATAAAAAAACAGTATTTCTCAAAAATATTTAAATCTATCTTACTATCAAACCTATTAGCACACCTCAATCTACTCCTAGACTCACAAATGGGATTTAGGACATCACGTTTCCTCCCAACCAAGTAGTCGATGCCATCCTAAACACCTTCGACAAAATAAGATACGCCTGGGAATTTTTCAAGATACAAAAACTTTTGCCAGAGATAAAATCGTCAGTGTCAAGAGCGGGATTCGAACCCACGATCTTCGGCTAGATACGCCGCTGCTCTACCTCTTGAGCTGTCATGACCTCGCTCCACTCGGACACTAACTTCCCATCTTAACCCCACCTTTTTGAATTTTTCTTCCTTCTTGCCATTTTTCAAAAGTCATGTTATTTATTTGATTCTCGGCGACAAATGAAATTCCCACGGAGAGTTTTAGTGAAGGTATACTTCATTTTTACTTATTAAATTCACTAGTTTTCGTGGTCCGCTTGACCAATTACTATCTTTCAATTAATTAAGGTTTTAGCTGAGATAAACTAACTTGAAAAATGGCAAAAAGGAGGGAAAATTCAAAAGGCGAGGTTGAGGTGGGCAGTTAGTGTCCGAGTGGATCGAAGTCACGATAGCGCAAGTGGTAGAGCAGCGGCGTATCTAGCCGAAGATCGTGGGTTCGAATCCCGTTCGTGACACTGACTTTTTTATCACAACTAAAAGCCTTAGTTAAATGAAAGATATAAATTGGTCAAGCGGGCCACGAAACCTAGTGAATTTCGACAGAGAGTTGATCCCAGGGTTATTACACAAAAGGTTCATCTGCCAGACACCTGCTTCTGACTTCCTCACAATACAAAAATAAAATGCTAGAACTTTACTTCCAACTCTTACTTTATTTATTCTGGAGACGCAGGAGGCAAGCCTAGGCCCATTTCTTCATCTCGTCTACGTAAGCGACTTTCCTACACACGAAAACGTCACAACTGATCACTTCGCAGACGATATTGCAGCCCTAAGCCCGGCTAGAACTTGTAAAGAAGCTCAATGGACACTCCAACAATCCACATAAGGCAAGCAGTTTGCTGAAAATGAACGCAACACCATAAAGTTTAAAATAACAAATCCATATGACCCCCTGAACAACTAATCCCAAAGAGAAGAAGCATTGAAGAAGAAGCATAGTTGCTAATTGCTATAACTGTGCTTTTTACCTAATTATAGATTTGTTGTTGTAGTTTCAATTTGTTGAAAAACGTTTTTGTTGGAATAATTTAATATAAAATAAATATAAGGGCGTACAGGAAACGTATGTATTAGCACTGGTCATCGCACGCTTGTTTAAAGGTGGAAAAATGTGAACATCTAGGCGAATGTTTGTGCTAATGGCTTTCGTAAAACCATTAATTCCGAACAAGCAAGGTTAATTCATGGAAATATCCTCTCGGGGTGCCTTTCGTCTTTGGTGTAATTACTGGGAAGTTGGGTCAATTTGCTTGGGTGATTTCAGAGTCCATACTTTGTAGTTTAGGATTTTGAAAAAAGTGGTCGTCACTTGTTCTGTTTATGTATGAATAAGCATTTTGTAAACGGCGATAAACTTAATGATAGTGTCGCAATCCAGCGAAACGAAAACATGTCAGATAGCCGTCAGTTATGGTAAATTAAAGCTAATTGCTGGAAAATATGAAACCTTGACTCCCATAGGTAATACCTACAAGAGTATCTAAGGGTCTCTAATAAACGAAAATAGAAGAAAAAAAAGAAAAGAATCTCTGCTTGAGGGTAGGACAGATTAGGCTCATGGAAAAATGAAAAATTTGTTTGCATGAAATAACATAATTTTTTTTTACTACGAATCAGGATTCTGAAGTTAATAAGTAAATATGGGTCAAATGGTGGCAAATGGTTGCAAATAGTTCCTCCGATGAAAATGAGGGGAAATACAATAACAAATATTATGAACGGATATTCATAATATTTGAGAGAGAAAGTTGCACTACTTGATCTGTTTTGTTAGTGCGAAAGAGTCAAGATGCTCAGAGGAAAAACAAGTTGGGTAAAGATCAAAAACGTCTTTGTCAGATTTCATTAAGAAATGATTTTTTGATCGTTTGTAAAGCCCTTCGTTCATAGACAACTATTTTGGCCTGACTTGTTGTTCGATTTGAGTAGAATATGAAAAAGAAAAAATTTATTACTAAGAATTTAAGGAAATTATCTGTAATCGGATAAGTTGAATATTTATTTTATAGCGTCCGTTAGTCAATGATTATTCGGAGATCATGATATGCAGTCTGGTGTGACGGAGGTGCCAACGTTTCGATCTTTATTGAGATCATCTTCAGGGCCTGGGATTTACAAACATTTTGACATGAAGCCCTGAAGATGATCTCAATAAAGATCCAAACGTTGATACGATAAAGAAAATAATAATTTATTTTATAGTTTTCCCTAATTTAACATAAACATATTTTTAGTATATGCACTCGATTCAAATATTTTTGAGTTCATGCCAATTATTTTTGTTCCAACGAACATAATCTTACATCTGTTTTCAGTCTAATTTTTAATCAAACCACCCGTGCCATTTATTGTAGCAACGATTTGAAGTGCAGTACTTATCATGTGTTTGCAAATATTTTGTCAGCACATCACTTATCCAGATCTCCTTTCGAAGACGAAATAAGAAAGCCACTAGAGGATTATAAATTACTCAAAATGCGCAACTTTTACAAAAGTCCTACTATAATAATTGCCTTATATCTTTGAAATATGTATTTTCGCCTTGAATAGCATGGCTTCTTTATGTAAAAATGTATATAATCTAGACCGTAATTTGTAACTGTGTATTATCTGGGTGGTGCTATTGCGAAGGCAAACAATTGACCCTTGTTGAAAGGTCGCAGCGATCGCCGATTTATTTCGTCTCCCGTTTTGTAAATCGGCTCAAACGAATTCGTTCACTGGGGACAAATTTGGGGTTCGGGACTTTCTAAACGGTAGTCCTTTCTAAAGGTTTGCCGCCAAATAGAAGTGCAAGGTTTAACGATTAGTCCAAAGAATTATTAATTTTCTAGCTGTTTTAAGACAACCTCGACCTTTTTGCCTGTAGGACGCGACTTTGTTTGAATAAATTTAAATAAACAATTAATCACTTAAAGAATTCAAGTTTGAAGAGCAAATTTAAACATTATAGAGGGAAAAAAAGACCGCTAAGGTGCTAAATTGCGATTTTATTTTTCAAGGCATACTTGCGATAAACCACCAACCATAAGTTTTAAGCAATTCAGTCAATATTCTAGTTATTATATTAACAATAAATTCTTTATGAGTATACATATACATATATATTTTAATAATAATTTTTTATACAATGTGTGGTGTTTAGTGACCGTTAGCCAATGATTATTTGGAGATCAAACATTTTCTTTATCAAACCAACGTTTCGATCTTTATTGAGATCATCTTCAGGACCTGGGATTTATAAACATTGTTTAAATTTTACAAATACATGTATGGAAAAAAATGAATTTATACAATGTTTTTATACAATATTATTCCATAGAGATGTGCTAAATAGTGGATTCTGAAAATATGGGATTATGCCGACGAATGTGATTTTGAAAAAAAAAAGTTAATAGCAATAAGATTTAATAATAAACCAAATAACCAACAAAAATATTACACTTTTTTAAATTTAAAAGATTTCTTGTTTTTTTTTAAGATTTGAAAAAAAACGCTAAAATTTGATATTCAAAAATTCAAGTTTTAACTTAACTAGGTCAAGCACACCTCTAAGTTCAGTGTGGTTAAATGAGCGTAGACTCGTTTGAGGGCTGGAGTTATTTCTAAATAATAATGTCCTAGGCTGTTAATAAAAAATACTGATTTTTGTTCTCTACAGATTACCCTTTGTCGGTCCGGTTCTTTTCGGGAACGGGTTAGCATCAGGTTTATTTTTAACATATCACCTACCACACAAGCCTTCCTTGCTTGAAACATATTTTCTAGATGAGTAGGTTGGTGTAGAACAAGAAACAGAAGTTTTTGGACATTAAAACATTAGTCAAGTATTATTCGTTAATTGGTTAATTGACACTTTTGTTAATACACATTCGTTGTTTACATTAACGGAAAATTGTATACACTACCGTGATTGAATTTTATTTGCAGAAGTTGATACGAGAATGTCCTTTAGAAGAAACGTGATTTATTAACTGAAACACTATTTCAAAAAATAAATGCGGAGACGGCAATTGGAAAAATTGTACAGTGGCAAGTGAAACAGATACTCGGTAGCATTTTGGTTTAGAATTTAGATGGACTCCCAGATAAATTTGGCTTGCGCTCGCAAAGAACGCAAAGAATATTATATGAGTGCCCTTCTGTATGTAGTATGTCGTACTGTTAAAGCTTGTTCTGCCAAATACCCTCTACTTAATCAACCGCTTTCATCTATCAAATCACATTACTCAGAATCGAAGTAATGAGGGTAGTGTTGTACTTGGACCAATCTTCTATATCCTTAAACCGCAGATGTTCCGACTAAACCTACCAGTCTCCTTGCATCCTTTGCGATAAGACAACAGTACTATCATCCGTCCCCGATTCCACTGTTGCTTCGGAAGTAGATCTGTACAGGCCTATCTCACGTATTGCTAGATTGGTGCTGACAATGGAAAATGAAATCGTGCGCGTACATGTCGCATTTACACTCCGTAGCAACCTATCCCCAAATGTGACTGGTTTACCTTGAGTTCCACCTAGACTCCCGCTTAACATAGAATCAGCATACAGAACCGACAAGACCTAAACAGATAGTATGATCTACTGTACAACTTATGGCCTCTCCCCCTGGATGCGACAATGTGGAGAATGGATATCTGAGAATGAACAGCTTTAATCCGAGATGTGTGCCGGGCGGTTACACGGTCTCGAATTCGTCCCTCGAGATTACTGGTCGAGATGATGTCGACTCGTTCGGCGCTTGAACGGCCATCTCGTCTCTTCTATTCACCCATGGGAGCCATTAGACCACTTAATGTGGAACTACGGTGACAATAAGTGGTACAGTGTGGACAAGGCGAGGGGTGCAGCCTGAAAAGGCGAGCCTCGTGTCCTCGTTCATTCCCCTTTCTCAATCCAGGTCCTTCGGCACATTTCCTTGAGGCCTCTCCCAACCCTTGGATGCTAGGGGGGTATCCAGGCGCAAAATAATGGTGCAGCCTCGAGGGCGTGGCAACCTCTCTAAAGCACAAGCTGGATTCGTGTCGGCTTCCGGGTCGGCAGTGGACGGCGGGTGCTTTATCAGAGGCACATGAGGGTTGGTGTACCAGATTCTGTCTGTATAGACGGAGGAGGGTGCATAACCATCTGTACTACGGGGTAGCAGAAATGTTCCAAAGTCCAGCCCTTGCTACATGGGAAAGGACTCGTAGTGGCTTAGTGGCGATGCCCCTGGCGGGAACTTAGAGAAGAGGCTGTTCTGTGACCTCCGCCCAAGCACTTGTGTCTGATTTTCGTTACGACCCCGGCCTCACGGGATACGAGGGATCGGACTATAGAAGCGTATAGCGTTGAGGACGCTCAGAATACGCTGACGGGAGTACCGCGAATGCGTGAGAAGTAGAGGATGGGAACGGATAGTAGTCGGTGGTGCCCTGCATGGGCTTCCTTTACCGAAGGCAGTCACCTCAGGGGTGGTTAGCAATTCCACTTTAATCAAAACCGCGGCCGGAGCGGATCCGGAAGTTCTTACAATGGAGGAGCCCCAACACTCTGGGAGAGAGAGAGTCTCCTTATCTATGTACGGAGTGCGTGGGAGACCAGCCTTTACGCGCGGCATACGGTCTGATGCACAATGCAGGCCCGACCACTCGGAATGGTCAAGCAGGGAGTGAGGTTCGTCTTGGCCCCTCAGGGTTCATCTTGAGAATCAAAACGTCCGGTAAAGCACGAGCCAGGTACGGACGCTAAAGATCCTCATTGTCCTTTTACGGACGACCGAGTATTTGGGAACGTATGTAAAAACTTATGAGGCTATCACGAATGCATAGAACTAAGGGGATCCTTCCAACATCCAACTTCTCCAATCCTTTCCTCTTCATTCTTCACATTCTTCACATCAATTCGAATTACGTCTCCAATACCCCTCTACAACAACCTTTAAATCCCATTTACTAAAAAATAATTCCTCCAAAATTTATTAGATTTTACGAAAAAACACTCCAATCACCCCAATAGTCTCACCCAATCATGCCCAATGGATTGGTATCAGCCCATGGAATCTAACTTCGGCTGGGGTAGCGTTATGACCGAGGCCTGATCATCAAAACACCGGGGCTGATGATCACAGATTCGATGCATGTGCAGAATTTATCTTGTAGTAAATGAATAGCTTTTTCCGTTTAAAGGAACGGCAAGTGTATCGACACAAAATCCAAACGGTAGATAAAATTGGTTAAATTTTCCGTACAATTACTGCAATATTTGGGTTGGATGTTTGTTTTTAATTAATTTTTGAATGCCATATTTTTACTAATCAACTACATTAGTAATTAGATACATTCCTGACATATTTTTATATAATTTTATAACTTGAATTTAAAACGAGTCGAGAAAAATAATCAAATTAGACATTTGGGTTCGAAAATATATTTACACATTAAAGTGTTACTGACACTGAATAGATGTCCAAATTTATCCACGAGTGCGATGTACCGTGAATCATGCCAAAATACAATCGTACAAGGGCAATATCTAAATTTAGAGCGAGAGCTGTTGGAATTTTTTACAAATTTTTTTTTTCTGTTCCGAGGTTTTTAACTCGAGAGGACACACCATCTAAGGAATAAATATCAACGGTTTGTTAAATCATATGATGAATGCGTGTAAACTGCACAGTGTTCAGTATGATCGACACGGCGAGAATACGAGAACCGTACTGATTTTAGGCGATAACTGAGAAAAAAGCAACACGTTTTTGCAACTAAAGGCGTAACGTTCGTTTATCTTTCTGTTTACACGAATTAACATTATCTCACCGTTAACCTCATCTAGATTTTATAAAGTGATTAATCATGATTTCAATCGATTTTTTCAAGTTCAATCTGCGTATAAAGTTTGGGGAGGAAAAAAAACGTCTGCAGGAAAGAGTTTAACTCGGATTTAGATAACTGTTAAACCGTTAATAATAATGATGCAATTTTAACACACCCACTGGACCTTGGTCTTTCAGACTAATTCTTCCGACTGTTTGGAGATATCTAATGTTCACCAGATATGTATAAAAGGGTGAGAAAAATTTTCAAACAGCTAAAAAATTTTCCGAATGCAGACTTTCCACACTTGCTAGCTTACATAATTCTTTTGTTGTTTATTTATTCGTTAATTTATAAATAGCGTTCATTTATCTTACTTTTGATAAATATTACTATCGGGTTTTCTATCTGTTTGTAAGTGATTAATTATTCTTTGAACCGATTGTTAGAATGTGATTACACCATTAACCATTTGGGAGAAACTTGGCATAATTAAAAAAGCTCAAGTGGTAGAGCAGCGGCGTATCTAGCCGAAGAGCGTGGGTTCGAATCCCGCTCGTGACACTGACTTTTTTATCTCAACTAAAAACCTTAATTAATTGATAGATATTAATTGGTAAAGCGGACCACAAAAACTAATGAATATAATTAAAAAAATTTAGTAATAAAAAAGAGTTATAAGCTAAATTTTCTAAGCGTTTTGACATTTATAGAATAAAAGGACAATAATTACCAAATCATAACATTATTGAGCTGAATTCGCCGCCTTCTGAGTATGGATTTTACAAGTCTTACAAAAAAGTTGGAATTTTCCCTAAACTACCCCAGAACATATCCCACAGCAGGTATGTTGCTACGGGTATGGCAGCAGGTTTGCTATTAACATAAACAATGGATATTTAATGTTATACTATTTGAGGCAGATTTGTAAAATATAAATTTATAAATTGAATTGAATTTTTAATACCGGAAAATGTTTTTTGTATGCTTATTACATGTTACATTACGTATTATTTTGCCTGATTATAATTACTTACTAGGTAAATTATTTAATAAGATTATTTGGAAATCGTGAGGTAGGTGCGGTCTGGTGTGCGTAGGTGTTAGAAAAACATTTTCTTTATGTCAACGTTTCGATCTTTATTGAGATCATCTTCAGAGCTCAAAGTGTTTATTTTCCGTGTAGATGTGTCATTCTTGTGTGACGTGTTGAGAGTGCCCCCTTATTTAACAAGATTGTAAAGAGTTTTTTCAGGGTTTGATGAAATGGTAGAAGGTGAGAAATAAAGTATACCATTTTCTTAATATTAATTTTCAAAATAACAAATATTCACTTTTTCCTCATTTAATACATTTAATAGGGATGAATTAGTTAAAACCTACTCATTTTTTAACAACTTTACTATATTTTAAAAATTGTACAGCTTTGGATGCGCTAACGTTAGATGAAGTCACAACAAGCAAACCCTAATAATCAGACGAGATCAGCCTACAAAGCTTTACACGGTTACAAAAAAAAAGACGAAAATGGGATTTTTTTGTTGTAAAATTTGAGTTTAAAATTGATAAAACTACACGTTTTTCGGTGTTTTAGAAATCTTCTTTGCAATAATGAAAAAATGCTTTATTTGCAGTTTTTTAAATATTTTAATGTAATATTACGGAATATTACACGTTTTTTGTATTGAAGAAACTTGAATTTACCTTTAAGTTGTTTGTAGGAGTTGACAAGAGAAAGGTGAAAAATATTGTGAACGCAAATACTTAGAACTTATTAAGTATGCGCATTTTATTATCGGCGGGAGCTGTATGTAATTATCATGGAATGAAGGAAGTATGTCAAATAAACATATAAACGATCAGGATGTGCAGTTTATGTGGCTATTGACTGTATAATCAAAAAATTGTTGATTTATCCTAACAGAGGAAAAACGCGCTAATTTCAAATATGAGACGTCAAATGGACCCTTTTCACATATTAATATGTAAAATGCGTCTTACCTGTCTCGAGTCCAGAGGATGAAATGCAAATCTCTTCGTTTAAACCGCGAGTCTCACGTGTTCACCCGCGGCGAGTCGGAATGAGAATGACAACGAGCGAGAGTGGACGGACGGCTCGAGAATGGACGCGATTACGCGAAGTGAGGGGCCACTTGAGATATTCAACCAGTTGGACAATCGCCGACCTGGACTCCAAACGGCGCATTCCTTCCTTCTCCGACCATTGCATATCGTAATTTTTGATCAACGAAATTTTTGAAAATAAAATATAAAGAAAGAATATGTTATAATTCGTCTTTAAAGAATTTCTCCCTTGAGTGAAAGTAGTTGGAGAGAGTTGGCAATGAGGTCTGCAGGGTAAACTTCATTGCACGTCTTCAATATTTAAAGTCATACACAAGCTAATGAGTTATAAGAAATGATTACTTACTGAAGTGCATTGTTCTTTAATGAACAACGAAAAATATGTCGTTCAAAAAAGATGGCAAAGATCTTAGCCTTATTAATAAACTAAAAGTACTACATTGTTCTACAATTAATATTTCATTTAAGCAAGAATTCCATGCAGATTTTAAAATGGCCATATCCACTCCATATCAATTACTATATAACTTTTACATTAAAGGGTTACATCTCATGGTAAAATATTGGTATGAAAATTAATATATTCGTTTTTTGAAGTCGTGAAGAGTGGTCAGGAATAAAGTATTTTATTTTTATTAATATAAGACCACATCTGTAGATTATTATGTAAATATTTTTACCTTTTTTTATTTTCCTAAAAAGGATTTTCTTTAAAATAGGGTTAGTCCAAGAGACAAGTAGTTTTTATACTGATTTTTTTATCTATATTTCGGGCTGTTTTTTTTCTTTTTCTGCCCATCATCAGGAAACCCTAGCAGTCTCGAATGTTATCCCATTGCTTTTTTTCTGAAAGGAAGCTATTCAATTGTCTCTCCCGAAAGGGCATTATACAAAGAAAATGAAAGTGAAAACTTAAAATGCCCTCTGCCCAGGCCAACAGGCCAGAGAAAAGTGCCCTTCTTCACTTTCATTTTCTTTGTATAATGCCTTTGAAGAGAAACAGCTTTCCTTATG
Organism: Cimex lectularius; assembly: GCF_000648675.2. NCBI lineage: Eukaryota > Metazoa > Arthropoda > Insecta > Hemiptera > Cimicidae > Cimex > Cimex lectularius. Next base: position 428,028 of record NW_019392650.1, read on the forward strand.
GAAAAAACGCAATGGACAGGCGAGACTGCAAGGTCTTTCTGATGTGCAAAAAAAGAAAAAACCACCCACAACGTAAATTAAAAAAAAGTGAACTAAATTAACCAGTACAAAAACCACTTGTCTCTTGGACTAACCTTATTTTAAAGAAAATCCTTTTTAGGAAAATAAAATAAGTGAACATATATACATAAGAAAATATTTTAGAAAAACACCTTTTTCATTTTTTTGCCAATGTTCGACCTTTTTCTTCAGGGCCTAGGTGAACTAAAAAATATAATACATTGATTGGAAAAAATACAATACAGATATTTTTTTACTCTTCCTTTAGGTCATACTAATTTTCTTTTTATTGATATCAATTTCAGGGGCATCAGCCTCCCCTCATTAGGGTCATTTTCTTTTGGAAACGCATAACCTTAGATTTGTCTAGTTCCTGAAAATAACTAAGAAATATGATACGGATAAATTTTGAACAAAGTATTTCGTACTCACATAAATGATATATGAAATACTATACAACTTGGTTCAGAATTTATATATACATCTGTATTGTATTTTTCTCCAGTCAACATGTATTTTGTAATTCACCCTTGGCCCTGAAGATAACCCAAATAAAGGTCGAAACATCGGCAAAAAAAAAAAAAAAAAAAAAAAAAGTGTTTTTCTTAAATACTTTACTCCTGACTCCTCATGACTTCAACAAATTATAACAACTGGTCACTAAAAAACATACATTAATATTTTATTTAAAGGAAGATTCCATGCAGAATTTAAACTAATGACTAGTATACATTTCATCTTTATTTTTCAATTATTAATTAAATTTGATATTAAAGGGTGATGAACTCATCTTCATCAGTATATTAGCATTACACCATTAGGCTAAATATCACTAAATATTTATTATTAAAGAGAGCCCTGTCACAAAACAAGATGTAGTGGATTTACTTTTTAAAGAAGTTGGGTTATCAAATGTAGTTTTAGTGGTCCATTGTGTATGTAGCTGGTTGAGGAAGTAAAAAAAAATAACAATAAGATATTAGCTAAAGATTGCTGATCTATAACTATAATAACAACTACTATACAAAAAATATATGAATACAAAAGTAAGAGATTATTAATTTTCTTACTTACAATTACCTTTCAGGCATCCTTTTCAGCCATGCGGTCACTTAAGTTTTTTTTACCTTTCCTTTCTTCTGCAGGGCACCTTGTTGCATCAGCCCATAGTTTTATGTACAACTTTGACATGAACTGTATTGTTTGCTGGTTGTCATAACTTGAAATTTTATGCTTTTTAGGAATGCTGAAGATGAGCTTTATAGCCTGAAATATCTAACTCTTAAATAAATTAAACTATCATAGAATACCTGGTTTCTTTCAACCTTAATATTATATTACAATTAATTAAGGTTTTTAGTTGAGATAAAAAAGTCAATGGCACGAGCGGGATTCGAACGGGGTTGAGTTGGGAAGTTGGTGTCCGAGTGGATCAAGGTCATGATAGCTCAGGTGGTACAGCAGCGGCATATCTAGCCGAAGATCGTGGGTTCGAATCCCGCTCGTGCCATTGACTTTTTTATCTCAACTAAAAACCTTAATTAATTGGAATATATTAATTGGTCAAGCGGACCACGAAATTAGTGAACTTAATATTATATCTCACCATAGACTCAGTTATATTAATAAGAAATTGCTATTTTACTGATCAAACTTGCTGAAAAGGTGGTAATGGATGGTCCAATTTAAAATTATTTACTGGACGTTTTCAAGCTAATATGCACTTACTTTTTACAGTACATTGTTCTTTAAAAACATTGCGGTTGAGATGGGAGGTTGGTGTCCGAGTGAATCGAGGTCACGATAGCTCAAGTGGTAGAGCAGCGGCGTATCAAGCCGAAGATCGTGGGTTCGAATCCCGCTCGTGCCATCGACTTTTTTATCTCAACTAAAAACCTTAATTAATTGATCAAGCAGACCACGAAATTAGTGAATTTAAAAACAACTGAGAAAGGTGTAGTTCAACAGACATGATGACAATCATAGCCTTATTAATAAACTAAAGGTACAACATTGATATGCAAATTAATACTTGATTTAAACAAAAATTCTATACAGATTGTAATGACAAGATCCCATCCATATGATTTTAAATTATTAATTAAATGGTGATGTACTCATTTTTATCAGTAAATTAACGATATGACATTGATCATGTATTATATGCTCAAACTAATAATCACTTACTTATTGAAGTGCATTGTTCTTTAATGACGTTCGAGGAAAATATTCAAGATAAAAAAGTAATTAAAAAATGCAGAGAAGCTTGTATCGAGAGCGTTGTCAATAAGTGGCTCTCGAAGGATCTGAATCATAGAAGAGTGATTGATTATCTTCACTTGACTAATAATATGCCATGTGAGGTTGACACTCAGACACTTACTTTTTGGCCAAAGCTTAAATTTTCTGGCATGTAGAGAATGATTTCTTGCTCTCACTTAATTGATGGGTGTCATTCCTTGGTTCCATATAGAGTGTGCAGGAATACCACCTCGTACATGAGAATTACTCTTGATACATGAAAGCCTGCTGGTTTGAACTTTTGAGCTTACAAAGGGCAACAAAGTTTTTAGATTGCAATTCTACTCTCAAAATATCGGACATATGTCCACAACTTCAAGTGAATAAGCCCTGCTTTCGCCAATTTTTTTTCTGTAAGTTGAAATATTCCTTTTTTTAATATTTTTATTTTACCATTCTGCTTCTACACATCAACTAAACTAATTTGAAATTTTTTAGAGATATGTTTTAGCAATAGGTTTATGTGTTGAGTGTAGTGTCTCATTGCCTGATAAGCGGAGGGATTTAAGAGCCAAAGTTGGGTGTAAATTACCAGCCCAAACTGCCTATCAGATGTAATATTCAAAAAAAAAAAAAAACTTTATGCTCTTAAATCCTGGCACTTTTTAAAATATTATTTTACAGCTGCTGCCAAGTTGACAATGTGCCAAATAAAAAAATATTTTAAAGGGTTGTAAAGAAACCCTTCCCTGAAGAAGATGCTGGACGAATGTAAAGAAAGTTATTTAGTGAAAAGTGATACTAGGAGGAAAACAAAGAGGTACTTCATAAAAAGAATAAAAGTAAATAAAACGGAGAAAGCAAAATGACAGAAGAAAGCTTGGAGGTTGAAAAGAAATGTATAAGTATCAATAAATCCTTTTTATTCTTGTTAAGAGTATATTCTATGATAGCTGAAAACCTTTTAATTTTTTTATATTTTTTATATATATATAAAAAAAATGAGTATAAAATAAATGAACCGAATAATTAACTGAGTGTGTTCACACATCAACATGTGTTCGCTTACTGATCAACACCCACCATCAACTTTAGTATTTAATGAGTTCAATGTCTGATATTTATGTTTAAATTATGCAATCGATGAAGATAATTACTTCTGAAATGAAAAATTCTATGTAGAAATTTTATACTAATCATGTTTTTACCAATCTAAAACCATTTTTTATTTATTTCCAAATTACTTTTCTTAAAATTTAGATACATTATATTTTTTTATAACTTAGGTCAAGTTGAGTAAAAAATTTAGGTGGTACCTGGTTGAAGGATTTGGAGAAAATGAAGAAGAGGTGTAGAAAAAATTTATCACTAAGGGTAAATATAAATGTTTGGTTTCATAAGGCAGAATATATTCTTTGACATGGCGCTAGCAATACAAATTATACTAAAACTATTTTACAATTTGTTTAGAATCTTTTCTCAATACTAGACAGAAATACAGTCACTATATTCTCTGAAGATAAATGTATAAAAATTATTTCCTTGGTTTTATTTGATTAATAATTTGTGTGTACTTGAAGGTTTGCTGTTTTTTAATAACATAATTGTGAAATTTTAGTGCTTTATTGCTATAAAATATGGACTACACTAAGGATCATCTAATGATTCAGTCGAAACATTCTATGATTCAGCTTGGGTTCAGTTTAATTTGTCTTCTGACAAACCATCTTGTACACACATCATAAAAGCATTTAATTTTCTCTAATATATGAAAAGTACAATGTTTAAGCCAAGGTTTGAATCAAGCTGTGACCACGTTTAAAAACTTATAAGTATTTATTTTTTCTTTGATTAATTTTCCATGTTCTTATGTGCTTTAGAGCAAATTTTTTGATTTTGGACGAACATTTGTTTTGGTTTCTTGGCATTTCCAAAAGGACGGAAATATAAAAGAATAAATACGTTAATTTTTTTTTACTCTTGACTGAACATTAGGAATATTTTTAACATATAAAATTTTTACTACTAGTAATAATTTATTCATTTTTAAATATAATTTATATACAAAATGAAAAAAAATCACTTTATTTATTGTTGTTTTGCAATGTATTCAATATATTTATTCAGTCATAATAGAAGACTAGAAATTGAAATCATGTTTTGATGCTATTATTGCTTGTATGCAGTTAAGTTTTTTTGATACCAAGCATATCTAAACGTTCCCTTTAATAACTTTAAAAGCTCTTAATTTACAGTTTTTAATTTTTTTTTTGTATATAAGGTGTTCTACATATAGTAAAAGCAATCTAAATGTGGAAGCGAGTTTTTAAATTTTGGCAATTTTTGAAATAAATTTATCAATTTTCTGTTTTATGATTTTTCTTGTCATTGATGTCACTATTCAAAGCTGTAATTTAATTTGTTTTAGCTGTTTCGTTGTTTCTGTTAATATAATTGATGCTCCAATCTTCATAAAACTGCTAAGTTCTTGGTTTGATTTGAATTTCCCAAACTAATCCATATTTGTTTTGTTTATTTGGCATACGTTTTATCTGCCAAACCACTTATTAAACTCTTCGGTTAGATCATAATTTTTGAAAAATTCTTCTAACACCGTGTTATCTTTGTACAGGTATAAGCACACCATTGAACATAGTGCTGCCATAATCATCCCCAGCCAGAAAATATTCGAGCGTATAAATAATGCCTTAAATCGTCGAAATATTGCACTTATTCCTCCTGTTGTGGAGCTGCTATCTAAGCATATCATCATCCTGGAGCTTGACTGGGCTTAAATTTTGGTAAAGGTGAAGACTCAGATGTCTGTGTTCCTGTAAATTAGATAAAAAGTTATTGCCATGGATTAAACAAGAAAGTGTAACAATTATTCACCACGTATTCCTGGCCAGTGTCTGTATCAGAGTCTTCATGAGATCCTCCTGTGAAATCTTCTTCCTCCACTTCAACATCACTATCTTTGACTTCTTCCGAATCACTATTAAAAACGCAAAATCTTTTAGAGTTAAATTGTGACTTTGATTAAAAATAATATATATATTTTATTGTTATTACTCACATTACCCATAAATACATCTAATTTTAAAATCCATATTGAAGTTTTTTCTTGTTAATAAATTTACAAGTGCAGCAATAATTTTATAATAGTAGATAATTCTATAGTATATATCAAGTATATGGAAATTAGTAATAAACACAATAATAAATCTGTTCACATATTATAATTTAAACCGCAAAACCATACAAGGATGAACATGATTTTTGAAATGATTCATCCTTGTTTGTAAAGAATACATTAAGCTGAAGCTTGTTTACCTTCATGCACACTGCATTTCCAAACAGCTAAAGTGGTGCAAAGAAAAGACGAAAAGAAGTTGAATAAAATCCGCATGCAGTTGTTAAATTGTAAATAAAATAAAATATATAGAATGCAACCGTTGACTTTTTCATCTCCTTTATGAATTTTTATTTATTTTGATATAATTTTTATGTCAAATATATTAATTAAAATGTAATAAAAATTGATAATTCTTATCAGGGAGTTCCATTTATAAGCCAGAAGGAATCACATAAGATAAAAAATTTATTCATTTTAGGAGGAAGTCTACTATCAAGACAACCATCCATTAGATGAAGCATGAAGCATGAATAAATTTATTTTTACATAGAAAAATTGACCTTTTAAAATAATTAAAATTACTTAAGGGATTTTAAAACAAAGTCGGTGATAATTGAAAGTGTATAATATGTATATTTTTTTTTAATTATAAGAGGTTTTACATGGATTGTTCAAAAGATTTGTCTTTTATAAAGTATTTTTTTAGGTTATGAACTTTTCCATGTGGTTTTTGTGGACAAATATTTTCCTTTTTTATATGGATGTTCGGTATTTTTTCCTGTCATCAGCATCATACTCACATTTTATAGAAATAGATATTTCCTATGGAAAAATAGAAAACCTAACAGGTTATATTCTTTCCTTCTATCAGACATGTGGCCTGGATCAAATGTCATGCACACTTTTATTTTTCAATAGGAAATATTGATGTATTAATTTGATTTTAAAAAAGTTTATAAACTAAAAAATATAATTGTTTAAAGAATTTTTAATAAATTTCCAAGGATATCGAATCCTTTTTTCCAGGAAGATGAGAAAGCACATTTTTAAATCATACTGACTTTATTTAAAATTAAACCATTGTAAAAGTAGTTTTCATGAATCCGAAATTGAATAAAAACAATAATAAAATATCTAGCTCTGTGGTTAGGGCTATGAAAGCATCCTCAATCATGCAGAACATCTTAAACGCCTAAAAAATAATTATTTACAGTATTTAAAGGCATGCGCTGGGGTAGCAGTTATTATAAATAGGCAGGCTAAATGTGTAGTGTATCTATGATTGTTGAATGGACTATTTGTAAGTTGAAAGCCCTATGGACTGACTATCTGACTATTCCCTTCTAGATCTATTATTGTCCTTATTTAAGCATAATTTTTTCTTGTTAATTTTGTTAACTATTGTTTTTCTAAATATATGAATNTATATATAAAACCCAGCTTACTCTTCAATATAGCTCCTAAATTCTAAGATCCACTCATGAATAAGACAAATAGAAAATGTTATGTAAAATCCTTTACCTTTGCTTTGAGGGACAAGGGCTTGTAACAAAGTGGTTTTGTACGTTGTTCAAAGTGACTTTAATTTATTTAAAAAAGTAAACTTCATAATGTCATGAACATTAAACATTAAAAATTGCACAGGTTTTTTCTTTCTTTTGTAACAACTTTATTATTTTCACAAAATATAAAACAGCTTCGCTAATCACCTTTAATACACACACAATATATTTAACTATCTCACATAAATATATAACATTTTATTTTAACATCTAACAACAATTATAACTTTAATGATTGATGCTAGGTTATCTTTTTAAAATATATTATTTTCTTAAAATATATAATCTGATATATCCTAAACATTTTTTTTTATATTTCACTTTTAAGACATCTCTGATAATAAAGTGCACTAGGTTAACTATTTTTTCTTTACTGAGCTTACAAGAATGATGCCCATTCTTATTGCACTCTGTTTAAGGATAAAGTCAAAGATTTTTTTTCTTTATTTTGGTACTATTTTGTTTGGTGCTTCATAAAACATAGATATGTATTAGATTGTTTAAATTATTACTTTTGTAAGTGGAAGTGGTCTTAGGTTTGTTTAGAAAAGATGTTTCTACCATGCATTTAAAGAAGGTGAAATCTCAAGAAAAAGAGAGAGAGCAGTTGAATTGAGTTGATAATTTTGTTACAATTTTGTATACCAATATTTTAAATAAAAAGTGTATGTTATTAAAGAAATCTCAGGTGTTTTTGTTTTGTTTTTAATTTTAAAGGACTATTAAAATTTTACAAGAACACGAAATGGAATCTTTTAAACTGAGCATTTGGCACAATATGTTGTGTTTGGCATGTCAAATCATGTGTATAATTTCTTATATCAAAAAAATAAAATTGTAAGGAAAAAAGAGAACGTTCAGACTTTTAAATTATACCCACTTATTACGCCTTTTTTTAAAAAATGGGTTGTCATACGACATGAAATTTAGCAACAGCCACCTAAAATCTCACTTCTATTCCTTCACCTGAGATCCCTACAAAATAGAATGAATCATAATTTTCTGCAAATTAAAAGTTTTCTACAGATTGAAAAAAAGTTTTTTGAAGGGTTATTTAAATACTGTCATACACATTATTTATGACTGAAATTTATTTTGCTGTTCTTATTTGTCGGGTAATTGGACGTTTTCATGTAAGAATGGATTTTCTTCATCCTTTACACCAACTTCAGGGGGTGAATGTGTTTAATTTCATTGCTTTGGCAGAACTATTTGAATTATATCTATTGTAGTTTATGTAAAAATGCATTGTTTCCAACGATATTTTTTGTACACAGTGGTGTAATTTTAACAGATTGTTGTGATTGGCCAACTGTTTATTTTAATTTTTAAGCCATAATCTAATATATTTGGAAAAATTCTAACAATTGATATGTCTTTGTTATAAATAATAGCAATTTAAAGTCATCTATTATTAAGAAATGACCAGTTTTTTGTTTTATATCAATAAAAAAAATATCATTACTTTCATATTCTATTAGTTAATCAATGGCCTGTATGATTTATAATTTAGCAAAAGCACCTTAGCATTCCGCTTATGGTACAAAATTAATTTGTTGACATTTTGAACATCTTTGACCAAATCCCTGTCATTTGAAAACAAATGGGAAAAAATGATTTTTGGGGGGATTTTTTTGTGACAAGAATAGCTCTTTAAGCTGGGAATTAATTTAATCAAACTCTTGTTTCCCATTGAAACTTAGAAGCTCCCAGATGTGATATATCATCGAACATGAGGGGTCCGTCGGCACATCTGAAAGCAAATAAGAAAACAAATAGTTCCGGTTACTAAATATCCCTACTTCCAGCATAACCGCGCACATATCCCCAACCGGATGTGACTAATCCGGTACAATCGATAGATGAGACCATGTTAAATGTCTGACAAAATGTATATTTGTGTGTTTGCCAACTGCCAAAGCATAGGTGAATGTTGGTGGAAATGCCCTACTCAGTTGTGAATCTTCAACAATTAAGAAATTAAAGGGTTTTGCAAAGGAGTATTGATAGACGAATACAAGCAGTCTTCAGCACCCAAAAGTGAAAGCTAGGTTAATCACGCCACAAACAGACGTCACACCCGGTTGATCGGCAGTGGCAGAGCTAAAAAGCTGTTTCAAATCACACTGTTTTAGTGTGTCAAAAAACAAAAGTAATAAAATAAAACCAACAAACATAAGAAGAAAACAGGTGGAAGATATTAAAAAAAAATATATATGTATATGGGAAATATTCAAAATTAAAGTTATTTCGTAACTTAATAAAATAATTGGTAGTTAATAGGATATAATAGAATTAGGTAAATAGCAGAATTATGTGGAAAATCCAGTGCGTGTTGAAAGTTAAGGAAGAGTAGCTAATTTTACCAAGCGATATAATATTACCTATTAGAAATTGTTACTGACCTGTGCTCTCGGTGTGATGTTGTTGGAGGTGGTGTATTTGCTTCCATAGAAGTTGACTGAGATCTTCTTCCCCTGGAAAATTTTAAAATTTTAATTGTTGATTCTCATTCATAATTAATATTAAGTTATTTTTAATATCCTGTATTATCATGCAGACTTCTTAAAATATAATTTTAATTATTAAAGCATGTTCAGACAAATTATTAAATATGTTTTTAAATAGAAATTCTTTCCAACTAATCTTTTCATAATTGGAGAATAGAGAAGTCAGGTAGATTGCAATGCCTATCAAAAATCAAAGACCTTTTGATCATAATTAATTTATTTCATAAATTTTCTCATACTTAAAATGAGGACAGAACATCTACTAAGTACCAAGAAATGGAGGGAGGAATCAAAAGCACTTTAGCAAAGATGAATGCTAAATATCCAACTTTTACCAGATCGTAAGAAGTTGATCTCTGACAGTAACATTTCCCTGTAATGCCAAGCCAGAAAATAGTTGGAACCATTTATGGAACCAACATAAATATCCAATGACAGAGTTCATATTTTAAAATTATTGTGTGAAACTCAGACAAGATTAGGCACTGACATACAAAATAAAATGTGTCGTCTCTCATTCCATGTTGCATAATGAATATACATCAATGTTTGGGCTGTTGTATGGCTTGTGGTTTAAGCTTGAAAAACTCTCCTCTGGGTTTAAATACCCAACAAATTGTAGAGATAGTAAGAAGAATAGTCAGCAATTCATGGATATTGGAGGTTACTCCAGAAAGTATGGTTCATGTCACATCTCAGAGAGATTATCGTTTTATTGTTTCTAATGTCCTCTGTAATGGACATTCTACTGCTGTTGGAGATCAATCTACAACTTCAACATGTTAGGAATGTTAACGTCATTTTACGCATTGTAAGGCACTTTCAGAAGCTGGACCATGTGTGAGAAGGCCTGCCGATGGTTCAGAACTTCTGACAAGGCTTGATAGTTTCGCTAGATATCACATCAATTGGTCTGAGCAATATTGGACAACAGCAATCTTGTTTACAGATGAGTCAAGGCTTTGTTTGAAGTCTTTTGACGGTTGAGAGAGGGAAGTGGTGTTACGATTTGGGCAGGTTTTTCTTCATTGTGGGTTCTCTAATAGAAGAACTTGTGCCTTGTATGCCACTAATTGGAGATGGTTTTATTTTTATGCATGACAGTTCAAGGCCACACACTGCTAAGATTGTTGGTGGCTACTAGAATGGCTTCAATTCAATGTGGAGTAGCCAGCATATCGTCTCGACTTAACCCCTATCAAACAAACACCTTTGGGATGAGCTGTCAAAGTCTCAAAATGTCACCCAATAATGCCAGAGAATTTGCAGGAATTAAGAATGGCTCTTTTGGAGGAGTATGAAAACATTCCACAGTACAACATTCATAAGCTCATAACATCAAGAGATGTATTTTTTGGCCAAGCATCCCTTTGAAAATAGCTCCATGTAACATACTCCAACAATGACAAATTAAATTTTAATAAATTCAATCAATAATTATACAGTAAGAATAGACAAAGTGGCATGGAAATAATGGTACTCTTTGGTAGTGGAATTTAATTACCAGTAATTTATGTAAATCCATTGATTTTTATAACTTTATAAATCCATTTTATGTTACATACTGTTGGGATTATCATCAATACTACAAGTGTTTGGTTGTATTCATGTTGTTTTGCCTTTACAAATACATTAAAACCAGATGGTCAATTAATCATGAAAACTACAATTAATTAAAAAATAAAGTGTTATTATTATTTTTTAAATATTATCATTATACCTAACTTAACTATATATCATGTAAAAATAATCTGTCTTCATCATCTGTTTGTCAATAGAACTTGAATAAAGGTGCGAATTAAGACAAAATTACTCTCATGAAATTTTTTTGTGGGTAAAAACTGTAAATTATTATCGGTTAATGTTTACAGGTCTTATAATTGTGGACAGTCTATTCGAAGTATAAAAAAGACCACCGTTTGTTGTATCAAAATTGAAATTCTTACTTTTACAAAAGTACCTTTTAGTTTTTTGGTGTTTCTTCACATCATTAAGAAGGGCGAGGGTTGATGGTGTTAGGCGTGCGTGGTACACCTGCTGGAACAGAGGAATACATGTAGTACTCATACAAGAAGTATCTTGTTGAGGATGGACAATTTTGTCTGACCGGCAATGAAGTGGCTCTCATTTCCCTGAGATCGATATTCCTGAAAAAATCGGACAGTAGAAGCTCCTCGATGGACGGAAACCTTTCTTTAGGATTGTTGAAGATGAATTCTAACACGTCAACCACCTGTGGGTAAGTAGAAATATCCAAGAGATTCGCCGCAGTCGGGACAGCGACAGTCAATTCATACCCAGCGCACATCTCAAACAAAACATGCCCTGAAAAAAATTCAATGATTCATATACTGCTATATAGAAACTATTGATTTTTTTAAAGTTAAAAATGGGTTAATACCGAAGCAGATGACATCTATCACGGTCGGGTCATGCCTGAACCTTTTAGAAATTATTGGATAAATCCTAGAAGTGAAGCCAAACAAAACATTTTCCAAACCGCTCAGTCTGAAATAAAATCAAAACCAAATACTAATAGGATTTTTTTTCTATAATAAAATAATTTTACAACAAACTAAGAAACCGAACACAAATTATAAGAACAACTAACAAATAATACTTTGTTTAATACGTAGTGATAGCTTAGTTTTATTATTATAGAATGAAAAATTATGGTACAAGGTTTATCATTGTATGGATAAATAATATATTAAACTTGAAGTCTATGAAGGAGCGAAAGCTAACAAACCAGTCCAGTTGCAATCATTAATGGGTTGGAATTATTCACTGGTCAATTTTGAAAATGAGACTGACTCAAGGTAGAATTGTTCATTATATGATAGTTGCCAATCAGTTCAATCAATATGATAGTTGTTTATCAGACTAAAAGACCAGCCTCTGACTTCCCACTGATTTACACTTTTGATGAAAATTGCCAATAACACCTGATGATGAAAGTTTATATATAATGACTGAGAAAAACAAAATTATTTGCAAGGAAAAATAGTGTCTGTTATGAATGATATTTAAAAAAAAAATGGTTACTACATGTGTGATGGACTATAAATTATTATACACCCAAAGAAGGAAAAAAGGACAAATCTAATTATTTGTTTATTTGCGAAAATAACTAGGTAAAAAAATTAATAGTTGACTTAAAACGAAAACACATCATTAGCATCAGTAGTAACTAGTTTTTTTAACCTTTATTGTGTTACTACTCCTTTTACACCCTTTTAGGTTAAAAACAGATAAAATCAGTTTAATTTCATCCTTTAAAGAGCCAACTTGTTAAGTGAGTTATTTTTTATTTGTTTCTTTGGATAAAACGATGAATTTGAGTTAAAAATGTATTTAAAAATTTTTCTTAAAACTATGATTTTAAATCAAGAGTATCTCGCCCAGATTCTTTGGTCATGTAGCGCCTGATAAAAAGTCCGAGTCCTGGGTTGTGCCATGCTCTACCATCGACGATGGTTTAGGGCCATCAGAAGTCTCAATTGAAGAGATTGAAGAGAAGGTAGTGGACGGCTACTACAGAACCATCATTTATCGGCTTCCTTGGTAGGAAGTCTACTCCAAATGATCTGTAATGTAAGGTTGAGCTCTAACTCTAAAACAGTCATCAGAAGACTTTGTGGGAATAGCCTAGTCTCTTAATGACCCAAATCAGGTTCTTTACTACTGGAGAGGCATGGCGAATATTCGCAAATCAGTCCATGTGCCATGAGTCTCAGCTTTTTCAATGACAGTCAGTTATGGTATGGGGTGGAATCAACGTCCATGCCTGTACTGAACTGATTATCAAACAAAATGGATCATTGCACTAAGATACATTGAGGAAGTTGTTTGGAAGCTGTGGTCCCATTCACTCCATTTATTAGGGACAAATTCGTATTAATGCACAAAAAAGCATGATCTTGAGTGGTCCACCCGTTATTTGAAGAATGTAGGGATTACCACAATAAATTGACTAGAAAGTTCTCCTGGCATGAATCCTATAGAACACTTATTGGACATGATAAAAGAGACATGATAGACATCGTTTGCCGCCTCCAGCAATAGCTTCAAACTGTTTTTGTTGAAGAATGGGCTTCTATTTCACAAGACGTAATTCGGTTACTTATTTAATCAATGTTTAGGATACTTAAGATCTTAATAAGCAGTATTAAGAGTAAAACTAGGTAATAAATTATTAGTTAAATTTTAATCTATCACTAAATGATTTTCCAGTGTTTTGGTGAATTTTCTTTTAAATTATCATAATTAAATAATTGTTATTAAAACTCTTGAATTTCTGGTCTCAATTAATTTGGTTGACATTAAAATACATATGCTTTAATTAATATAGTGATAAAAATACATGTAGTTTGGAATAAACAGCAAAAATTGAGTGTCCGGTTTTTTGTCTTTGAGTGTATTTTATACATAATTGATTTTTCAAAAAGCTACTTGTATTGATCAGTTGGAAGCTATTGAAATAAACCTGGAGTGGGGTGAATAAATATTTTGGATAATAAAAAGTTTAGTTAGGTATATATTTGGAGGAATTTTTAACATCATCCTCAGTACAATTTTGACGAACTTCAATAGACAAGTAAAACAAACAAGAGTCGTCTACGTAGGCATACTGAAATATGGCTACTGTAAATAAACAAAACGTTGAAAAAGCTTAATGGAAAAACTGGAAACAATATGAATCCAACAAAAACAAAAAAACAAAAACCAAAAACGCAGACAATCATTGTATTTTGTCCTTCAAAATGTCTATTTCACCTACTGAATAAACGGCGCTCTGCTACGCTAAACATGCACGACCGATCCGTCTTGTGGGTTTTAATTTATTCAAATGCCTTGCTATGAAGAAATATGTTCTTTGGTATTTTTTTCCTCCCTTGCTTCGCACTCGTATGTTTTCATTGAATCATGAACGGTTTTAGACTTTAAAATCGTAAAATTCACCCAGAGAGTGCAAACGATGTTCTTTGATGCAGTATCCACGAGGTTATCAATAAAAATGGCGAATTTGGCGAAAGATTCCCTTATGTTCCATTAAAGGCTGAGTCATTAAATGTCGAGGCTTGTTAAAAAAGACATCTTAACATGATTTTGTTCGAATTCGAATTCACTGTTAACGATCTCGAATTAGAAAACTTGCACGAACTCTGGGCCCATGCACAGTTGGCTGTTTTTTATACACCCAAAATGATTATAAGAATTGTTTTCTATATCCAGCCCTAAAACCCTTTAAAATGAAATAGATATGACTGCAAATTTAGCCTAAAGATGAAATTTTCCCGAAAATTTTATGTGTTCACGTTTAAATATAAGTTTGGATCAAGTTATTTATGTTATGATAATGTTATCTAAGTAGTTATGATTTTATATTGGTGGAAGATTTTAATTAGAAGTAACAAATGGGCCAGAACTTACTTAGAAGTCATTGTTTTCGAAGAGGGACACTTAAAATTATTAATCCATTTTTCCAGCCTATTATCAACAATATTTAAGGAACACTACTGAACTCGTTCAAAAAATTATTGTCCAAATCAGCCCCAATAAAAGTTTAATAAAAATCGGTGATGCTAAGTAGCCGATAATTCTGAAACGACATTACTTTTCTAGGGGAAACTTTACAGGGCTTTACAAGCTTATAAACAATAAGTGCTGGTATTGGTCTGGCCCCGCGTAAATAATTTACAACTGGAGATAAAACAATAAAACGTTTCAGTTGTTTTTATTGTTTTCATCCTTATTTTTCACTTATATTGGCCAAAATTTTAAATATTGTTGCAATAACCTGAAAGAATAAATATTCTGCTCTCCAGTACTAGTAATAACATTGGATCTAGATAAAGTACAGAGGAGTTATGAATTTTTAAATAGTACAATTGATATCGTAGCTTAAAAAAATTGCCTCTGGCTAATCGATACCAAAAATAACTATTTTTTATTACAGTCAAAATTATTATACAATGGATTTACACGAATCTGAATTGGTTTTGTCAGAAAACAATTTTTTGGCCTACTTTACTGCGTCATTTGGTTTTTACAACTTTTTAATAACTAATCCCATTTAATACAGCCCAACATATTATTTTATCATTCTATGTGAAAATACAAATCTACTGATTTATAATAACCTTGAAATACATGCAAAACGAAGACAGAAAATCATATTTTAAAACATACACTTAAATTAGTTATTTTTTGCGGCTTCTTAAGTCCATTGGGAAGAATGCTCAGATCTCTGTCTAATGTGTGGTGTTTAGTGATAGTTAATAATAAATATTTTGATTGAATCTTTCTAGCATTGTATAAATTCATTTTTTCAGATCCTACTCGTATTTGTGTAATATAAACAACGTTTAAAAATCCCAGGCCCTGAAGATGATCTCAATAAAGATCGAAACGTGGGCACGATAAAGAAAATGTTTTCTAAAACTTTCGTCAAACCAGACCATATCTCACGAACTCTGTTTAATATTTTATGATCGTCAAAAGAGTTTCATTAAAATACGTGATCCAACATCCGTAGCTCTTGTTACTTGTGCTATGTTGTCTCAATTTTTTAAAACAAAAATCTTTGTGTTAGCGCCTTTTAATTATCTTTAAAAAAATGATATTAAATTGTTATTTTTATTGTAACATGATTTCATAATGTTTCTTGCATCTGTCTTAAAAAATTGATGTGATAAAGTCATCGTTCATAAATAATTTTTAGGATTTTTACATAAAAAAAAATAAAATATTTGGTTTTGTGGTTATTAAAATTTTGTTAAAGCAAAAATATATTCTGGTTATATGAGTACTTCCAGGTTGGTTATTACAAAATACATATTAATATTAATAATTTTTCAATTAATTAATATTTATGAAAAGTGTGGTTGAGATAGAAAAGTCAGCGGCACGAGCTGGATTCGAACCCACTACCTTCGGTTAAATACGCAGCTGCTCTACCACTTGAGCTATCGTGACCTCGATCCGCTCGGACAGTAACTTCCCATCTCAACCCCACCTTTTGAATTTTCCCTCCTTTTTGCCATTCTTCAAATATCGTGTAATCTATTTGATTCTCGGCGATAAATGATATGGCAACGGAGAGCTTTAGTGAAGATATACTTCAGTTTAATTATTAAATCCATTACAGTTCGTGGTCAGATTGACCAATTAAGATTTTTTAATTAATTAATATTTATGAAAGGTATTGGTTGACATAAAAAAGTCAGCGTCATGAGCGGGATTCGAACCCACGACCTTCGGCTAAATACGCCGCTACTCTACCACTTGAGCTATCTTTTTATCTCAACCAATACCTTTCATAAATAATAATTAATTGAAAAATGTTAATTGGTCAATCGGACCACGAACTGTAATGGATTTATTATGATCCGCTCTATTCCACTGACTTAGGCAACCAAATACACACTTTCATAAAAAAGTAGTCTTTATTTAAAAAAAAAAAATCATCGATTTCAGGATGCTGCTCGCTCTTTCTCTTCAGCTGTTATGACTTAAAAGTACAAAAACTCCTCAAATATTTAAAAAAAAGTTTCATGTAACATTCAAGGCTACTGCCTCCGTCTGTGGAATAGAGCGGATCATAACAAAAAATAAATTTTAATAACAACCTATAGAATAGAACAACAACAACAATATCACCAAGGTAATATAATATAGTTTTTTTTAATTAATAACTATTTTACAAATTAAAAGAAACACTTGTTCAATGATGGTTTCATATTTTAGTAAGTTGAACGCATCGTTGGAAGAAAACAGAGAAAATACGAGCCGAGTTAATAAATATGGTCATGAATTCTATAATAGAGAGACTTGAACAAATGCTTTTGTTTTCTCCAAGGATCTACTCAGAGAAGACCCCTTTTGAAATGCAAACACGAAACCTCACCTAACGACGATATTTAAAATTTCAACAGTCGTCGTCACCAATTTACCTTGCCACTCCGTTTTGTATAATTATGTTGCCAGAATGAAGATGGGAGCACGGAGGAAAGCCTCTTTCCTTCAGAAATAACAGCGCTTCGAGTATCTGCCTACCGAGCCTCTGTACTTGAGAGATAGGGAGGCCTTCGGATTTTTCACCGTACTTGTCTCCCCAGTCTTCTTGCCAGACGCTCTGAAAAATAATAAGTAGAATATTATAGAAGAAGTGTTTCCTATCCTAAAATTAATTGCTTGTAAATTCATTATCAATGGAGTAAATTTGTATTTTTTGATATCCTAATTTATTTATTGTTATTTACACCTAGAACTTTCGTTACAATAAGTAAATTCGATAATTCATTATCTAACATGATAACTAAACATGATGGGAGAAGCCACCCACTAGTGCCACATCCTCACACTGCACACTCATACACATCAATGAAGCAAATCCCTAGGCCGTTGCCTCTCACCAGTCGTGGAGGATTTTCGTAGGGTTAGTGTGGAAAGTTGCTGGACGAGAAGGTTTGGGTGTATAGAAAAGGTATTGTGCACTTTCCGATAACGTGTTCTTACATGATCCTGGACGAATGGAATATCAAGGTCAGTGTGTATGGTTTTATTGGATATGAAGAATGGAGGATTTTTCTTAAGGTGGCCATTCACGATCACTCCAAATGGAACCGCGCCAAGCCGTACAGCTCCATTTGGAGTGACTGAAATTTGAAGGGGCATTCACGACCGCTCCACAGCCAGTCGCTCGGAACGTCAATCAGTGATTTATCTTCTGAAAATGGATGACGATCTCTTGTGCTACTCTTCTGTTTATTTACATGTTAAAAGCAAAAAATCGAAGAGGAAATGGTCAGTTTGTTATTAAGGGTTAGTTGAGATCTATGGTCGAGTAGTCAGAGTAAGAGCTTGTAACGGCGGTTCATGCCTTGTCGTTTCAGGCGAGTCTGTGGATTCGACGTCACTCTTTTATCAATGTACAGCCCCAGGTATCGTACTATCTCAGCAGTCGGTACCAGTATGCCATTCAGTCGTAAAGGAGGACAAAGTGATTTCTTAGTCCGAAAGTAACTTCATAGCTTTTGCCTTCTTTCACTTTGATTCTCCATTTGCGGTACCAGTTCAAATAGTGTGAGGTGATTTTGCAGATAGAGCATACAACGGATGGGTTGGAGTGACAAGAGAGAATAGATGTGTCGTCGGCAAATTTGTTTGGGGAAGTAGGAATGTTAAGAGTGTATATTGTAAAGAGGATTTGGCCAAGGATACTTCCTCGAGGGACCCCAGATTTTACTGAAATATAAAAAGAAAGGGATGTTCCCTGACAGCCGCGGCAATATCGGTCTGTCAGGTAGGATCGGAGGATAAGGTAAAACGTACTGGGAAGAAATTTTTCGAGTTTTCACAGCAAACCCAGGTGACGTTCCAGGTCGAAAGCCTGGGCTACGTCTAGGAAGTGCCATAGTGTCTACCGCTCGGTGCACTTGTTGCACAGTGGAGTGAAGTGAGCGGAACCCAAACTGATGGGATGGTGATTTATATTATCTATATTCAATATTCATACAAGGACAGGCTAGGAAAAGGTCACTTAGGCTCCAGAAACAATTAAATTGGAAAGGAACTAAACAATTCGGGCATACAACCATAATCAACAAAATCAGACACCATTATTAGAAATGAGGACTGATTATATGATCCCGGAAACATTCTTCACAACTTCCTACAGCCTCTACGGACTATAAAGGAGAGGAAGAACCCAGGAGAGCATAAGATACAATGATATGGTAAACAGATGGCTCCAAAACAAACGAAGGAACCGGATCAGGCGTTTTCTGCACAAGCCCAAAACATGAGCAATCAAACTCATTAGGGAAGTACACTTCGGCCTTTCAAGCAGAAATACATGCCATCAATGCTAGTGACCTGGAAAATCTTAAAAGAGGATACACTGGCAAAAAAATTCTCATAAGATCTGATAGCCAAGCAGCCATTAAAGCATTAGCATGTAAAAGAATTACATCAAAATTAGTCAGTGAATGTATCAAAAATCTCCAAAACCTGAGGAAACAACAACCTGATGATATCTTGGGTGCCAGGGCACAGGGGAATTTTGAGTAACGACAAAGCAGTCTGCAAGACCATACATAGGCCCGGAACCTATACTTGGGATAAAAACAAATATAGAACCCTCCAACGCAGAATGGATCGAAACAAAACGAAAGGAGGAGTGGATAAACTCTAGCGGTGCTAGAATTAGTAAACTTATGATGAAACAATCCTCACCGAGACTGGCAAAAGCATTGCTGCAATTGGAGAGGGCCAAACTCAGAGGAGTGGTAGGACTGCCGATCATCGGCATCTGAGAAAACATCTACACAACATGGGTATATACAGCGATGATCCCATTTGCAGATTATGAGGAGGAGGAAACAGCCACTCATATCATCTTCGAATACGAAGCAACAGCTCAATGGAGATTGAACCTAACGTACGGAAAAAACTTAGGGAATCAAATTGCAGCAGCGACAGTCAATGACCTGATACTTCTAAGAAGAACGATTGAGTCTATTGCACTGAGCTAAGGAACTAGGAAGGTACAATAAGCCAGAAGGCTGCAGTGCCTGGGGAGCGCAAACCCCGCTTCCTAGTATCCTTTTTTTACCTTACCTTATATTATCGAAATTTTAATATTGTATGAAGATTAACATTTTCACACGAATCAAAACTGAATCAATTATTATATTTGGATAAACTCGTAGTTGAAGCATTTTCTGGCATTCTCATCTACTTCCGTAATAGGAGAAGGTGGAAACGCCACGGCTTGTGAATAGAGAAGGAAGACGGAAGTTGGAACCCGATCCGAATTTGTCTTCCCAGATAGCTTTCGGTTTCTCCTCTATCATTTCCGACCCATTATTCAATTTCAGGTAACAACTACGCGATTCATTGTCGTCTAATGCATCCTCCGGCTTAATTAAATGGTCTAATGGTTTTGAAGGGCCACATTTAATCTAACCTGTAAACGAAATATCAAATTCCAATGTCGCCTTCCACAAAATAGAGTTTAATTTTTATTTAAACAAAACGAAAAGAAATTATGTAAGTATCAGGCAGGAAATGTTTCTTCTGCAGTAACATCAAATCTCTCAGCTCACCCTTTTTGTGTTTAAATTTATTATTCTATTAAAAGTATTATGAGTTAGTAAAAATAATTAATTTATTTTTTAAAGATTAAAACTAAATATGAATTTGCATCGGAGACCTTTTAAGCAGGAGTTTGGTTTTTCTGTGGTGCGTCAAAAAATGCACCCCCTGAATATGAATTGAAGAATGATCAAAGCAAAGTTATTCAGATATCTGAATAACTATCGATTAACGGTCACTAATCTCTACACAGATCAAAGCAAAATTAATGGTTGAACAAATATTTTTAAACCAGTGTAATAAATAAATCGATCAATAAAAATATTACCTGAGGATTTTTAAGTGTTTGTTTTTTTAAACGTGTTTTGTCTAATTATTTTTAAATTATTCAACCAGTTGAATTCAGATTCCTAAGCGAACAGCCCAGATTTTCAACAACTGTTCAAACTGTGTTTTCTTGGATTGGACCGAGGAGAATGTGTTGAATTGTACTGATTAATCATGCAATCGACGAGATCACTCGTACGCAGTCGACAAGACAAAGGACTTAGTTGGATCGATCGTGATAAACTATTTATTCTCAGTCTCAAGACATTGGGATAATTGCAATGCAATAAAAGAATGGATGAAAAAGAAATTTTTCAAATTTTCAATGAGATCTCGGCGAACTTGTTTTTTGCTGATTTTTATTTGTCTTGGTACATTTTGAAGATCCTCGACTTATTTTACTTCTGAAAAATTTGTTTTTACATGTCGGACTCTTATAGCCAACATAAAATCTTGCCTAGGGTTAAGGAAAGCTGAGTGACATTAGGAAGAGTAACTATTGTGGCTCATCGTTGGATAATTCAACTAACAAAAGTCTACGATCGATTGCTAAAAATATTTTACTAGAGAACAATTTATTTGCAAGCGTATGCCTTTTTCTCCGGCATTTTTCATTTGCGTATTAAAACAGATTTTCCGTTCGCTAAAGGGGGAAAATACGGCAGAAGGAGGAATATTTGTCAGGACGAGGAATCATATTGACGAACTTGATGGTTCGCTGATGATATCCTATCGAATCTTTGGATATCTTGGTTACGAAAAAAAGAAAAAACCAAGTGGGTAGAATATTAGATACTTGCCTGATACCAGGTTTAATATACAGCCCTGTATATTAAACCGCCATTACCCTAACTTGGTAATGTACGACAAGGATTGTTGAGAGATCTCACACACTTTGGAGGAATTCAAAAGAACGCAATATTCTGATTATTAAAAAGGTAGATTAAATAAGAAGCAATGTGATCCAAGGAATACTGTCAAGAACGATGTGACAAGAATGAAATTTATGAAATTCCGTTATTCGTTTATAGAAAGACAAATGAACAAAAAAAATGACGGATTGGGATCCATTAAAGAAACAGAAGAGTTTTCTTAACAATCGTTTTAAATTCAAAATGGTTTTGGAATATGCCATGTTATTACTTTTATCACGCGAAATATCAGTGTATGTGTCATTATTTTTTGACTAGGGGCGATAAAAATTTTCGAGAAGTGCGTTTTCAAACCTGAACCTACTCGGCTCAGTGCAACAATTACTGAATTTAAAACGGACATCACCATCAGATCAAACCCTTCATCGTACTCGCCTTGCATAAAACTTTACAAACGTGGATACGTGGATCGACTCCGTGGATCCAAAAACACAAAAATATACGGGATGTCCCACCAAATGTATTATTTTCTCCTTTTATATGTACTAGCTAAAATAATTGACTAAGCGGATTACACTAAGCTGATTTATTTTGAATGTTTCATTGAAATAAATGTGAGGATTATGATTTTACTTTTTATTTATTTATTTATTTTTTTAAAATTTATACTTTTAGAAAAATCAGGTTGAAATTATATGTTAATTTTAGTAAGGCTAATATTGTAAATACAATAAACCTTTTATTTTTGACCAAGTAAACGATGATATGCAATGCAATCAAATAGCCCTTTTTCTTTTTTTCTTGGACAGGTGGTACAGATCATCAGGGGCGATATGGTTGACTCACAAAATATTACAATAATATAAACATGTGGGCGAGTGATGTAACAAAGTAGGTATAAGTTAATTAGTTATAGGTATAGCTATAAGTTAAAATGTTTTTTGCTGTTGTTAAGGGTTAAAATGTCTAGCGCAAGGAACAAACTTTGTATTCGATTTTGCACCCTCCAAAACTCCTGGATACAAATGGACACCCGTAAATAATTTAGATTCGGAAAAACAAAATAAAACGCTTGAACATTTTTTTTTTCATCTTTAATCTAAAATCTAAACTTTCTTGACTATGGCTGAAAAAAATTAAGATTTTTTACAATTTTCAATTAATTAATATTTATGAAAAGTATTGGTTAAGATAAAAAAGTCAGCGTCAAGAGCGGGATTCGAACGCACGACCTTCGGCTAAATACGCCGCTTCTCTACCATTGAGCTGATATTGTGAAGATATACTTCAGTTTAATTATTAAATCCATTACAGTTCATGATCCGATTGACCAATTAACATTTTTCAATTAATTAATATTTAATATGAGAATCAAATAGATTACACGACACTTGAACAATGGCAAAAAGGGGGGAAAATTCGAGAGGTGAGGTTGAGATGGGAAGTTGGTGTCCGAGTGGATCGAGGTCACGATAGCTCCAGTGGTAGAGCAGCGGCGTATCTAGCCGAAGATCGTGGGTTCGAATCCCGCACGTGCCATTGACATTTTTATCTCAACTAAAAACCTTAATTAATTGTAATATATTAATTGGCCAAGCGGACCACGAAATTAGTGAAACTAATTTTATTCATGAATTGATATATTTCTCAACACTTTTTTTTGGAGTGTGATAATCTTTTACGTTTTTGTTTTGATATAGCTTTAAAACAATTCATGTTCACGTAAAAGGTTATGGTGATTCTTTTATAATTATGTTACGATAGCGCTAGAGCGCAAAAAGCAACTTCAATTTCTACTTAAAGGGCGCAGTGTACTATACCCTGAAATTTATCTACAATGTAGATAATATGGAATTTAGATATGTTTGGACACAATTTCATCAAGTTGAATTTGTGGAAAGACAGATAAAAGAAAGAAGGAGGTAGACAGAGTAGAGAGAGAGAGAGAGAGAGAGAGAGAGAGAGAGAGAGAGAGAGAGAGAGAGAGAGTGAGAGAGGGAGACAGATAAAGAAAGATAAAACGTTAATTTGCCTACAAATCGCTATATTTTATTTTATTTTGAACGGTTTAGTCGGATTCGTTCTTTTAGTAATATTATAATTGTTAAGAAAGAAATATCTATGTAATAAAAATTAAAAACAAAGCTTTTATAGAACGTTTTTCGAAATTTATTTAAAACCTAAGAATTTTATTGAAAAAAGGAAAGAAACGAGAATCACCTTGTAAATGAGATCCTTAAGGCTTCCTTTGGCGTTGTATGGTATGACAAGCACTATGTAAGTCTCTTGGGTTGACGGTGAACCTCGGAATTCCAGGTCAAGAACAGGGTAAATGTAAGGGTGTTGTAGGTTGAGAAAGAGGTCCAGCACCGTCGCTCTGGTCGAGGAGTCGCATTTGAGAATGCACCCCGGCCCTTTTGGCACAAGAGTTAGGAGCCTTTCCGTCTTCACCGACGTATCTCTAACCACAAACCAATGTTTGTCCATCCTGGAGCCTGTAACAGATTAACTCGTATTATCGCTTATTATAACCGCTTGCTCCATTGAGACAAACTAGTGTACGATAAATAAAATTAGTTGTAGCAACAATCAATGATATTATATTTCTTCAAAGGAGAATCAAGTGACTGAACGATGAAACTAGGAAAAGTACAATAACCCAGAAAGTTGAAGTGCTTTGGGAATACTAAATCCCAGCTTTCTTGTATCTTTCTTTTTTCCTATCCCAATTAGAACATCTCAGTTATTCTTCTATTTTCATAAATTACCCAATTAAATTTTGAATTTTTTCCTTTTTTTTAAAACAGAAACATGTTAAATTGAAATGATAGAATTCTTAAGAAAAACTTTAATATGTTCAGAAGAAAGCGATGAATTTTGGTGGATGAAATTTTTTCAAACATTTTGAAAGTCTTTTACATTCTAAATAAAATGATACTAGAAACTCAAAAGTTGGATCTGAAGGTAAACATTTATCGTCTAACAGACAGTTGGGCCGTCGGTGGCCCCATCGGTTTAGGATTGACACAGCGCTCATCACTGTAAGGTAAAGGTCCCTGGTTCGAATGCAGGGCTATCCAGCGGCCCTGAATTCGAACCCGATATACTTACAAATGGGCTTTTTTTTTCAAAAACACCAGCTCCCCGAGGGTTGATATAACGCTGTTGCGAACCCTCGTAAAAAAACAAAAAAAAACAAAAAAACAGTTGTTTTTGAAAATTAGGTTTAAAAAAAAATTAACAATTAACACAGATTAAATTTTAATATTTTAGTCAGCTAAATTTTCAATTTTCTCCTTTTTTAACAGAAAATATGATAAATTGAAATTATCGAGATCTTAAGAAAAACTTCAATATGTCCAGAACATGAATTTTTGAGTTTCTGGTATAATTTTTTTCGATAAAAAGAACTTTCAAAATATGTGAAAAAACAGGGCATCACATTCATAAAAAAAAAGTTGAACACCAGGTCTCCCAACTAATTCAAATGCTAAATGCACCAGCATTTTTACGTGAATCACTCCTTGGGAACAAAACTTTTATAATAAAATAGATCCAAAATATATTACAAATAAAAAGCCACGTCCTTTTAAAAAAATTACAAAGTTGATATATCCTTTACGATGTTACACAAATTTAATCCTCATAAACGATTTTATTATTTATTAGATTTTTAAATTTCCCTTGTAATTAAAAAAATTATATTACTTAATGAGTAATTATAAAAAATGTGCCATAGCGGACAACTTTATAGTAAGATGACACGGTGTCAGGAACATAAGCGGGGTAAGTAACTCCCTCAAGAACCCCTTCACCACTACTCCGCTAATTATCATATCTAATCTCAGCTCTGATGATTTTTTGCTTTGTTTTCCAATTGCTAATCAAAATTGTTAATAGAAATTGAAATGCTAATTTTGATTTTGTTTACTCAGGGCTAGATTTATAAACAAAACATTTGATATGCAAATACTGAGTTTTATTTACACTTCACTTGATAGTTAAGAAGATTTTTTTCAATAATAAAGTGTTCAAACCTCAAAAACAGTTTTTTTCTCACGTTATATGCTAGTTTAACTTTTCAATTAATAAAATTCTAACCTTTCAAGAACATTAATAAGCGGGTGAACAAAATCGACACATTTATTAACAACATACCTATAAATTGTAGACTATATGAATTTGTACAAAAATTAAAAAAACAAACAAAAAACAGCACGATAATGTTAGGGCAAACAAGAAACAAATAAGGAAAGTCAATAGTAAACAATATAAACCCTCTCCAATAAATCAGTTATAAATGTCATTATCCAGCACAATCTTTTGTTAATATTTTCGTATACAGCACTCGTATATAGCAATCGGAAAGATTGATCTCCCCATAACGGTCTTGTCTAAAGCCCAGTCTCTAATGACCCGGAAAGATCCCGTCATACAGTATTCATGCCTCATCGTTTTCAGATATTTCCTCTCTCAACAGTCTTCTAAGGTTTTATTAGATTTTTTTTTTTAATTGAACTTTGCCAAACTCTATTTTACATATTTTTAAGATTGAATAATTTTACTAATCAACTAAATGATTATTTCCGATTCATATTTGCCACGATAGACGTTCTGGATTCGAAACCCGCCAGCGCCTTATTTAACTTAGAATAATTTGAAAAAATGTATTGCAATGTGGTTTGAGTCCTCATCTGTAGCACCCAATGGATAGTTGGACGTTAAGCTCCCCTGTGTAATAGGAATTAATTTTTTTTTGTAGGGGGAGTCAAGTGACGATTCCAAATCTTTTCTCCAGTGGGCCCCATACTAGATCTACTACTAGATTTTAGCCATACCTTGAAAAGTGCACCTTTTCTTTAAAATGATAAATTATAATAAATCATAATTCCCTAGTTTTCGTGATCCGCTTGACCAATTAAAATCTTTTAATTAATGAAGGTTTTTAGTTGAGATTTAAAAAAATGGCAAAAAGAAGGAAAAATTCAAAAGGTGGGGTTGAGATGGGAAGTTAGTGTCCGAGTGGATCGAGGTCACCATAGCTCAAGTGGTAGAGCAGCGGCGTATCTAGCCGAAGATCCTGGGTTCGAATCCCGCTCGTGACACTGACTTTTTTATCTCAACTAAAAACCTTAATTAGTTTAAATAAATCATAATATCATAATAAAGTTATCGTATTTACAAAAAATATAAATATGAGACATCATTCTCGAAAACATTATCGTAATGTTAGTAACATTTGGTTTATAAAATCAGCCATCGTCCTTAATAAAACTTACAGAAACAAAATTGAAAATACACCCGTCAGAACAGTATTATTTTAACGCCGATCTGTCAAAGAATTACCATCTAATCGCATTTTTCAGTGACAATAATTTTTTTTGTCACATTTATTTTACCAAACTCGAGCGACGAAAATGGTAATATATTTTTACAAGTCCTCTGACAAAGACTGTATTATTATCATTGGGCGTAAATTAAGTCTGTCAATATTGTCCTTTCGCGAAGATGAACTTAATCTGGGAGCGTCCTTGTCGAAATACAGCTAGGATTCTTTTCCTTTGTTAACCGTTTTTTTCCCTGCGTGCTTAATATTGATTAGCAATTTTCTTCTCTCGTCTGAATCTCTGTTCCACGGTTGAGAGTTTAAATTATTCAACGTGGAGTCAAATTGCGCGGGACCAACATTTTTTTACTCCCTAATCCCGGATTCTTCTTCTTTTTCACCAGTATTTTGTAGAAATTGCTTTAGTTGGAAGGAAACTCCTAAATGGATGTCAAACGAAAAATAGGCTTAAAAATTTATCTTGAAAAAAGTGTAATCAGTGTACAGGGTGTCCTTTTTAGTAGGCCCCGCTGAATTTCTCTTGAACCAGTAACGCTATAAAAAAAATCAATAAATAAATTTAAAAAAATACGTGTCTAATATTTTTTCTAGTTTCAAATATTGGAGCCTTTTTTGGAGAAAAACTATACAAGGCACCTCAGGCTCAACTTCAAAATTTCAAATACGACCCTATACTTCCTGACACATCATTTTAAAGGATTTTTACGATGAAAACAATGGTGCAATCGGATTTTAAATTGGTCAAAAAATGAAAAGCTATGGCAAAAGTTATTTTATTCAACAATAATTAAATTTTGCTATCAACATCGTTATTATTATCGGCTATGTCATTGAAAATACTAACGAATTCAAGTTTATTTTTTCATGATCATATAGGCTGTCTCAAGGATAGACGACAATACTTAAAGGAGGTAGTCAGATGGTCATGTCAGATTGGACGAAAAAGTCCCTATTGGCCAAAGTTTTATGCCAAATCGTATTCCAGATATATAACCTTTCAGGTTACTTCCCCCGATAATAACTTTATTTCTCAAACTCCATCTTATCTCTTAAAATGTTAATCCTACTGTAAATTTGATTACACCAATAAAATGTGGAAAAGTGATACTTTTTCTATTTTTCAGTAATTAAATTTACAGCAGGATTTTGTGAGATATAAGCGACTGTATGGGCTAAAGTGAAATTTCAAATAACCTGACAAATGAAATATCTCGAATACAATTGAAAATCTGACTTTGTACAATGGCGAATTTTGGCCCGATTTGAGATGTATGAAACCTTCTGAAGTATTGACGTCTGTTCACAGGACACCCTTGCTATTGCTGCTTAAAACGCTCAATCGGAACGTAAGTCTATATTTAAGTGAATTTTATTTGCCTTATCACGGTCAGTTTTATAGGTAAGCGTTTTGGTTCATCTTTTCGTGTTTGTTGTCCTAGTACTTCAGTTATATAGATATACGAATATGTATGTAGGTAGAAGACTAGTTTTTGCACAGGTAATTTTATTAACTATATTGAATAATTAGATAATTGGAACAAGGACATGTGAAAGTGGTCATTTTCGTGTCTTAAGGCAAGAATGGTACCAGCTCCAAGGGAAAGAATGCCCAAAGTGGAGCCCTCTGGAAAGGTGCGCAAAAATACGATGCTACTAAAGGGTAGTCACTAGTGTCACTACCTAATTAAAAGTCTGGTTGAAATATCGAAACAGGTTTGCTAGAGCTTAGTTTTCTTTTAAGCAGAGAGCGATCTTTCGAGTGTTCAGCTTTGTCTTTGTTCCTATATGTATATGAAATAGTTAATAAACTCCGAATTGAAAAGAGGATTCTTGCTTTTAGCGCCCCAATACTGGAAGAGGGGCAATTGTAAGGTTATCTAAGGTTTGGAATATAGTTTATTGGATATAGTTCGGTCACAATTTCGAATGTTGTAGAGTATACTAACAGGTTCAGTTTATTCAAATAGGTTTTACATTACCTTTCACTTTTAATTCATATTTAACTATTAAAAGTTTATCAGTTCTGTTGTAGATCTACTGACTTTCAGTTTACTTATAGACACGCGTGTTATCCACTTATAGTAGCTTCTTTCCACATAACCTCGTTTTACATCAACTCTACAAATGTAATTAATATAATTGCTGGAGATCCGAAGTCTTCGAATGTAATGTAATATTTATTCAGAAATCGTGAGATGTGGTCTGGTGTGGTGTAGGTATGAGAAAAACATTTTCTTTATCGTGCCAACGTTTCGATTTTTATAAAGATCATCTTCAGGCCTGGGATTTACAAACATTGTTTACATTTAACAAATACATTTAGGATGTGGAAAAGTGAATTTATACAATGCAAAATATACTTTTTATATTCAATCAAAGTATTTCTACTCACTCAAAGTGTTTGTCTTCTGTGTATTTGCGCCATTCTTGCGTGTCGTGTTGAGATTGCCAATGAGATTTTGCTGTTTTATGTTTATATACGTTTATGTTTGAACACCAACAAAATTTCGACTTCAAAAATCCAAAAATATTACATACAGAACAAAACAAACATAAATGTAATTGCTTAGAAATGGTTTATATCAACAGAGATAAACACAGCATCAATTACAGAACATAACTAAACATAAACTCAGTCGCAGCTACGCCAATATCATTAATCAAATTCAATATAGATAACATACGTATATTATCACATTACATCAAATATTTTTCACATAGTTTAATTGTCCAACAATTTAGCTTCCTTTTCCTATTTATCCCTTTCTATATAATCCAGAAAGGATAATCTGGCCGAACCGTTACAAACACATTTTTTCCCTTCGTCGGCTCTTTTCACCTCAAAGAAGCCGACGCTTTATGCAAAAATGACTTTTCTATACCGACTTCCTTCCCCACCCCTTCAAAATCCAGCGTATATAAACATAAAACAGCAAAATCTCACTGGCACTCTCAACACGACACGCAAGAATGGCACAATTACACAGAAGACAAACTCTTTGAGTGAGTAGAAATACTTTGATTGAATAAAAAAAATATATTTTGCATTGTATAAATTCACTTTTTTTCATCCTAAATGTATTTGTTAAATGTAAACAAGTTTGTAAATCCCAGGCCCTGAAGATGATCTCAATAAAGATCGAAACGTTGGCACGATAAAGAACATGTTTTTCTGAAACCTACCACATCTCACGATTTCTGAATAATTATCGATTAACGGTCACTAACCACCACACACGTAATGTAATATATCCTTCAAATGCCTTTAATTAGTTCTGTAGGGATAAAAATGACGATAGTTTTTATAAATCATGTTTTCTTTCATCATTGTTAATATAATTGCTGTAAATACAAATTAACGAACAAAGTTAAGAAAATAACTGTTCTCGATTAAGGTTCACATGCTGTAAATATAATGAAACGATTTATAAACTTTTGATAATTTGATTATCCAGCCATTTGAATTGTAATCGCTTATTAAAGTTTAACTGTTTTTATACCTGTTTTAGGACTCGATTGAAGCTTCGCGTGCAAGTGTAATGTGATTATTTGTCAAAGGTAGGCCGATTACGTAACAGCCCAAAAGGGCTTAACCCAGTTTTTTTAAAAATTCCATCTATGATAACGTTTCTGTAAAAAAAATGAAGAAAATATACCGTAGTGATGGTCAAATCAGTTGACAAAAGATAATTATTTTTGTTTTCAGAAAAAACTATTAAAAAGAAAATATTAACACATTTATGAAGTATTTTGTTATTTTCTATGTATATTCAAATATATTCGTGTAAAATATTTACAGGATATCCGCAATGTTGACATTTTTGTACACTTTCAGTCGTTCCTGGTAGAGCAAGCCCGTTTAAATTTGTACAAGGCTTACTACAAATATTTACCCTCCTGGTAAAAATTGATTCCTCAAGAAAAAATATTGTCAGATTGTAACTCATCGTGTGGGGTAGAAAACGTTCAGTTAAATAAAAGTATTTGGAATCGTCGATATGAAAGCAACGGACACGGAAACTAAATGTTTAACCTGATTAAGAATAGGCCATACGCGATTGACAAGGATACATAATTTTGGGCACATAGAAAAAGAATGCTCGATGTTTCCCACTTAATTGAAGGATGTCATTCGTCGGCACCATATAGAGAGCGTGTAAATAGACAACTCGATATGAGAATTGTGCTTGAGCAAAGCAGCGAGTATATGTATAGTCCCCTATTCCGATTTTTAGAGGGAGGAAACAGGGCTGTTTTACTGTATATAATACTCTAAAAATATTTCGATTTTTGTTTATTTGTGCATATTGAGACTGAATGTATTTATTAGCGTGAAGGTGTAGTGTGAGAGGCTCGATGGCAGATTATTGAGTGCGCCATCGACTCTAAATTAGATTTGTTATAAAAGATTTGTAGAAGTTGATGAAATAATGGTATGTAAATAGTAAAAAATGTATTTAAGTTCGAGTGATGGTGTGAATGGGTTTGGATTTAGAAATTGATTACGTTGGATAATAAATGTCTTAGCTGTTGACAGCACCCAACCTCAGTTGCCGGACGTTAAGACCGAGGTGTGACCTCGGACTGACAACTGATTCTCGAGGCCTGTCGGTAATTCATTGTAAAGTACACAAAAGCTGGAACTGCCGGTGTTACACAATTGTAAGTATTATTACAACATACTTATTTACTTACATCAACGATCGGCAAGCCCAACAATCTATAAGTGGATAAATATGTATGTAGTGTGTTGTGTTAAAAGATTTCTTGTTTATAACTGTAAAAAGATCAACCAAGCAGACGGACTAATGTCCAAGTCGTAAATGATATGTTATCTTTGTCAAAATACTAAAAATAAATAAAATAGAAAAAAGTATCATGCATTAACTCGAAGTTGTCCCCAATAAATGGTTCTAATGGGACCACGGCTTCCAGCAGCTTATCCTCATTGGACCTATGGACCTTAGTGCATGTATGATATATATATATATATATATATATGGTGATTAGTTCTGTATGAGTAGGGACGTTGATTTCACCCCATACCATAACTGTCTTTGAAAAGACAGTGACTCACGCATGGCACATGAGGCAAAGCGTTTTCCCCGTTTTCTCCACACATGGTCCCGGTCATCTGATAGCAAACCATACCGGCACTCAACTGTGAAAACAGCCCACCATTGTTCATGTATCCAAGCGAAATGGAAATTTGCGAATAGTCGTCTTTCTATTCGATGCCTCTCCAGAAGTAGAACATCCGATGTGGGACTTCTAGAGACTAGGCCATTTTAATGAAGACTTCTGATGACCGTTTTAGAGTTCACCCTTTCATTATGGACCATTTGGAGTTGACTAACTATGAAGGAAGCCGTTAATGACGGTAGAGCAGAAATAAAACAAGTTATTAATAATGTATTTTCATTTTAAGTCAACTGTTAATCTTTATTACATAGTTTTTTTTTTGACTGGGGCTTCCAACATCTAGGTCATTTCAGCCCCCAATTAAGTTTATATTCTTTTACCCCTTCAAACACTACATTCATACAAATAAATACATTCATACATAAATACATCCATACAGTACACTCATTCCGTTTGGTCGGTGGAGTACTTGATATTCCTCCACCGACCTATACCCAAACTAATCTAGATTGGGGTCGATGGAGTTTATACTACTTAGTATAAGAGTACTTTTATAAATATTCCGCCATCGACCCCGAACACACGCTCATACGCTCTCAACGTTCGAGGGGCGATGATGACATTATATTTCACCCTCACCTCTCGACATTCACGCTAATAAATACATGCATTCAGACAAAACATATAGACACATAAGACATTATATACAATAAAAAAAAAACCAATTTCCCCTAAAAAGCGGAATAGGGGATCCAGAAACCCGCTGCAGTGCTCGAGTACCATTTTGAGATTGAATGGCATGCCTACACACTCCCTGTATAGAGCCAAGGCATGACATCGAGCAACCTTTCACTGCATAAGAAGCACCTGCGCGGGCTTTGGCCCGTGTGTCAACCGCGTATGACCTATTCTTAATCGCGTAAGGACGATTTCTTGTTTCCGGCTCAGGTTCGTGCTCTTGACGCGCAAAAGCCTCTCGGGACCCGGCCCACTGACGTTGCCATCTTTCTTTTATCAAGTTCTTTACTGCTAGCTTGGCGTCAGAGGGCCTGGTCGCGATGGTCCGGTCTGGTGGGTGAGACGTCCCGGCCTTTGCCGTCTCGTCCGCACGTTCATTACCCTCCAGCCCGACGTGTCCGGGGATCCAGACAACAACCACAGTTTTTCCCAGGCGCTATTACATAGTGAACAAATAAATATCAGTGTCAGTTTATTTTTTCTTTGTGTAGAAGTCAGTAATCAGTACACTTTTAACCAAAAACTTACTTAATATTTTAAAAAATTCGTTAGTGAAAGCATGAAATAATATAAACTATTTAAAAATAATTTAATTTCAATTAAACATGATAGGTGTTATTGAAGTTTTAATTCTAATAGGTTATTATTCAAATTTATAAAATGTTTTCAAAATAAATTTGTATGTTTACCTATGTCTTTTAGGTGTTGGAGCAGGGTATATCTCGGACATCCTTTAAGGTAATGTGTGCACGCTGTGTGCGCCTCTTCTTTCGCTTTCCTTTCCAGCTCCAGACGTTCTTGGCCTCCGCCCTCCGCCTCCAGTGCCATGTACTCGTATCTGCCTCCATGTCTGTAAAGGGAGAGAATAAGAATGGATTGTTTTTCAAACTGAGAAAAGGTTGAAAGCCTGGGGAAATGGACCCATTCCGTTGTTTACCCATTAAGACAGATTGATTTCATCACGAACCGAAACAGATAACGAAAATCGGGGGATATTGGACATTTTAACCGCTTTGTATGACTGAGGTAAGTAAAAGGAGATTTGTTTACTCACAAAATATAAAGGAGATATCTACGAATTGTTTTGAGAAAGATTACACTATAGAGAGTCGTTATGTACAAGTTATTTTGTACGAAAATCAGAAAATTACATGGCAGTTGTATTCGTAAGATGTAAACGTAAATAAATTTGTTTTAGTATAAATAAAGAATATTTTTACACCCACTATTGGCAATTTAGATCGTTTAAATATTCTTTTTTCTAATGAAATTCAGAACAGATGATTTGTTAGGGTCACAGGAAGGAAAACCGTAGACAATACTAAAACTTTAAATGGTTTAGTCGTACTGATTAAAAGATAATACATTTTCGCTGGTTAATGCGTTGATATGAAAAAAAATGTAAATTGGCTGCCAGAAAAAAATACAAATGGGTTGAAATCGTTGGAAAGAAATATTGAAATTGAGCTATTCGCTTGCTTGGAAGTTCCTCTCACGAGCGCTGGGAAATCGAGACAGCCAGCCAATATGTTCCTTCTATAAATCACATCGTTCTAATGGAACTGTAAGCAGCTTCAATCATCTCAATCGAATGGGTTGCAATACACATGTAAGCTCCTTTGATATGCCTGCCGAAACAACTTGCTGGTTATAACTTACGTCTTGATTACGTTAAAAAACGTCAATTCACTTCCTTCAAAATTCGATTCTAAAGGTTGTACGTCATTTGTCAAATTTAGAAAAGATTCATCTCTGAAAATGTCCAGCAATTCGACGACTGTCGTAATAAAGCTTAAAAATCTCTCGAAAGAGAGCAAAGATGAACAAGTAGGTAGATTTGGATCATTAAACCGAAAAGCTTTATAAAAGAGAAAATGAGATTGTTACGTTTTGTAAAATGTGTCGTTTTTGTAACAAAATACTACACATTATGTTTAATTTTTTCCGGTGAAATATGACGATGAAAACATTTCGTACAAATTCTTTTATAGAAACTTAAAATTTCATTTTAATGTCTCGGTTTAAGACATGATATACATGTACCTTTGTATTGGTTTAGGTTTCCATTTTCTCTTCCAGAAACACGTCCAGTAGTTGGGGTTTCGTGTCCAGATCCATTCTGCCCGATGAAGAGTCTATACCGAATCTAAATCTATTGAAATTTTAGAAATCCGCGATCGATTTGTAATTTGCTCTTCGATTAATTAGTCGGTAGATAAATGATTCGTAAAGAAAATTTCTGTGCAAGTTACGCACTTTATAACGTGTTAAGTTGATCTTTGCTGAATGAAGATGTTGATTAAATTGTGATTAGAGTGAAATCGGTTTTTTTTATTATGGTCGATTATCTGACATCAAACAGGCAGGTTACTCACTAACTTTTGATTTTAAAATGTTTGAAATGCAAAAAAAATCCTTGGGTATAAATGTATTTTTATATTTTAAGCGGATTAGCGTTTGGGAAGAATGCCTGTGTCTTTTATGGAACTGTTTCAAAAATTGCACAAGGTGAACAATGCTTAATATTATATATGTAAATTACAAACATCATCTACAAAATAGTTCGAAATTATCGAATTTATTTAAAATATACCTTTGTATTGGTTTAGGTTTCCATTTTCTCTTCCAGAAACATGTCCAGTAGTAAGCCGGGCGTTTCGTTTCCAGCTCCATTCTGCCCGTTGAGGAGTCTATACCGAATCTAAAAATACAACTGTTTGCGCTTAGAATCCCTCCCACCGGTTAAATTCCGTTTTTACATGGAAATTTAAACGCGATCATTTTCAGCTTGTAAAATTTCTCTTGTCAAGAGGAAACGGTTTACGGTAAAAATCGTACCGTTCGATTTACAGATTGCGTTAAGAAGGGAAAATGCCCAAGTTGGAGGAAGAACGTTAATACGAAAAGTTTCGAGTGTTGTCGGTTCCCAGTAGCTCGTCACGTGACTTTGAGTCATGTTTATGCCACTCGCGGATGTGTCGGTTTGAATTATTATATCGGTTGTAGTTGGATATCCATCGTGAAATAAACCCAACGAGCATCATTAAAAAAACATGCTGTTTATGTCTGCCTTTTTTATGCTAGTTAGTTAAATAATATTTCCTAAACTCTACAATCTCCTTTTTCCAAGATGAAACAGAAAATGATAAAATTATAAATATTTATAATGTAGGCAGTACATAACAGTAAAAAGGCGTAATATTATGACGAGTATCGGAGAGTGTCTAGTTTTTGAAATTATGTATTTTTTAAATTAAAAATCCGATGTATTGTTAATTCCCCAGGAGTATAGAAAATAACCATTTTCTTGGGAGTTTCCCAAGAAAACACCTCCGTTTCACTAGCCGTTTCTGAGATACGAAAGTCTGGATATTGGTAAAAACGATGTTTTCAAGAAATGCTGGTTTTTTACCTTTTTGAAAATCTCAACGTAGCTACTTATGTTTTGTCGTTTTTTAAATTTTTTATATTTTAAACGTATGAATGGTAAATGAATAAAAAACATCCCAATTTTCTCCGTTTAAAATGACTATACATTGACAATGTGTCCAGGATCTCAGGTTAAATAAAGTAAACGAAATTCTGCCAGGATATTACAGTTTCGTTGACATGGTAGTCATACAATGGAGCAAAGGTAATTATAATTTTGTCTCCACGGTTAGTAATTGAATTTTGTCATTTTTTTTGTGTAAAAAATAAGCTAGCCTTTTTATGCTGAACTGGTTGGTATAATCTAAATCATGACATTAATGTTTGTCAGACAGCTCTTGCTGCTTATACATTGGCCAGTTTTCTGTCCTTTTTCCCAACCCCCATTCGGCACTGAGTCTGTTCAAATTCACGGAAATTTCGCGCGCTTTTCCAAGTGGACTTTAACCCTACCAGTCTTAACCTCACACTTTCATCAATAATCAAATTAACATTTGTCAATTGTTCCAATTCGTGATAAATCAACTCAACAATTAATTAAAAATGTATCCTCGAATGTTCAGTTTCCTCTGGATTTTCGTGAAGAAATGTACAAGGGAAAACAAACACTCTCGCTGACTGATAAGATTGAAAGAAATTTTATATGATGATTGATCGTTTGCTTTATGATTAACCATGTCAGTTCCGAGATTTCCGCCCTGGAAGTGTAACAAAAAGTAATACTACATATCGGTTTTCCTGGGTTTTTACTTCTGTAACTTGGAGACTTTACTGGACTTATTTTTATGTATTATTTGCCAAGTAATTTAATATTAATTTATTATCCATCTGTTGATTATAAATTTGCTTTAATGACTAAATTTTTGCTAATTTGTACTGTAGATATAAAAAAATCCTCAGATCCAAAGGAAAAATTTTGCGAAAGAAATTGTTGTAGTCTGCCTCACAGTAGTTGAATAGAGGCATAAGGGGGTGACTTCCAATGATAAATATAACAAGGGTTTTTCCTTTCAAGGTTGACAGACGAAAATTTCTTTTTTATTATGCTCTCAAAGAACTATCCATAACATTTCCTTTATTTATTTTTTTATAATAGATCATATATGGTACGTCACATATTTAATTTTTTGGTAGCTTTGATACATTACAAAATATTCAGTTAATTAATGGACATTACATTATACTAAAAAATAGCATAACTTTGAACACACGCAATGTTGTATCATATTTTATCAAAAAATTGTTTAAAACTCTAAAAGTTAAAACATTAGTTCAATATGGTTAGGGATGGTTTTTTATATTAGTTATTTTTATCTCAACTAAAAACCTTAATTAATTGGTCAAGCGGACCACGAAAACTAGTGAATTTAATAAGTTAAATGAAGTATATCTTCACTAAAGCTCTCCGTGGTCATTTCATTTGTCGCCGAGAATCAAATAGATTACACGACATTTGAAAAATGGCTAAAAGGACGGAAAATTCCAAAAATGTGGGGTTGTGATGGGAATTAGTGTTCGAGTGGATCGAGGTCACGACAGCTCAAGTGGTAGAGCAGCGGCGTATCCTAGCCGAAGGTCGTGGGTTCGAATCCCGCTCGTGACACTGACTTTTTTATCTCAACTAAAAACCTTAATTAATTGAAAGATATTAATTGGTCAAGCGGACCACGAAAACTAGTGAATTTAATAAGTTGAATGAAGTATATCTTCACTAAAGCTCTCCGTGGTCATTTCATTTGTCGCCGAGAATCAAATAGATTACACGACATTTGAAAAATGGCTAAAAGGACAGAAAATTCCAAAAATGTGGGGTTGAGATGGGAAGATAGTGTTCGAGTGGATCGAGGCCACGACAGCTCAAGTGGTAGAGCAGCGGCGTATCCTAGCCGAAAGTCGTGGGTTCGAATCCCTCTCGTGACACTGACTTTTTTATCTCAACTAAAAACCTTAATTAATTGAAAGATATTATTTCAATATTGTTAAATGTTTAATATAAATTTTAATTAGTTTAACATTTATGTTTTTAATACTATATTTGTTGATCCATTGATTTTTTGGATTTATCTTGTTTGTGGTTAAATCGGACAATAAAATCGTCTGTCAATTAATTATTTTTATTAATAAACACTTTTGCCGCACTGTAACCTTGTAAGATGTAAGGAAGTTTTTTCTATTGAAAAACACTGGAAGATTCAAAATTTCCAACCATTTAGCAATGATTAATCTACAACATATTATTAGGAAAACTAATGGAGTTTTTTGATGCTTTCTAAGCCTCTTTTGATAAACCAAAATTAATCTATGTATAGGAATGGCAGAGCTCTAAAAATTCGTCAGAACAATACGTAAAAACAACACATTAAAACCGTTAATAACGATTCTTAAAATTTTAGTTTTCAATAAATTTTTTCATTAAAACATAAAACACGAACATTATTAAGAAAATATACGTGAAATAACTACGAAAATAACGCACTTCTTTAAAGCCTTTGCGTGATTTGCAGGGTTTTTAAGTTTAACCCAATCAATGCCAAGTGGTCTCTAAACTTTGAAATATTTTATTATAAATATGTTCATTTAAAAATCGTGAGATGCGGTCTGGTGTGATGTAGGTTTCAGAAAAACATTTTCTTTATCGTGCCAACGTTTCGATCTTTATTGAGATCATCTTCAGGGCCTGGGATTTACAAACATTGTTTACATATTACAATTACATTTTGGATGTGGAAAAGTGAATATATACAATGCAAAATATATTTTATATATTCAATCAAAGCATTTCTACTCATTCAAAGTGTTTGTCTTCTGTGTAATTGTGCCATTCTTGCGTGTCGTGTCGAGAGTGCCAGTTGCTCATAGATATTGCTGTTTTATGTTTATATACGTTGGATTTTGAAGGGGTGGGGAAGGATGTCGGTATTGAAGACATTTTTGTATAAGGTGTCGGCTTCTTTGAGGTGAAAGGAGCCGACGAAGGGAAAAAATGTGTTGGTAATGGTTCGGCCAGATTATCCTTTCAGGATTATATAGAAAGGGATAAAATAGGAAAAGGAAAGCTGAATTGTCAGGAAATTAGACTATGTGAAAAATATTTGATGTGTGGAATGTAATGTGATGATGAAGGTATGTTATCTGTATTGAATTTGATTAATGATATTGGCGTAGCTGCGACTGAGTTTACATGTATCTGATCTGTAATTGATGCTGTGTTTATCTCGGTTGATATAAACCATTTCTAAGAAATTACGTTTATATTTGTTTTGTTCTGTATGTAATATTTTTGGATTTTTGACGTCGAAATTGTGTTGGTGTTCAAAATGGTGGGTAGCGAGTGCTGTAGGATTTTTCAATCATAGATATGTTTCTTTACTCTCTTGTCCAGATATTGGGATGTAAGACCGATGTAAGTTGCCGGACAGTTTAAACAGTTGATCTTGTAGATTACGTCAGATTTATTTGTTATTGGTGTGGGATCTTTAATTTTGGAAAAAAGTGTTTGAATTGTTTTATAATTTTTGAAACCTATTTTGAAGTTATCGGACGAGAGAAACGTGTTTAATTTGTGTGATAGGCCTTGGATAAATGGTATGGAAATGGTTATTCAGATATCGTGAGATGCGGCCTGGTGTGATGTAGGTTTCAGAAAAACATTTTCTTTATCTTGCCAACGTTTCGATCTTTATTGAGATCATCTTCAGGGCCTGGTATTTACAAACAATCTTTAAATTTAACAAATACATTTAGGATGTGAAAAAGTGAATTTATACAATGCAAAATATATTTTATATTCAAACAAAGTATTTCTACTCACTCAAAGTGTTTGTCTTCTGTGTAATTGTGCCATCCTTGCGTGTCGTGTTGAGAGTGCCAGTGAGATTTTGCTGTTTTATGTTTATATATGTTTGGTTTTGAAGGGGTTGGGAAGGAAGTCGGTATATAAAAGACAATTTTGTGTAAGGTATGGAAATGTATGCCGGTTTGTTTGTGTTCGATAGATTTAATGTAGTATTATTAGTAATAGTGGATGGTGTTAGTGTTGTGTTGTAATTGTTGATTATTCTGTTAATTATGTGTTATTTATTTTATTTATAAATGTTATAGTTATTTATAAATATGATTGGAATTGTTAAAATGAACCCTGAATGAAATGCAGAAGAGAGTGGAGCTAACTAAATTTGAACGTTTAACTAAAACTGGTTGAAACAATATAAAATTATATTGAAATTGTTTATTTTTCTCAACCCTATATAATTTTCTTCCTTAAGAAAACCAAAATTTTAGCTGTAAATGACTGTTTTAGCTTTCCAATGTAAATATTGACATTAATTGTAATGACAAGAAAAATGCACTTATATATTCTTGACAATTAATCAGAAGGGTGTTATTTGGTAGAAAGCTATGCATTGATTTTAAGGGCCATTGATGCCACATCCGAAAATAAGTTTCCAGCCTCTAGCTTTCTACTGTCGGGAAGTCAGCCCCTTGAAATATTGTATATTTATACAGCCAATTTTTCACAAGGTCGCATTTAACAGAGGAACAGCTTGGTCTGCTTAGTCGATAACGCCGGAATGGGTAATTGAATTTATTTAATAAAAAACAATAAATAAGTGTGACCGTTCAGATGATATTAAACTTTACCCGAAAAAGTTTAATCAAATGGGCAATAATTAATCCAACCTTTGGGCTCATAAATGTTTTAATTTCATATTTAATGTTGGTATAAAAATAATATAATGAGTTACTTAAATTACCACCCGAGGAAATAAATGAATCGGCTTAAGATTATAACCTATTGCCAAATTGATCATTATTGATCGAATACAGTCATTTACATGCTTCATGTTTCAAGCAATCGTAAATAAGGATCCACCTGCTGACATCTATTCAGTCGGCTTCCGAACCAAAGTTAGCAAGCGATGCACATCTGAAATATACAACCGGGATGGTTAAAAAAAGATAATTAATTAATCTTTAAGTAAGGTATTAGTTGAGATAAAAAAAGTCAGTGTCACGAGCGGGATTCGAACCCACGATCTTCGGCTAAATACGCCGCTGCTCGACCACTTGAGCTATGGTGACCTTTTGGTGGAGAGGCGAATTTAGCCGAAGGTCGTGGGTTCGAATCCCGCTCGTGACACTAACTTTTTTATTTCAACCAATACCATACATAAAGATTAATTAATTGAAAAGAATTTATTTGGTCAATCGGACCACGATTCGTAATAGATTTAAAGAAGATAATGTTGACACACTTTATCAAAATAACAAATAGCAAAGCAGAGAAAATTTTACTGTTTAAGAAAAATTAAAACTTGATTAACGATTAAATTATATTTTTTTGCCATTAATAATATTTTACCATCCAACAAGAATTATGTATGTAAATAATGAATGTTATATTTAGATGAAAAGAACTTGCGTAAGTTTATAAAGTCTTACATTTTTATTGTTTTAGAAAAACCCAACAACATTCTAATTTGCTTGAAAAGAGATTCGACAAACTGTTAAAAAAACCATAGTTAATCAAATTGTTATAATTTGCAGTACTGTTGCTTTCTTATACACAATGTTCTTTTGGTTTTTGTTATCTTTTTCTTTTTGTAAGAACAGTGTTTATACTATTAAAAAAAACTTTGAGCAGAAATCAAGTATAATTTGACAAAAGTAGTACTTTTGACTTAATATTTTTTGTATAATAGTTTAATTGTGGCCTGTACATATTTTTACATGTTACAAATATGGACGCTCATGGTATTTTGTCCCGGTCAACCCACATACACACGCACGCACACACACACACACACTGCGGCTAGCAATTTATCCAATACATGTCAAGCAACACCAGCTTCCGCAGGCACTCAATATAAGGGAAATATAAGGGATCAAATGGCAAGAAGGGTTTTAGGTTTTCAGGATGAAGAAAGTGTGGATTAAGTTTGATCAGAAGGGTTGGTGTTAACGAGCAAACGGACTGTATTCTTTGGAAACACAAGTTTCGAACAATTAAAAATAAAAAGAGAATAAAAGAAAGAAAACTCAACTTCCAGTCGAATCCTCGAAGCTCCACGATGATTCAAAGGGGGAAAAGAAAATGGCGAGGACGATCAAGGAAAGACAGGATCGGGATACCCTTTACCTCGTTTTCTCGAAGAGCCGCTGCTAACAGGTGATCTCGCGAGAAATCAAAAAACAAAAAGTGGCAAAAAAAATTTTTTAATCGCTTTGCAAAACGGTCGATGAGAACTGTTAGACTGACAACTGTGCCGGGCGTAAACCTTGCCGGACCACGAGTTCAAATTCCGGCAAATGGCGTTAACAGTAGAATGGATCGAAAGCTTGGTGTGAAACTTTGGGAAGCGCAATTAGATTAGTTCGATCCCAGAAGGACGCCTTTGTAAATGCTATGGTTAGTGGTTAATGTTGGATAATGTTAATTTATCTGAATCTTCTTTTCTTAGAAGTATGGGCTGGGCTGGATATTGCATAGCTTAGCGGAACCGCACAGTCCTACTCTGTATGTCTAAAGTAGTCACAGTAATTTCTCCTCTTGAGTTAGCCGAATTTTGACGTTCGATACACATTTCGATCCTAAAAGTCTTTACAGTTGTCCAGGTATTCAGTTAAGTTCTTGTTTTTTAGCCTTGGATGTCTTTTCTACGTAAATCTGCTATCTGGGTATAATCCCGAATATAAAACTTGAGTGGTAGTTCTTGGTTGTTAATGTACAGTAAAGGGAAAGACTATTTTTATCAATGTACGCAACACTTAGCCAATTTTTCCTCATTCAGTCGTCTATTCAAGTTTTTGGACCAGTTTTTGATAAGCGCAAGATGTTTTAGTAAGTTG
This sequence comes from Cimex lectularius, assembly GCF_000648675.2. NCBI lineage: Eukaryota > Metazoa > Arthropoda > Insecta > Hemiptera > Cimicidae > Cimex > Cimex lectularius. The sequence goes on from NW_019392650.1 coordinate 471,341, forward strand.
GAGGTTGCTTGGATAGAATTCGGGTTAAACGACAAAATTGCTGATCATCCGCATTGGTGGTAATGAATAGTGTTTTGATGTATAGAAAAGTCAGCCGTATAAATGGTAAACATGACAGGACCAAAATTGTTCCATTACGGGAGGCCGGCTAATAATACTCGCATATCTATTCAATATGAAGCAGCGGTCAGCCAAACAGAATCCAGGAAAGGTAATAAAGAGTGGGTAGGAACAGTTCAAAGTTACAAGCATGCCTGGATGCCAGTGCACGTAAAAATCCTGTGCCACGTCCAGAATCGCACCCATGCAATACTCTTTTTTTCTAGAGCAAAGGAAATGGTGTCAACCATTCTAAAGTTTAGCTTCATCTATAACTTCACTAGTTTTCGTGGTCCGCTTGACCAATTAATATTTTTCAATTAGTTGAGATAAAAAAGTCAGTGTCACGAGGGGGAAAATAAAGAAGGAAAAAAAAGCATTTTAAAAATGGCAAAACGAATGGAAAATTCAAAAGGTGGGGTAGAGGTGGGAAGTTAGTGTCCGAGTGGATCGAAGTCAAAATAGCTCAAGTGGTAGAGCAACCCGAATCTAGCCGAAGGTCGTGGGTTCGAATCCCGCTCGTGACACTGACTTTTTTATTTCAACTAAAAACCTTAATTAATTCATCTATATCGTCAATTAATGTCACATGTGAAAATCGAAATCCAATCTGCTGGTTGTGTGTAATACAAAAAATGAAGTAATAAAATATTCCTAGTTGATTTTATTTATTTTTGCGTGATAAATAAAACAATAGTTGAAAATTATTAAAAGTCATAATTTAAATTTTGTCAACGGTCTGTGAACACGGCAGATTGGCTAATTATTCGCTTATTGTATGACCACAAATCTATCTCTGGCTCCCTTCCAAATTGAAATGGGCTCATGATTACTAAACAGATTTCGCAGTTATCAATCCCGCAATCGGGCTTATATGGAAAACGTTTTCAGACGTGGAACGAATGCAGTGGTAATAAACGAAATTAGTTCGAATTAGATTACGACCTTGGACGTCACGAAGGTGTCATCAAAGATTTACGTGGTAAATCGATACGATGGCTTTTGGTGGGAGTTGTCCCTTTTTTTGAAAGAATAAGGCATCAACCGGAAATCAACTAGGACATTTTTATAATATTTTGACTTTACGTTAGCCAGTAACTCAAGGAACTTCTTCACTTATTTTTAAAAATTTTGTTCTGCAGCAAACAACGGTTTCTTGAACGAGTATTATGTTACGGAAGACATTAGTTTGATATGATGTACATTTCACTAGACCTGGCACAAGATTGTTACAGTAGTAATAATATATCTTATCTCGATTAATCACGACTGAAGCAATAAACAGACGTCAATATTTCAGATGGATATCCCACATCTCATCAAACAGTACCTATAGTCCAAAGTCGTATTCTCACTTGTATTCTAGATGTTTCGCTTTTCAGATTAGGCATTAAAACCGTCGTACCTCATTCATAATATTTTAATCCTACGGTAATTCTTATCACGCTAATGTAAAGAACATTGGAAAATCTATGGGATCATCTGTTTTATTATATTATAATGTTAAGCAGAATCAAATAAAATATTAAAAGTACATATTAAAGACTTTTCACAATTTTTGTATTTAATTGAAGTAAAATTTTCTTGGTTCTGTAATTATTAACACATTTGGCCGGAAAAGTCTTACTAATGCGTTTTAAATACGTGTGCTTAGTATCTCAAAGGTCATTTATGTCTAATGTAAAATTAACATTTAATTCCTAAACATTTGTTTTTGGTAATCAAAGTTTTAAAAATTATTGCTCATTTATGTTTTGAAACTTCTATTGTACAATAATGAAAGTGAAAAAAGCTTTTTTGGACAAAGTTAACAAAAGACAAAACAAACTATATACGAGGGATGTGTCATATATAAAACTTTAAATTCACTAATTTCGTGGTCCGCTTGACCAATTAATACTTTACAATTAATTAAGGTTTTTAGTTGAGATGAAAAAAAAGCTTTTGAGATGAAAAGAGAATCCAAACCGATTACACGACATTTGAAAAATGGCGAAAGGAGGGAAAACTCATAAGGTTGGGTTGAGATGGGGAGTTGATGTCCGAGTGGATCGAGGTAACGATAGCTCAGGTGGTAGAGCAGCAGCGTATCTAGCCGAAAGTCGTGGGTTCGAATCCCTCTCGTGCCAAAAGCTTTTTTTCATCTCAACTAAAAACCTTAATTAATTGTAACATATATAAAACGTTGTAAAAGCTTGAAGTTACCCGTGAAATATCTCGAATACAATTGAGAATCAGACTTTGGTCAGAGGGAACTTTTGAGTTCAAATTGAGATTTAAGATAACGATCCGATATTGATGTCTGTTCGTGAGACACCTTGTGTATACAGTTACCTTAAGTATTTATAAGGTATTCATTCCTTTACATTTCTAGCTAGGTGATGCTAGGCCCTGTCTATTACAACGTTTTTCACTATTATACTATTTCTAAAAGGACTTGATCGTATCGAAATATAATAGGCGATTTGTCTTGCCAAATAGAATTCAATAAACCGCAATAACACGACCCTACCAAAGCGGTAAAACGGGACTAAGGGACGAAGGAGAAGTGAATTAAATTCCACAGCTTGATTACATCCGATGACCTACTCGAAGGGGACCGAAGATTGCGCCGTCATTTCAAATATGATTTATTAGACATTATTGTATTATGAATTGATACCTAATCACTTCTATTAAATTCAAAATTGGAGGACATAGTGCATTAAATTTAATTAATTTTGTAGCAGATTATTTTTGCTTAATACACCTAATTTGATGGGTTTTTATGTGTCAGTGCGCTTGGGTGTTTATGAATTGGATGAAAAGATATTTAGAAGAATTGTGACCGTTAATCGATAATTATTCAGAAATCGTGAGATGCGGTCTGGTGTGATGTAGGTTTCAGAAAAACATTTTCTTTATCGTGCCAACGTTTCGATCCTTATTGAGATCATCTTCAGGGCTCAAAGTGTTTTTCTTCTGTGTCATTGTGCCATTCTTGCGTGTCGTGTTGAGAGTGTGGGCAGAAAATCCTTAATTATACTTACTTTTACTAGTACAACTACTACTAATAAGAATATTTTATTTTTTAAATATCGGTGCGTATATCAAACATATACAATTATTTACAGTACTCTGGGGTGAGTGTGTGACGTCTGAAGAGTGAAAATATGTTATTATCTAGAGTGAAGTGGATTCAACCCCGGCCAAAGGAAAATCAAGTACTCAGGTGGAGTGAATGGGAACAGACATGTTGCTATTGAGGTAGTGTTTGTGTTAATTTATTGGAATGATTGTAATTTATTAGCGTGAAAGAAACGGGTTGCTTATAATCCCGCCCCGAGGAATATCGAGTAGTCAGGAACGTGAATGTGAACAGACTTCTATGTTGCTATCGAGGTTGTGTTTGTGTTAATTTATTGGAATGATTGTAATTTATTAGCGTGAAACGATGGGGTTGCTTAAAAACCAGTCCCGAGTAACCTCTAGTACTCTGTGGTGAGCGTGTGACGTCTGGAGTATAAAAGTAAGTTATTAGCGAGAATGTAGTTGGTCCTACCCCACCACGAAGGGTATCTAGTACTATGGAGGAGTGAATGTGACCAGACTTGCTTTTGGAGGTGTATATATATACCTATGTTTTTTTCTATTCTGTATTTGAAAACCTGAAGTACAAAGGAGAGCCTACCATTTTAGGTTTTAGATAAATACTCGCGAAAGAAGAGAAAAAGAAGGAAAACTCGCAGTGGGCGATGACCTCAGCTGTTTGTCTGTTATTTCTTTTATACATGAAATATCATCAAATGCTGTTGAGTGGAAAGAAAGAGAAGAAAAAGGAAACAAAGAGACCGCCCGATTGGCGGAATGAAATAATTCCAATCTGTAAATAAATAAATAAGTAAATATATATATATATATACGCGGAAATCAGCAAGAACAGGACGTATATCCAATAATGGAATACCTCCTCATTCCAAGGCTGTAGTTGAGATATAAATCAATTTGAACGGTCATCTTAACTCTCTAAGAGACCAAATACTGGGCGATTCATTGTTCTCATAAAACAACCTTGATTGAAAGTTTAGTTTCTTATATAACTAAAACCTGGACTCCGACCTGGTTCTAGTCGCAGCCTCTTCCCTATGGTTCTGACCGATTTTAATAATAATGTGAAACGTTGCCGCTTTCAAAGATGCGTGTCTGAAAAATTCAGGTTCAATTCTCACGAATGCTTTGTGGCAAGATTGAAGTTTTGAACCATGAGGTTCTACCATTGATTACGTCAATTGTAAATATTCTTGAAAGTTGAAATGGTAGTAGATTTAGACTATTGAGTTAATACCAGAAATGCAATGTGAAAATCTCCAACAGATCTACATTAATTTCTAGATATAACGTAAAATGAGGAGTGATTGTTGGTAAACAAATTCTTTAAGAAAAATCTTAATAATTCTTCTACGGTTTCAAACCTCCGATGTCCCAAATTTGTGCATCATGACAGGCATGTTGCAGGGTTGAAAACTTGAATTTTTTTGGAACGAGGGATCTTGTTTTGCCCCCACTTTCTGTTTAATGTGTAACAGAAAACAGAGGCGTCGGGAAAACTACTATTGACCTTCACAATTTGACATCCACCATAAACCCATTCTCCCATCTCCCCGTTATACACAGTATGCCTCGTAATCTAATTTCCAATTTTAGATTTCTCCCAGGTTAGGGATGGTTAATTTAATTGAAAGTCATAGAGGTTTTCATACTTAACTTTACTGTGTATAAAACAGTAAGAATATCCAGATTATCTAGAAAGCGAGTATGTTCTTCATATCTTTCAAAAATTAAAACACAGACAAGTTTTTCTTGGAGAGTTTCCCCATCTATAAGAAATCTTATGAACGTAGAATTTTTTTTAATTTAAAAAAAATTTCCTCCGTTGCTTTTCATTCTTTTTTGACTATCTCGTCTTTTTTTATGTTACTTTTTCGGCGGTGAACAGAATTTGTAATTTTCTTCTTTCAATTAAATATCAATTAATTGCATACAGTCGATGGCTCATAGACGGACGAAAAAACCGTACAATACACACCGTGACAAGAGTGAAGTGAATGTGATCTAAAATTAATAAGAATAAAGCCATAATAAAATAATTTTTCTGTGAAAAACATTTTTTTTTTAAAGATGCATGTACCAGGATCGGAAAGGAGATTCTCCATTGATGTCATATCGCTATCCAGAACTATTCATAGGTTAGCCGGCGTTTTAGAATTGATTTGAACGGAATCCAAACGTACTGGAAGTTGTGGGGCGTGTGTTTGGCACGCGAGACCCTGTTTTCCCTCCTTATTTTCTTTTGCCACCTCAATAACAATCACGTAAAGTATTGCGATCCGTTGCCAGGGTGATGCCGGTATGGCTCACGGCCAGGCAATCTCTCACGCATATACTGTTTACATCTGATAATATCCTTCGACAGCCCGTTATTTATCGTCCAAGAAAAGTATATGTACAAATGTTTAACTATCGTTAAGGAGATTTTTCATAATATATTATGGCCAGGTTCGGATATAAAAATATTTTTATTGGTATTGTTGAAAATTTTAAAACAACTTCTGCTTGTAGTTTTTCTTGTACTTGTTCTTTACTCCATTACGAATCATATGTATTATCTATATTTTCAGGCAGTCTTTTAAAAAATTGCCTAGGAAAAATAATATAATAGTAGTTTTTTCTGTTTTATTTCTTAACTTTAAGCCCTTCTTCCGCTGAAAATCTGTGAACCTTGAAAATCCACAGCAGTCAGAATTTATAAAGCGGTTAATAAAATTTCACGTATTGAAGAAGGAACTAATTTAATTTCTTAAAAAAACGAAGTGTAACTTATCTTTTAAAGTAATGAATCATTAAATCTTTAAACAATCTAAAACAGTTAATGTTAATTCATATTTTCAATCTCATTAATTCGTATTGTTCGTATAATATTAAGAGGAAACAACTGTTTTCATATTATAAATTAGAAGAAACAGCTATGATTATGGCGTATAAGGCTTGGGTATCATGCACGCAATATTCGAGTCTAAATGTTCTTTTTTTTATTTATTATGTTGATTTGTGTTCCGAATGCACGTAATATGCTCTCGTTTAATCGTTCAGTGGATATTCAATACTAGCAATATAATTATTCGGAATCGTGCCAACGTTTCGATCTTTATTGAGATCATCTTCAGAGCGTGCGATTTACATTGCTTTGATTGAATATGAAAAAAATATTTCTTTGCGTTGTATAAATGCACTTTTTCCCCATCCTATATGTATTTGTTAAATTTAAACAATATTTGTAAATCCCAGGCCCTGAAGATGATAACAATAAAGATTGAAACGTTGGCACGTTAAAGAAAATGTTTTTCTAAAATCTACGTCACACCAGACCGCATCTCACGATTTCCGAATAATCATAGACTAACAGTCACTAATCACCACACACTAGTAATATAAAGATTTAAAAACGATTTAGGTAAAAAAACAAATTTAAAATGTCAGAACATAAGGTATTCTGAAATATCTCAAACCAAATATTATGGTAAGAAAAAATTCAACCCAGAAGTTTCGTGAAGACAGTGAAAGTTCGAAAAGAATAAGAGGATCACGTTAAAGTCATAAGTTAGCTTAATAGATGATGGAGCAGTTTCTTAATCGATAAAAAAATACGGTAAAAGGTAAAATATCTTTCAGCATTATATGGTATTTATCGAGACTTATTGTTAATATTAACAAAATTACAGAAAGAAGACATTAAGCAAAAATATTGCACGGTCAAACATTGATATAGTGCGATATATTTTATGTATTTTGATAGTTTAATTATTAAACATTATAAAATGAACACTTAGGTAAGTTTTTTATTGTATTAGGACACAATAGAAAAAAGACTTAACGGACCAGGATGATTAGGCAGATCGTATCGAATAAACTAAACATTTTCTGAGAAAGAAGGTTGAATATACTAAACCTGCATGACGGCTAGCCATGCAAGTATTGTCTACTTAAAGCCCCGCTTACATTATTAATTGCACTAAATAGTAATAACTTGAATAAACTGAATATTTAATTATTATCGTTGATCTCACGCGTCAGAACTGTAATAGAGAGGACCGTCCCATACTCAATATAAATATTTGAACGTGCATTAGACAAGGAAAACAAACAAAACAAGACCTGACAGGATTACATAAAATCATTTCTCACCAAGTTCAAGGTTTTCATAAATCAATTCAAAAATATTTTATTTGTACATACGTGCGGTTATACATATATATATATATTCTTTATGCTTTATTGCAGAAAATGTAAATTGCATTGCTATCCATTGGCCTTTTTTTTAAACTATTCTGTGTGGTACAAGACCATTTAAATTAATTTATTGTTAATTTTTGAATAATATAAAATTCAACAAGGTTCTTAACATTAGATATAAAAAATGCAATTTAGTAAACTGTTTCGTGAGAATGTTGATCAGAAGATCAATCAATGAGAAGAATGAAAAGCAGGGACTCAATCTTCGTTTTCCACGAAGGATAAAGTTCGCCTCCTCTGAATTATAACTTTCGATGAAAGGAATAGTTCAATCTCTTTCACTCCTTAAAAGGATTAAGTTTATGTATTTGAAACTAAAGAATGTCATTTCGACTGAACCGAAAACGTTATTTAGTTTTAAAAGGAACTGATTTAATTTCTTAAAGAACGACGAGTAACTAATGTTGTTAAGAGTAATTTAATGTTGTTAGTGAGGTAAAAATCATGTAAATTAAAAATTAAACAAAAATAACATAGTAGTAAATTTATAAATTAATTAGAAACAAACAATTAGTTTCTTCATTAGGAAAAGAACAATGGTTGCTAACTCCTCTCAAGACATAGTAAATTGTAAATATGTATGATACTCCATAAAATTACAAACTGTATAATAATACGAATGGATATAAATATTTTATTAAAAAGGTAAGAAAATATAGATTGAACAATCAAAAAACATAAGACAATTTTTTTCTACCTGTGATTGTTTGTTTACAAAATCGTAAATTCTTTTACTAAGGGTGGAATAATGTTTCTTGAATAATTCCGCTCTTACATCAGGTTAAAAAAACCACTGAACATAATTGACTCGATTTACATTTCGGTTGTTTTGTCTTATAAAAAGAAAGACATGTGTAACTTTATTTAATTAAAGATTTTAACTTTTTAACTTTATCAAATTATTAATTTTATTTGTAGCGTAGTTCAGTATAAACCGAAAATCGGACATGTAAATAAGCCTAATTTAAATATTTTAAAGCACTGCGCGTAAATAAAAAAACATTGGTTTCAATTAATTTTTGGAAAGTATATATATCATATAAAATTATATATTCTTTAATTCCACCTTTTAAGGTATCCAAAATGTTGTGTTTTTAATAATTATGAGTTTTCAATGTAAAGTGAACAACAAAAGTTCAGCTTCTATTTAAAAAGGATTTTTGAGTTGATATCGAAGGGAACTATTTTTCTTATTGATGCCCAAATTTTCTATTATATTTTACAATAGAAAAGGCCGGGATGACACTGGGTAATAGAATGCCACGCGAACCTATCGATTATGCTTCAGCACTTCACCAAATGAACATCAAACTACTGAGTTCACGCCGAAATAACTGTAAGGTGTGGCTTGTTTATGAATCTCAAAGATATTCTTAGCCACGGAAGTGGGGCAGTGCAAAATTGATGGAATAGCTGAAGTGGATAAGTGCATATGTCATATTGGATGGCTTTTCACACTTTTTTCCCAACTAGAATGAATGCATTTATTAGCATGAGTGTTTGACTGAATAGGTGGGTGTGTGACGGAATAAATCTGAATGAATGTGTTTATTAGCGTGACCGGTTGTGTGCGCGCGTGCATGCGTGGTGTGTATGTATGCGGGTGGGTGGGATTGTGCCGCAATATAAAGCATGAATATATTTATGGACGTGTTTATAGATTGAATCTTTATATATTGGTAAATGTGTCTATATACACAGCCCAGCAAAAAAAACCGACCACCTGGCACGAAAAAATGGTCAACTTTGAAAATGCACATTTTCTTAGCTTTTTATGCCACAGACCTGCACTAGGTCTCATTTTTTTGGAAATTTTTAGACAGAACATGATAGCTTTTTAAATGTTTCCCTACCTTTAGTCATGCAAGTAAATTCAAAAATTCGGGAGCATGTTAAACTTTTACGGAAACTACAAATTGAGCTGTGGAGTCAGGAAATCGATCTTGAAGTGGCGCAATTTATAAGAAATTGTAATAAGCTTTCAATCGGTCACCTTCCATTTTGACCGATTTCTCAACAACTTTCGAATTATTTGCGATTTTTGGGCAAAAAATGGTTTTTTACGTGTTCATGGAAAAAACAGATCACTCTCTCTCTCTCTCTCTCTCTCTCTCTCTCTCTCTCTCTCTCTCTCTCTCTCTCTCTCTCTCTCTCTCTCTCTCTGGATTTTCAGGATGCATAAATTATTAACCTTTTTTTACAAATTTTAGCTGGGAAGTTAGTGTCCCAGTGGATCGAGGTGACGTTAGCTCAAATGGTAGAGCGGCGGCGTATCTAGCCGAAGATCGTGGGTTCGAAAATCCTCGTGACACTGACTTTTTTTATCTCAACTAAAAACCTTAATTAACTGAAAAATGTTAAAAAAACACTTTTCAAATTTTTTAATACAATTTATTTAAAATAGCCTTAATTAATTAGCTGTTGGGCAAACATGTAAAACATTTTTAGAAAATACTGTGGCATATGTAGTACTACAGCTTCAATACAGTTACTTTTACCAACTCAACAGTAATGGGTTGATTTCGTAACCGAACCTTTCTATTGAGATTGACCAAAAGTTCTTCGATTGTCTTGGATAGCGGTGGTGTACACGTACTCAGAAACACATATTGTCTTATGTGGCCGAGCATTATAATGCATATGCAATCATTTATAACCTAAGAAAGGCATAAATGGCACTATTAAATCTTGTAGGGAGTGTGTACCATCTTTAGGTTAACTGGTTCAATTACAACAGTCAATGTGGGTACAAAGACAAAAACACTTACGTCTTATTTACAGTGATTACCAATTAGAACCTATAGCGAATTTACAAAACCAAATAATTGTTAAAATAGTAAGTAGCCAAACGGAATAAAATAAAGCATGAAAGAATTAGGAAAAGTTGGGGAAATACGGGCCTTTAATTTCTCGGCAATTCTAAATTAGCCTGGAAAACCTTGGCAATAAATGACATAAGTTAGATGCATATTTTGTGTCACTTAAATTTCAAATAGGTATAAAATGAAAATTGTTTAATTCGGAACTCCCAATTATAATTATTGATTTGTCCCATTTTCCCAGTTGGATTATTTTACACTCTCTTTTAATTGGAAATCTACCCTTGATTTGTATTGAAGGATGATCTCTTGAAACATCGAAGGCCCAATTTAGATATGATAACTCGGTACATGCTTCCACAGAAATGTCGCCCTAAAACAAAATTGACCTTGGACAAATATCAATGTTTCCGCGTGAGCACTGGCTTTTTGTTCTTCAGGTATTATCCAAAAATTTTCGCAGACATCTGCACTTTTAAGGGCCTTTCTCGTTCATCGATAAGTATGACTTTTTCCATTCTTCTATAGTCCACGATTGGTTTAGTGCTGTTAATCTTAATCCCTCTCTTTCTCTCTCTCTCTCTCTCTCTCTCTCTCTCTCTCTCTCTCCCTCCCCTCTCTCTTTCACCCTTTCTCTCTTCTTTTCTCACCCTCTTTCTCTCTCTATCTATCTATCTACGTATATATATATATATATATATATATATAATTTCATCTCTCACGGATAACTGTCTATCTCTCTATCTTTATCTCTATCTATCTCGGTATATGTTTATCCCTCTTTGCTCTTACACTCACTCGGTCAATCTACCTAATATCTTTCTTTGTCTTTTTCATTCTCTCCCTCTCTCTCTCCCTGTGTGTGCGTGTGTGTGTAATGTTGTATGGTGAGAAGGACGAAGGACGCCTTGCACGGGCCTTCTTGAACTAAGGCTCTCGTCTTCTTTTAATCAGTTTTTTAACACCTGTCTCCAACGCGTCTTAACCGACTCATTATAACACAAATGAAATTACCAGAATAGAAGTTGCTATCCCGGGCTAAAACACCGCTGAAAGAAATATTGATATGTCTTAATTTTTTGGAGAACAGACAGAAACAATTTATGATTAATCTCAAATGTCAATAAAACATGTGTTAAGATCAAAATCTACAAGAATCTATATTTGTAGGGTGATTTTTACGGGCAGTGTATTCTAAATTTGTGTTTATTTAAGCAACATTTTTGTTTCCACGATTATATTTTTTGTTTAAATATAATTTGATACTCCCTGCTGAGTATTAGAAATATGTTAACATTCGAAGAAAATTATTGCGCAGTACAATGTATTAGTGTAATGATTTATTCATTGGTGAACCAAAAACATCCTACATTGCAGGCTCGCCGACTTTTTATGTTTACGACTTTCTTTCAATAGTCACTGTTTACAAATGTCAACATCTTAATACTACTGTTTTTCTATGCCTCATATTCATCGAACGTTCTAAGCCATCAGATACTGCCGGTTGTAAATCTTTCATAATCCACTGGATCTGTTCCAGAATGAGATCGTATTGGAACCTCGTACGTTCTATAAAATTATACGAGAAAATACGCCACCTAAGTTGCGACAAAGCATACCTTATAAGGTTATGAGGTGGGTATTATATAGCGATCCTTACGGCACGGAATATGCACGAAGCTTCGTCGGGCAGTCTTTAACTACCTAAGTCACGCTATCACTTCTAGGCCATAGACTCGATTTCTTATGAAACTAGGCCAATGAGAACACACACACAAAGGTAAAAAAGAAACCCGTGTAGTCGAATAGTCGAACAGTGCTTTCCATTGCGCCATTGAGAAGTGAGAGAAAAAGAGAGATCGCGAGAGAGAGAAAAAAAGAAAGAGAAAGAAAGAGTGAGAGGGAGGGAGGGAAAGAGAGAGAGAAAGCGTAAGAAAAAGAAAGGGAGATAGATAGATAGATAGATAGAGAGAGAGAGAGAGAGAGAGAGAGAGAGAGTGAGTGAGAAAGAGTGAGTAAGTGAGTGAGAGAGAGAAGTGAAGTGAAGGCAACCTTGAGATCCTCGTGTAGACTTGACTGGCCATAACATAAATTTTCAATGCAATGTACAATCGATTTACACAATTTCTTCAGATCTCCATGATCAATTTATTGAGTGAGAGAGAGAGAAAGAGAGAGATCGCGAGAGAGAGAGAGAGAGAAAAAAAAGAGAAAGAGAAAGAAAGAGTGAGAGGGAGGGAGGGAGAGAGAGAGAAAGCGTAAGAAAAAGAAAGAAAGAGAGAGAGAGATTAGATAGATAGATAAATAGATACATAGATAGAGAGAGAGAGTGAGAAAGAGTGAGTGAGTGAGAAAGAGAAATGAAGTGAAGGCAACCTTGAGATCCTCGTGTAGACTTGACTGGCCATAACATAAATTTTCAATGCAACGTACAATCGATTTACACAATTTCTTCAGATATCCATGATCAATTTATTAGCAAATTTCCTTATGTTATATACACAATATAGTAATGATGATATTCATTGTCTGCATTCATTTATTACTTACGTCAGAGTTGGTTTGAATGTAAAAATTATAAGTGATAATTACTAACCCGAAATCGTGTTAACACTAGCACTGGCAACTGTCTAAGCAAAATTCAGGCATGACCGAAATCGGTTGAAATAATTATGAAGAAACCATGTACCTCTGAACGTTTTCTCTCCTGACTATATATTTACCGTTTTATTCCTTAAAGTTTGTTCGGAAGATAGTACAAGACATATATTGTCATGCCCTGGCGTTTCTGTCCTACCTACTAATAATGACTACGTAGCCATGGTTTTATTGGGATCTTTTACTACCTCGGTCTTATAACCTGTTTTAAGTCCTCTTAAAACAGTACTTTGAAACAGTCGCTCTAATTTCAAAACAAAACAAAAACGTACGCATCAGTCATAATTCGGATGGAATATATATATAAACAAAAAGTGTTTGTATATATACAAAAAATAAAGATCTTTTTCATTATTTCTGTTGTGATAATTTAAATAACTTCACATTTATATTTTAAATTGAGTTGTTTCTATTTGTGAAATGTTTCCATAAAAATCTATATTTGCCTCGGCTGACCTTTAAGTTACACTCATCCATGGAATCAGGGCTTTAGATCGATTCGGCCTATATTTTTAGGTAGAATTTTTGGGTTAAAAAATTAAATTTTATTTTAATATTGCTATTTTTTTTAGTATGATGTATTTCGTTCAAATTTTTACGAACCCGTTCAGCAAAGAGAAACAAAATAGGAAGCGCTGTTTATGGCTCGATTCGATTAGAAAGGTTGGGGCGTATTTTAACCTCGGATAGCCATTGTACTCCGAACTGGCCAAGAACTACAGGAAGGAATCAGATGACCCAATTTCGATTTCTAAATTCACTTTGAAAGGAACTTTTCACTTAAACCTCAACTTGCCTATAGAAAATGAGAGAATTTAAATTTTTAAAGTACTAAATTCATATTGCACGACTAGCACATTTATTATGATTATTTCTAACACAACACCGTTATGTGTATGTCCTAAATATATATAGTTTTATGATAATCGAAAACCTTTTATTGTGAAAGGTTTAATAAAAATATGGAGAGATTTGTAAATGAACACCAATCGTGGACTATAGAAGAAAGAAGACCTATTCACTGAAGAGAAGAAACCCCATCAGGTAGCCGTGAATCAGTCTGGAGGAAACCTGAGAACGAACAGTCACTGCAGCACTTGAAAACAGTAATATTTAGAGAAAAGTCTAACTAAGAAAGAGATTATCTATTGGTACACAAAAACACCAATGTCATTTATTGGTCAAGGTCATTTATGTATTTCTAATATTGTAATGATCTATGTGGGTTCGATAACAGACTAACTAAAATATTGACGGCAACGAACTTCCCATGCCCTTTATATTTTCACAAAGCACCGTTGGAAATGCCCTTTTGAATTTGATTAACCCAATTTTTTTGGAAGCGTGATTTATGAATTGATATTGACCCAAATGTCCTCGTTGAATAGTTGTTTACGGATGTTGAGAATCAGTTCACTTGCGCTCAAAAACGTTTTTTTCCTGTTGTTATCTCGCATAAGGCAGAACAGCTTATATTATAATATAATATTAACATTTAATACGAAAATTCCTAAAGGAATATCCGAGTAATGTTATTGCCAAACTTGGTCTCATTCCAATACTATGAAGCTTGATTTTTTATGCTTAGACAATGCCTTTCTTTGCTATTACCTTGTAAAATTATCAATAAATAGATTTATTTATTATAGAACATCATAGAAGAAAAATATTAGTTTAAAATGAACTCAGTTATTACGGCGAGAACTTACGAACTAAAAAGATTTGCTGTTTGCCCTCTTCACCTAAGTTATTTAAAAAAAGATTATTTAGGTGAAGAGGGCAAACAGCAAATCATTTTGTTTTGCCGAAGTGTATCAGTTCTCGCCGTAATAACTGAGTTAATTTTAAACTAATATTTTTCTTCTATATGTTCTAAAAGATCTTTCAATTAATTAAGGTTTTTTGTTGAGATAAAAAATTCAGTGTCACGAGCGGGATTATTTTACTCTCCGTGGCGATTTCATTTGTCGCCAAGAATCAAATAGATTACACGACATTTGAAAAATGGCAAAAAGGAGGGAAAATTCAAAAAGGTGGGATTGACATGGGAAGTTAGTGTCCGAGTGGATCGAGGTTACTTTAGCTCAAGTGGTAGAGCAGCGTCGTATCTATCCGAAGATCGTGGGTTCGAATCCCGCTCGTGACACTGACTTTTCTATCTCAACTAAAAACCTTAATTAATTGAAAAATATTTGTTTTGAATGATTACTGAGTACGAACAACAACAAGTCAGTGTATCAAAATAAATTAAAACGAACTGGTTCACAAAGTAGGCCAACGCTAAGAGATTGCCTTCAGGGAAAACGTATCACAAATTATCACATAACTACGGCAGTTTTATTATGTGATTTACAATTTTACGACGTACAAAAAGTATATGATATGGATATAAACTAAACAATATTCACTGTAGCCACTTCTCACGACTCCAGTTCCTCTGTTATCAATAATTTAACTACTTGTAATTTACTAGTTAGTCCAATTATACATTTGCCCTTTCTGGAGTCTACCAGCATATCTAATATAGCCCACTGCACTAAATTGTCATATTATTTAGTGCTGATTAAAGCCCATGAAGGGCTCTGTTTAATTAAATAAGACCCATTCATTGGCGGTTCAAATTCATATTCATATTATATAATAATATTTATAATTATTGGGAATGTTTATTTTCTCTGTGACCTCTAATTAAATAATTCCATCTTTTTTTTTGACGGGGCATCCGACAGCTTGGTCATTCCAGCCCCGAAGCACTAACATAATACCGCTACACACAGGATACACAATCACACCAATAAATACATTCATACCTATATACATTGATCGCACTCATACTGTTTGGTAGATGGAGTACTCGATATTTCTCCATCTACCTATTCCCTATAATTAACTAACCTAGATTTTTTTATATATTCTAGAGTATTTTTATAAAATTTCCTTCCATTGGCCCAAGTCATACATACAATCTGAGAGGCGATGGAAAAGCTACTTCGCCATCAGCTCCTCCCCATACACACCAATAAATACATTCACTCATACAAGACACAGAAACACAAAACATATATTTTGAAGGCTATATACCATAAAAAATTCCCAATTCCCCTAAAAAGCGGAACAGGGGACTCTGAAACTCGCTACCGGTTCGAGAACTCTTCTTAAATCCGGCGTCATGCCTACACGCTCTCTGTATGGAGCCAAGGCATGGCACGCCTCTATTATGTGGGACACATCGAGCGACCTTCATCTGCATAAGGGGCACCTGCGGGGCTTTGGCCCAAAAGCAGGTGTCCGTGTGTCAACCGCGTATGGCCAATCCTCAGTCGGGTCAGGACGATCACTCGTCTCCTGCTCAGGTTCTCTAAGGGCTATGTACCGGTCGTGCTCTTGATTTGCAAGAGCCTCTCGACGACCCCGCCCATTGACACTGCCATCTTTCTTTTATCATATTTTCTACTGCGTGTTTAGCGTCGGGGGCCTGATCGCGATGGTCCGATCCAGAGAGTGGGACGTCCTGGCTTTCGCCGCTAGCGAAGCCCATCGTAGACAACTCTGTACGGGCAGTGGTGGATCTTCTTAACGAGGGGGTGCTCCGACTTGGCCAAGAACCCGGCCGCGTAACCGAGGGTAAGCTTCTTTCTTCAAAATTCGGGAGGCAAGACCCCCAGCTCGCAGCACAGACTGGCCAAGGGGCTGGTCCTGAACGCCCCCGAGATCGCTCTGAGACCCTGATAATAGAGCCTATCGCGCTTTCTCAGGCGTGTTTTTCGTAAGTCATACATACATTCATAAAAGATCCTCGAACAAAGCAGCGAGTCAAACATTTCTAACAGAATCTCCCTGTCCGCTCCTCACCTAAAGTGGCCAACAAATCTCAACAGTGAGAAGGTTTTCCTGCTCTGGACCTCGACGGCGTCGATGTGACCCTGCCATCTCAACTTCTCATCAAACAGGAGGCCGAGGAACCGCACCTTCTCCACGTACCGCACAGGTGTGCCCCTCAGGCAGTGTTGAGGGGGGCTATGGGCCCTCCTCAGTATCTTTTAACATTGTAGTTCTTGTTAGGTTTTCGAAATTTAATTAGGTTATCATATATTTTATCAATTCTTTAAATTAGAGGAAACGTTATTCTTCAAAATTTACTTTTGTTCAGTAGTGTTAATATGTTAATAATACCGTTAATAATAATTTATGACTTGAAAATGGCACAGGATCGACGAATGGTTAAATGGTAAATTTTTAAGCACCTACAAACAATGAGGAATATTATGTATATAAACACAAAAATCTTCAACATAATTATCCTCGTAATTATTCAACTAGGTCACTTCCAACAATACAAATCGAATTAATCCTTATTTTGTATTATTTGTATTACTATTATGTTTTCCTGATCTGTTTTTTTGTAATTTTATAACCCGACTAACGTATTTTTCTAGACAGTCAAGGGTAAGTATTTACTACAATTTTCCTCCTTATAAAAGCACTTTGATGATTGTATGCCGTTATAACACAGACTAATTTTTCTCCAGTTTTATTCTTAGCATTGAAAATCCATATTGGGTGCTTCGTCTATTAATAAAAGATTTACACATCTATATGTCACGGCCTGGTATTTATGAATATTTATAATAGAAACCGGTTCGTGATTCCACTACTTTTTATCGATGTGTTTTTACAAATTTAAACTCCCAGAAAGTAAAAGAGCGCTTCACCGACCAATTCGGCCAGGCTCAATTACGCTCAAATAAAAATCTCCAGATGTTGTCATGTCCGACCGCAGAACGTAAACTCTGTACGGCATCTCTCCCCTATGCATGCCTAAGTTGTTTTCTTCCCCGAGGGAGTATGTTATCTTTTAGGATCAAACAAATTCAGGGAGGGCTTCGCCGAACGCTCCCCTCGCGTAAAGTTTCACTGTTTTCCTACTATGTGGATAGCATAAAAATGGGTTTTAGGTTAACCGTTTTGCTTACTCGATTTAGCTTATTGCTGAAGCAAAAGAGATGATACAATTTTCCATACTATTATTATAATATACAATTTATATACAAATGTTTTCATCTTTGGGCAGAAGAGAATTCATTTAATCTTTTCGGCACTATTAATATTAACAATACTGAACAAAAGTTAATTTTGAAGAATAACGTTACATCTAAATTTAAAGAATTGTATAAAAAATATATAACCTAATTAAATTTGGAAAACCTCACATCACTAAGAATAGTTTTAAAAAATGTAGAAGAGAGTATGTCCTTGGAATGCTTATAAAATAAGCCAACTTCGGTGAAATCCCCGGCAATTTTGATGTAAAAGTCATTGCACGAGCCACAAGTGAGTATTTAAAAAAACAAAAAAAACAAGGGTTTTGGGTTTTGCCATTTGTTATACTTTGACCGGCTACTATGTATTCGGAAGCACGAATTTTTCAACGCAAATGTTATCTTGTGCAAAATTTAATGCAGTTTATGAAATACAGATCAAATTTGTATTGTAAATACGATAAAATTGAAAAATTATGATTTTATGTCAACAGACCTCGATTTCTAAGTCTTTGCAATACTTAGGATCGTTTTTCTTAAAATAAACGTTTAAAAATGCAGTAAATGTGGGGAAACTTTATAATTCGTAAACACAAGAAAAAAGCTAAATGTTTTAATTTAAAAGAAAAAAATTCTAAGGTTTGAACGTCTTCTCTAGTTAAAAAAATATTAACACGTAACATATTTGCAATTGGCTAACAACGGGCTGATCGTTTTTTGAAAATAAATAAAAACTTTCAATCAATTAAGGTTTTTAGTTGAGATAAAAAAGTCAGAGTCACGAGCGGGATTCGAACCCACGACCTACGGCGAGATACGCCGCTACTCTATCACCTGAGCTATCGTGACTTCGATCCTCCATATCAAGCCGAAGGTGGGTTCGAATCCCACTCTTGACACTGACTTTTCTATCTCAACTAAAAACCTTAATTAATTGGTCAAGCGGACCACGAAAACTAGTTAATTGAATAAATAAAAACATAGAAACAATATTTTTATGTACCTTAGTCGTTATCGACACTTTTTGTTTCTTTCCTACTCCTATACCAAAATAATCTGAAACAACGAAGCTTCAAGTTCATCAGCCCCAAACTGTAAGAAAAATATCACATTCAAATATGAACTAGTGAAATTTAGTTGAACTGAACTTTTTTGTCAGAAATTCAAATGCCGGCAAAAGATTGTACAATAAAACACTTGGCAGCATTTTTGAAGACTTCAGCTTTTTCTTTAACAAAGAAAAGGTCACTTTTTCTATCTGCTTTACAAAATATCTTGATCACTTGTCACATACACGATCCTACTTGCTGCTGAGCTTAGTGTCAATTTAGGCACATTCGGCCGGCTTGGAAAAAGTCTAATACGAAAATTATTTCTCTAGTCAGTAGTGATTGATAGAAATGACAGGCCTTTAGCATGCGTCAGGAGATTTTAAGCCAGGCTTATGTTTCCCTTATCGGAGATATGGGTGGATAGAAATGGGTATTTGATGGCATCTATGAAACCTCAATCGCATTTTTGCCTCTTTAAATAAGCATTTATCACACCTCTTTTCAGAGACTCCTTGTTCACATTGAGTTATTATAATTCTAATAATTTATTAATAAAAATATAGTAATGGATTAAATGCTATTTAATTAAAATATAAATCAAGATTATGCTTTTTTAACTTCCCAAAAAAATGTTAGTTTTTAAGTTAAATTTTTACACGTCTGTTACAGGTTTTTTCTCGACTCAGGCAAAAATGTCACACATTTTAATTAAGCTCTCTAAGTAATGACTCAACTTATTTGGAGTGTTGTCAGGGTTGAAAGTTGGAGTGGGTTGTATGTTAGTTAATGTTATGGGACTAGTTCTTGGTAATGAGATTTGATGAACCGCACTGTTAATTGCGAAACGAGTTTGGTTTTTTTATTAATTCGATTTGGTTTAATAAAAAAATTAATATTCTAATTTAATACCAGTTTTAATGAAAAAATTTCCCAGTCGTATTTCTTTCTTTTAGAAATAGCTTTCATGTACTAACCAGAGAAACAACACAGAAACGTCAAGGGAAAAAACAAGCAAGGAATAGAAACATTTGATGGCAGGCTAAAAGTACTTTAATAATTTTGTTTTATTAGAAGTCAAATGAAATTTGATCACACTACTAACCCCCTTAACACCTGTCAGTTTCGATTTGACATCGGCACTTCGACGTCGAATGGACGACCAGATCAATTAATGAAATGTCAAACGCAGGGATGACGGCTTGAATCAACGTGAATTGTAAGTTGGCCTTTTAGTTTTTAGTGTCGTGGCAGGGTTTCAGTATTATTGATTGAAAAATGATAAATTTGTGTCATTTACAATTAATTAAGGTTTTTAGTTGAGATAAAAAAGTCAATGGCTCGAGAGAGATTCGAACCCACGATCTTCGGCTTTACGCCGCTGCTGTACTACTTGAGCTATCGTGACCTCGATCAACTCGGACACCAACTTCCCATCTCAACCGCACCTTTTGAATTTTCCCTCCTTTTTGCCATTTTTCAAATATCGTGTAATCGGGCTCAAGTGGTAGAGCAGCGGCGTATCAAGCCGAAGATCGTGGGTTCGAATCCCGCTCGAGCCATTGACATTTTTATCTCAACTAAAAACCTTAATTAATTGTAATATATTAATTGGTCAAGCGGACCACGAAATTAGTGAATTTGTGTCATTTGTTTCAAAAATTTTTAAAAAATCATAATCAATTTACGATATCATTTCATATACATAGTCAATATTGTGAGTTCATGTAGCCCACGTCTGATAAATTTTTCCTTAGCAACACAACTGAATCATGTTTTGCTTAGTCGAAGTGATAAACGAAGTAGCAAGCTATGCTTTATTTATTTATTTTTTTTTTTTTTTTGAGATAAGAATGTTATATTTTCCTAGAAATTTTATACACTTTTTAACAATTTTTTTGTAGCTTCTACATAACAAAATACATATTACAGATACGAGCATATTTCAATTTTTTCTAGGTCAAAACGATGACATTATGAATGCATACACAGGACACGTGTTACGACTAAGTAGCCCACGGTGACACTCAATATGAGAGATTTAGGGACGTCGAGGTCTGAAGGGCGTTTTTTGTTGTTTTCGAGTTGAAAAAGTGTAAAGAATGTTTGAGCATGATTGATGATGGATAGATTTTAGAACTTTTGGAGCAGGATCGGCTCAGTTTCTCTGGCAAAAGGACTCCCGAGGCAATTTTGGATAGTGAGGTTAGTGACGTAATAAGAGAATTATGTAAGGACGCTTGGATGGATTCGATGGTCCATGTATCGGATTCGAGAGGAAGCCAGCCGCTCCTTTTTGTTAATTGTTAATGTACATTGTACGGCGAGACTTTTTTTGTCAACTTCCTTGGTATATTTTTTCTCATTCAGTATTGTCCTCCATTTTATTACAACTTTTTGTTAAGCTCAAGGTATGCTTGGATGCTGGCTTCGGAAGAACTGGAGGGAGAAACCGTGGCGCCAATCGCAGATGTGATAATGGTGGAGGGATAAGAATGTAAGAAATATAAATGATATACAGGATGGAACCAACAATGGTCCCTTGTGGGACGCCGGCTTGTATTCGCTGCTGCACTTCACTCTGAACCAGCAAGAAGTTAAACACGATTCATTGATAAGGTACCAAGAAATGTAGGAAGCGTTTAAGTTGCTAAAATACGCTAAAGTTCCAGACTTTATCAAAATTCTGGTCCATCCTGGAAATTATCTAACTAATTTCTTTGTTCACTATAGTGGAGGAAATAGTATCAAGATTTCTGAAACCATGCTGGGACGTGGACTGACAGGAACGGAAGCCTAAGGTAAGGATTTTATGTGAATACTGTATATTTAGAGTTAAAGAAAAAGAACGGCCGATATACCAAAAAGCATTCTTCCCAAAGGAGCTTCACTCCTATAACTATTTTGTATTTTATTGTTATTAACGAAAAAATGTCATTATTTAATGTGTGTATTACTCGTGGCAAATTCTGAAATCTTTATATATTTAAAGTATGACCAATTTGTACTTTTACATAGTTGTTATTTTTTATAGTTAATTATCGTTTAAAACTTATTTAGCGGAAATGTTATGTATAACTAAAGTAGAAGTTAAGTATAACTAACTAGCATAGATGCTAAGTATAACTAACTAAAGTAGATATTAAGTATAACTAACTAGCGTAGATGTNATATATCGACAAAGTTATCATCAAAAAGAGAGGAAACTTCTTACTCAACTGAATTGGAAAAAATGAATACAAAATTACGAGAAGAAATGTCACAATAGTATTGCGATGCGATCATAGTGAAAATCAAACTTCATTGTTTACTTAGGAAGGACCTAAGTTTCTTTTATAATATGAGGAAACTCTGAACTAATCGTGACAATTTCATCATCTGCAGTCAACAATTAACTGAAGCTAGAGGTCTAATATAGGTGAAAAAGCAAATTTAATATGAAGTGGGCTTTCTGACTGGATTTTAAATATTGCCAACATGCTGTGGATTAAAAAACTTGACAGAAATTTTTGAAGATTATTTTTCAACCAAAAACAGTTCATTTCTATTATATCTCGATAATGTACATTGATCGCGATGGTGTTTTCGACTGGATAATAAATATAGGCAAAATATTGTGGAATAAAAAAAAACTGAAAATAATGTGTTAAACATCGTAACCTTCTGTCAACAAAAAAGTTGATTTTTTTTGTATGATTGATAGAAGTGTCAGTTTCATAATTTTATTAACTCGTATTTTTATATTGTTGTTTTATTATTGTCAATTATTATCTAAGAGTTTTATATAACTTATTAAAAAATAGTAACTTTTATACCCAATATAATTCTTTTCCAGAAATCATGTTGTAACAAAAACCTATCATAAAAAAGGGAAAACTACTTCAACATGAACTGATTTTGACAAAAAATCTGGAATACAAAGTTTCCAAATTATAATTTTGTGTACGCTTTTTCTGTCATTTTCATTCATTTTAGCATATTTCCTTGCGCTCGAATCCAATATTAATATTTTCTCCAATACGGATAGAATAAAAGATTTATTATTTATAAACATTTCATGAAAAAACCCTTACAATCCTGATGCTATTCAAAAGAGCGTGACTCCTGACTGTTCTGATTATCTATTTGGGGCACGGACGATACATTTTTTGCGTAATCTTTTCGTCCTTTCCCCTTTTCACAAATAACTATGCCTTGTGTGATCTCTTTTTTAAAACGCGGGTTTGCTGCCCATTAAATACAAACCGAAATCTTTACACACACAAAAAAGACATTATTGTACGAGTAAACTTGGTGTTAACTGTATATTAAAAATATCAGAGGTGTGAAACAATTTAGTTGGCGTTTAAAGTCCCATTTCGTCGTTGTAGACCTGTTATAATTTTTTTTTAACGATAAAGATATATTGGTATATATTAGCCCGTAAAATACGACGTTCACAAACGAATAAAAAGTACTAAATTTTAATTCAGTTAACAACTATTATAGAAACTAACAACTTGGTAAACACGTACAACAAATCACCATATAAATAATTAAAATAAAATAACGTACAATTTTTTTGTCAGATTGTACATCTAATGTGTATGATGTATGAAGCACGATATTATACCAAAAATACTATGATTAACTGAGATTTTACTAGCATTAATTTAATCTAAAATCAGTTTAAGTATTTATTTATGATTTCATTGACATAACTATTTTTCTAATAAAAACAAGAGTGAGTAAAAACTTCTTTTTTTGTTCTTTGTTGTTTTCTTTTAGGCAACTTATTTTATTTTTAGACCTGTTTTGTCCTACGTTGTAATCCTTCAAGAAACTAAAGCTGGGTGTTCGCCTGAACAGCACGTACCCTCTCAATCGTTCTGATCGCAGTTTTAAAACCAAGTAAAAGTAAACAACCTTTTGGAAATATTAAAGATTACATATCATAACATTTTTGACAAATTTTGCCAACATTGTCACATTAAGAAAGGTTACTCAGGCATAACTCGTTTTTTTAAAGATGCTATTTTTTGTTCTAAAAATCAGAGAAGCTTGTAGAGAAGTATTTCTTATTTCAAACTGTAGTTTTAGTAGTACCAATGCTGTATGTAATTTCTTAATTTAATACGCCTGGAAGTTGGCTGTCGTTCTCATGTTTCAATACCCACAGCATCATCATCAAGGATTGTGAAAGCGTAATTAGTTACAAACCTCTTGTCGTCTTCTCACATTGTTCATAGTTAAATCAGCCTTCCTCTATTCCTATGCTTGAAAACACTTTAAATGTGTTTTAAAAGAAATAAATATATTTATTTCTTGACTTAGGTTAATTTTTCAAATCCTGATAAATTTTTAATACAAGTTTTTAACATCGATTCTTCAGTTTGCTTTGATTTCTCGTCAAAGATTGTCGATATTTTGAAGCAATACTTTGTTTTGGAACCAAGAAAAAAAGCGATTTTATTGATTGACAACATTGTCACTGAAAACCTTCCCTATAAATTTGAAGTATTTTAGTGTGCAGATCAATTTTAAATTATGGGTGCTAGGTGTGGGGGCTACAAGCAATTTTAAATAGTAAAAAAAGTACAGAACAGAAATTATTTCATTAAAAAATACTTGCAATACCTTCCTCTTCTCCTAATTAGATGATATGTAGAGACTGGTTTTGATCTTCACAGAGAAAAATTTCACTTTTCCTCAATTATAAATACGTTATGATCTTCTCAAGCAAGGTTGTCCATAGTAACAGCTCAACAAATTATAAAATAACAAATGGTCTGCCCATTGAAAATCTCCATTTCGCACAGTGTAAATCCCCCTAATATGGCTAATCTTGCTGATTAGGCTGATCTATTTCCAATCCTTTAATCCAAAATAAGCCAGCAGATTGGATAATTGTCTACAACTTGCTCACTAATCTGAGAATTTTTCTCTATGCAAAGTCCTCTCATAGCATCCGAATCTTTAGCCTAAATGAAAGTAAGATCATAGGTTTAACTATTTTTGAATTTGGTGATTACGAAAATTGCAACGTTCTTCATTTGAAAATAGCTTTGTGACTAAGGGGGTGGCATCCGTTCACTTCATGAAACCGTATTCCACTTCAAGCCCGAATGCACTATATTGAGTAAGTTAAGAAGGGGTTTTTCACCCTAAACGAATCTAATCTAAAGGAATTTTTAGTCCAAGGCGTACGTATAGTGAATGTGTAAGTATTGTTGTTCAACGAAATAGCAAACACATGCACTTTTTCCCAGAAAATTTAAATTTCCAATTTATCCTTGTCCTCTCGACTTTCGCCTGAGAAAGTGTATGTATAGTCTTAAGTTGCTTTTCCCTTTCTAATAGAATTTCAATTTAATTAAAATAAAAATGTAATAAATCCAACACGACAACAGAGTTAACAGAGTTAACATAAGGATCGTGAATACCTCTTAATTTTTATTTATTTATATTTTTTAAGAGGGTTCGCAACGGCAGAGGTCATATGAACCCTCAGGGTGGCGGTGTTTTTGAAAAAAAAGCCCATTTGTAAGTACCTTTACCTTACAGTGATGAGCGCCGTGTCAACGCCTAAACCGTTGCGGCCACCGACGCCCCCAATAGCTCTTAATGTGATTTTTATACGTTTCTTACAGTAACGCCTCTCGCAGACGAATATTAAATCCATGTAGTTATGATAAAAACAACAGCTGAGGCTCAAATTTTTCATGTAAATCAAAATTCTAAATAACATAAGGTTATGTAGAGTTCAAATCTTCTTTAAGGTCGTTACTAGGTGAAAGAAAGACAAAAGTGTAGAAATGTGTGGTGATTAGTGACCGAATCGACAAAATCGACAGGACTTCATTTTGAGTCAAACCTATTTAGATAATGACCCAAACTTGGCGCAATAGAACACGCATGTAAAAAGACTTGTGACCAATATGTCGCAACTGATATAAGGGGGAGCCTTATCTAAAATGCAAAACGAAAATTACCCTTTACAGAATGATAAGTCTGAAGCAAAGTGATTGTCGTTCATCGGTTGAAATTATAGTAAAAAGTCGCACGCGGTTATATTTTAGGTTTTTTTAACAATCTGTAGTATTCGCTTGAGAGTAAAAACCTATATACGCAACTATTTATTTTTTTGTTTATTAAAAAATAGCATAGAGAAAAATACACTTACCATCAAAAAACCGACCACCTGGTTTTGCAGGAAAAAATGGTAAATTTTGGAAATGCATATTTTCTCAGCCTTTTAAGACATAGACCTGCGCTAGGTCTCATTTTTTAGAAAATTTTACGCCGAATGAGTTAATTTTTTTAAATTGTTTTCCTAGCATCAGTCATTCATCAGTAAATTTAAAAATCGGGAAATGTTAGTTTTTGCACTTTTTACGAAAACTTCAAATTCACCTGTGGAGCCAGGAGGAAATTTTTGAAAAAAGAAAATTTTTTGTTCATCTTATCCTGGAGCGGCGCCCTTTGGCAATCGATGGGAAATTTTAATTAGCTTTCAATTGGTCACTTTCCATTTTGCCCTATTTCACAACCGTTTTTGAGTTTTTCGCGATTTTGGGACGAATAACTTTTTTTCGAGGACTTTTTCAAACAAGTGACCAGGGAAGCGACAATTCTCACTTTTCTTATTTTAACCTTTTGGGATGCGGAATGCTTCTGCTGTCGATAACCACTTGTTTACCCCATCATGAAATTTCAACTTTTCCTTCTCACTTCGCAGGTATTGTGTGGCAATTCTGGCTTTGAATAACGTAGTGAAACAATAGGTTTATGTTTAGCGATCAGTGTTTTCCATGAGCACGAAAAAAACTACGTTTTTCACCAAAAAATCGCGAATAACTCGAAAACAATTGAGAAATCTAGCAACGTGGAAGATAGCCAATTGAAACCATATTAAAATTTCCTATCGATTCCTATAGGGGTTGCTGCAAGTCGATTTCCTGGCTTCACAGCTCAATTTAAAATTTTAGTAAAAAGTGCAAAAATTAACATGTTCCAGAATTTTTAAATTTACTAATAAATGACTGAAGCCAGAAAAACATTTGATAAAACTATCTTGTTCAGCGTAAAATTTAAAAAATGAGATCTAGCGCAGGTCTATGACTTAAAAGGTTAAAAACGTATACCTTTCCAAAGTTGGCCATTTTTTCGAGCAAAAGCCAGATGGTCGGTTTTTTGATGGATAGTGTATATTTGTAGTTCAGTAAATCATGTTATTTATCCTTAAAAAATATTTTCCGCAGTTTTGTTATCCAATTTTTCATATATGTAGATAATAATGTTTAAACTGCGAGATAATAGAGGAAGAGAAATCAAATTTCTTCCGGCGTTTGTTTATCACGGTGTATGATTTGTTTCCTGCCTATTAGTTGATTGTTGCGAAAATAATTTCTGTCTTTTTCATATAAAATCGAAATATGAAATATCCCCGGGTTCGATTGCAGATCACTTTTCTCTTTTCGCTTTTTCCGTTTTTTCATTTAATGCAGATTTCACCAACAACGTTAAAAAAAATTATAATAAACTCCCACACTTAATATTGGTAAATGGGACATGGCAAGCGCCTTATCAAAAGTTCAATTTACCCTTGTTTTAATGAAGCTCCAATTAATGTCACGGTCATAAATCAATATCTGTTATAACGCGTTACGTTTATTTTCTTCACCTTAATGCCTTTTGATTTGAGAAAGTAGTAATTTCTAAGTCTAAATCCGCCATGAAATGCGAATCCCTCCTTAACCAGGAAATATAATTTCATTTCTGTTCACTAATGAAGTCCACTTTTCTCTGATGGCTGTCCAAATATATTATTCCACCCATGTCCGACATTAAACGTGGTTAAGGAAGTTTCATTTCGCCTGCCTGTAATTTTATCCACTTGTATCTATCCAACGTCACTAATTTCATACGAAATGGATCGTTTTCTTGTATAATAGAAAACAAACCTTACGCAGAATTTTGATTTTCAAACTTTAAACATAAAAACAATCTGCAAGACATTAGAATATATTAGTCCTGTCTGATGAGAAGATTTACAGTAAGGGGTAAACAAAACTGATTTTTATGTATAGAATACGATTTAAACAATTAAGATTAGCATGCAATTTAAACTTTAAAAAGGATTAATTTTCGATTTATTCATAGTTTTTACAGTATTTTATTCACTTGCATTTATTGTTTTAGTATAAATAAAGGACAAGTGCTAATGAATATAAAACATATTTGCAATAAATAAATTAAAAATTTTCGTAAATTTCCAATTATGCAATGAAATAAGGAATGTGTAATAATGTAGCAAACATTGGATTAGGTTATCAAAAGATTATGTGGTTTTAAGGAGGCGATGGACGTCAAAAACAGTCGTGATACAATTTACGCTTTGAATGTCACTCAATCTTGAATTACACGATAGGTTTTTTCTTACAGATTGTCGAACTAGAAAAAGTTTAAACATTAACGTTTTCTCTCCTTTTTTTACTTTGGCTTCAAATTGGAATTTTCGTTCATTTCTTGAGAGAGATTAAACTTAAGGAATCTTCACTGAAAAACCTATATATTTTTGTTTGCTTGTTCAAAAATCCACGCTCAAACATAGAAAAACTCATTTTTTTATAATCCATAATAATCATGATCAAAAATAACCATAATCGCTCTCACACAATTTCAGGGAAAAAGACAATCCGTATTGATATGGTGCATAGAATGAAAATTTAAAAAAATGAAATTGTCTCATATCAGATTAGGTCGAGAGCTTTGCAATAAACCTGACGAGTAGAGAAATTATTTACGAGGGGATTCCATTTGGTGCAATTTATTACCGGAATCACCATACAATAGAAAAAAAACATCTCTATAAGAAAGGCTATTTCTCCCCTTTACTAAAATAAAAAAGCAAATCACTTGTTTGCATGATTTTATTATATTCTATAAAAATGAAAACAGGTAATAAAAGAAAAAAATCGCAGCTCTGTTTACACGCTACAACCGATTTCCCCCCGTTACGTAAGGAAATAAAATTACAATAATTACCTGCAATAATTGCCCAAAATGCAATTTATCTATTGAAAACTGAATTACCAACATATGACAGTTTGTTTGATTTATTTTAACAGTACAAAGCTGGAGTTAATAACCTGTTTAAACTTTTAAATGAACTATAATAAAAAAGTATAATGTTCGTAATCGTAGGTTCAAGATTGAACAGTACAATGAAAGGTATTAAATCTCGTCAACTCTAGTAAGCTAATTTCATAAATTCTAGGTTGAAACCATAACTTTTAATGCTGTGTGTAAATTTGTATATTAGTTAACAGTGTAAATTATTAGACATAGTTTCAAAGTCTAAATTAACGGTTCCTCAAAAGCATTATAAAGAAACTGAGGTTTCTTTCTTTATTTATTTTTTTCGAATTGAAGCTAAATACATTAAGGTTGGTATCACATCAATATGAAAACCTAAACCATTAAAACAATTTCCCTTTTGCGAAATCAAGGAATTATTTGAAGAGTGTTTCTCTATTTAGATACATAGTATTATCGGTAAAAACTGACAAGTTGATTGTCAAGTATTTACAGTTCGATCAAAACGGACAAACGGCAAAACATTTGTACAAAAAAGGAAAATGATAGGTGGATAAGGTGAAGTTTGTTTGGTTAAAATTTGTATGCAATTATTCTTCTAACGTGGTCTGTTGATAATTTTCCATCACAACCCATAGGATTTTGAACTTTTGGTAGAAAAATCCTTCAAGTCTTACTTAATCAATTGATCAAAAGTATATATAAGAGGTAACCAAAAGTGAGAGGGAGTGTGGGAAAGGGATGTTATGTTTTATTTATGATCAGCCGGTTTATAAGGCGCAGAGGGCTACACTTCGGCAGGACTGCAAAGAATTGCTGGTTTAGCCGAATTCATTCTTCGTAAATGATTTGTCGTACTTACAATTGTGCTATAGAAAGATTTAATTTAAATTACACTGGAGAATAAGAAAAGTATGCTAAATTTAGTGCACTGATACTTTGCATTTTCTGTTCGATACATTTAAACATAAGATGTTGAAGGCCATTTTCGATTTATACAAAACGTGATTTTTTATACTGCATTTAAATCGTATTTAATAATGTTGACACGACTTGATTATTCGAAAACATAATTTTCTCGGTACAACAAAATTAACGAATTAATATTGTGCAGCATGTAGCTTTCAGTCATGAAATTTAATGTAATAAATTATTACTTCTCACTTACCACCAAAGTTGTTTCGTAATTCAAACTAGTTCTGTAATAGAAAATATTCCCATATATCATTTTCAAAAATCAATTTTTTTTCACAAAACGCCATTATTTAAATGTGATTGTGAAAAATCTAATTCAAATAGAAGTCTGGAATTGGAAGGAAGACTGTCAAAAGGTGCATTAAAAAAGATCTCTTTCTCGGTACCAAATAGTTAACACATCCGTTTAACATTTTGTTCAAATTCAAGTTAACCACACTACAGCTTTAAGCCAACGTTCTGTCATAAAATTATTTCAAATTGAGCATTAACGTGGTTGTCTTTTAAAATATTTATCTTTGAAAACTTTTCTTACTTTTACTTGGCTAATGCTTCTCATATAAAAAAATATTTGCGCTGATTAAAGAAAACAATTAAATTTGCGTGCTTTGGTGTACAAGAAGAGTGAATAATTATTTTTAATTGGAAGCTTGTGAAGTCCAAAAAGTTAACGATATTTTCATGCGTGAAAAATGGGAATTTTTATATATTAGTATATTTCTTTCAAATTAAGCAAACAGAAAGGACACAAAAACATATAAAAATTTAATATTAGTATATTATATTAAATGGTAGAAATATTTTTGTAAACAGTGAAAGCATACAGATGTGGAATCACCGATTTTAATTAACTTTTTTTTCGTGGGATTATGTGAAAAAATATTATCCACGTGACCGTGCATTTATGCCAAAGCCCGTAATCCGTCTAGATTTTTTTAAAATGGAATTTATATAATACTTTTAAACAATAGATTTCTGTCTTTTTTTACTGTAATTGAGGGTTGTTATATATCAATCGATAGTTTTAATTGGAAATTAATTATTTAAACACCCTTCAAAACAATTACATATGAATTTTCATCGAGATAAAAATTTGATATTTTTGAGATGGATTAGATCGGTAAATTTTTCTCTTGTGTCCTGTTGATCCTCTTAAAAATTCATAACTCAATTGAATTTAATCCAAATTTAACTTTATAACAACAACAACTGGAAGACAAAATATTTCCTCGTTCCAACAAAGCATAATAGACACGTGTTTGGCCCTAAGTCTGCAGCAAAGTGATTGTCGTTCATCGGTTGAAATTATACTAAAAAGTCGCACGCGATTTTATTTTAGGTTTTTTTAACAATCTGTAGTATTTGCTTGGGAGTAAAAACCTATATACGCAACTATTTATTTTTTTGTTTATTAAAAAATAGCATAGAGGAAAATACACTGACCATCAAAGACCGACCACCTGGTTTTTGCAGGGAAAAATGGCGAACTTTGGAAATGCCTATTTTCTCAGCCTTTTATGCCACAGACCTGCACTAGGTCTCATTTTTTACAAAATTTTACGCCGAATGAGGTGATTTTTAAATTGTTTTCCTAGAATCAGTCATTCATGAGTAAATTCAAAAAATTGGGAAATGTTAGTTTTGTACTTTTTACGATAACTTCAAATTCACCTGTGAAGCCAGGAGGAAATTTTTGAAAATTAAGAACGTATTAAGGATGTAGCTATCGACCAGCAGTTTTTAATTCAAGACGTTTCATGATGAAGAACACAAATGTGATCCAAAAGGATCTTGAACTAGGAATAGAAAAACAAATTTAAATATGCATTGTAAAATACTGATTTCTGTATTTGTTGTGATCTTTCCTCCTGTGGTCAAGTTCAAATTCTGAACTCCTCTGGATTTTGTTCAAATTCGATGTTCTGAAAACGATTTCAATGGGAATGTCTTTTACTTCAGTTTATGTCGACAAGGTTTAGTTTATATTTCATTACAAGTGACAAAAATAAGGATGAAATCAACAAAAACATCGGAAACCTTTTAATTTATATCTCCTGTTTTAATTTATTTATAGAGAGTTAGTTTGTGCAGTATGTGCAGGTTAATATATTCTAAACCCTTGTAAAGTTGATTGTAGATGGTTGAAAAACCTACAAAGTTATTATCATTTTTATAATCTTGTTCATAGTTTCTGTTGTTTTCTTCTTTTTCCACATGAAATTGTTCAAATTTTATTTTATAGCTTCATTAAATTCACTAATTTCGTGGTCCGCTTGACCAATTAATACATACAATTAATTAAGGTTTTTAGTTGAGATGAAAATGAACTAATGGGTTCGAATCCCTCTCGTGCCATTAGCTTTTTTTCATCTCAACTAAAAACCTTAATTAATTGTAATTTATTTTATAGCATTAAATTCCCAAATGTGCCACACGCTCATTATTGAAAAACTAACCCTTCAAAATAAAATCTATTCCATTTTTATGAATTTAGAAAAAATCGAAGCTGTTGGCAAAATATCATTTTTCTTATATTTTTAATGGGAAGTTTTTGGTGGTATATTTAACAAATATTAATTTGGATTTGAGGTTAAAAAAATATTTTAACCTACTTTTTACAGTGCTCGGTTCATACGTTAAATTTGAACTTGACATTTAGCATATCTTTCATAATGAAATATATAATTGGTGACGTAGCGGCTTAAATTATTTTATCCTCCTACGTTTTCAAAAAGTTTTTACACATTTCTCTTCTTTTTAAAGTGTTATTCCTTTCTAAGGTCGGCGATTATTGTGACAATTTTAGCTCTTTTACAACTGTCCTAAACAGCTGAATAGTCGTGCAGCACCACCTAACAAAAAATGTAATCTACATAAAAAGTTTTTACCTCTCTTACATTGACAAGAACGATGAGCCACATGTAATATTTGTTGACCTAGCATGACCAAAAAAAGTTTCAATAAAATCGGTTTCGTAGTCTCCTTTGTCAGCAATTAAAACACTCAAACACGTGCGCGATATTGAACTATTTAATCTACATATAAAAATTTAACTGATTCATTAATTTAATGGAAGATTTGGAACGAATGATAAACAAAAATACTTTTTTTAGTTAATAATTTTAAGTGCCAGGTTAAAGTTTCTATGTTAATCAATGTCAAGAATATCTGTGGTTATTTGGATATGTAATCTTTTCTAGAAAAAATATTTTACTCGATTCTTTTTTGTGTTTGCTCAATAATAAATTTTATTTACAGAATAATATACATTATACATTTTATGTTGTACAGGTTTCGTATTTACAAAGAATGTAAATACATATACAAGAATACGGATAAAATGGTAACAATTAAAAGGAAACCCACATGTAGGAGGAATGTAAACAAATTATCAAATAAATATTTGTAATATTAAAAGCAATTATAAATAAGTAAAAATTAATAAATTATTCAGTCACAAAATTCAGCTTTCCGCATATTCTGACTGATTCAATTTATGTCCTTAAATTCTAAGTATACAAGAATATATTTTGTCTTGTTCTTTCAGTGCTAGAAAATGTACCAAAAAAGTGCTGTTTGAATTTTTAATATGTCAAATGTGATAAAGCAAAAACTGTTGGTTTTTATTTAGCGAGACATACAGAAATCAAACGTGAAAATGATATTCTACTTAAAAAATTTATTAACAAGCATTATGGTGTATTTTTTATCATATTTACTCGTTAAAGAATGTTATTTTGATATTTGCTATGCAGACACCACCACTCGCATACCACACGGGGATATTATATTATATTTTGAAGTAATGATGTTTTAAAATTTAAATATTAATTGTTGTATGTAAATGTTAAGCATTATTTTATGAGTGTGACGTAAGCTTTGGTATATTCTTCTTTCCTAATTTTATTTTCACGTTTTGAGTTCAAAATATAATTTGTCTGTCATAAACGTAGTCAAACCTGTTATTTTCCTGTGTCTGCTCTTTGTTTTGTTTGACGCAAGAGAATAGACTAATGTCTCTGGAAGTTGTTTTTTCTTTGTCTCTCTCCTTTTCTTGAGCCTGACTCTGAGCTTTGGTGTAAATGACGGGCTTTCGCCTCTTTCTGTCGACCCTCTCCTGGCAGAACCTGTCGTGGCCCGTGTAATCATCGGCCGAGGACCGAGACCACTTCGAATTGTAATATTTGTAGTTTTTGTACATGAGTCCCGATGACGGCCACCACACGACTGATCGCGGAAAGGGTTGAAAGAGTAGTGTCCGCCCCCTTCGCCGAACCGAGACGAGCCGAAACGAAGCGAACAACGAATTGGTCTTCGGAAAATTTCAGTCCGCGTTCGCATGTACGTTTTATTGTTGTACGACACGAACTCTAAGGTAGACGATTAAGAAAATAAGGGACTAAGTGCATTTCTTGAAAATTGAAGGGCTCGATCCTTCATTCTCTGTGTAGCGATAAAACATTATTCCGAGTTGTACAATTATGTCGATAAACCATCAGAAAAATTAAAACTCAGAGCCCTGGTATAATACATTATTGTGAACTTGTATAGAAATAAGCTAAATAATGGAGAAAGCCATTTTTGTTAAGCAGAAATGATGGAAAATGTTTTTGAATTTAATTAGAAGTTATTTCTTGTTTTTCAGATCTAGAATGCAATATAAAACCTTACAAAACATATTTTCTACAACTTAAAAAAAATAATTTTAACACACACATTTAATATCTATATCCATCTATCTCCCTACCTACCTAGCTGTCGAATTATCTATTTTCACATATACACAGATCTATCTATATTCAAGTCTGCTTTATCTCTTCCCTTTGTTTTTAACTTCCCCTCTCGGTTACTCCCACTTACTTAATTTGTTCTCTCTCTCTTTCTCAATCTCTCTCTCTCTCTTTCTCTCTCTCACTGTCTTTCCCACACACACACACACACACACACACTTAGTATCTATATCTATCTATCTCCCTACCTACCTAGCTGTCGAATTATATATCTTCACATGTACACAGATCTATCTATATTCAAGTCTGCTTTGTCTGCTTTATCTCGTCCCTTTGTTTTTAATTTCCCCTCTCGGTTACTCCCACTCACTTAATTTGTTCTCTCTCTCTTACTTGCTTACTCTCTTCCTCTCACTTTCTCTCTCTCACTCTCTCTCTGTCTCTCTCTCACTCTCTCTCACTCTCTCTCTCTTTCTTTCTCACTCACTCTCTGTCTCTCTCTCACTCTCTCTCTGTCTCTCTCTGTCTCTCTCTCTCACTCTCTCTCACTCTCTCTCTATCTCTCTTTCTTTCTCACTCACTCTCTGTCTTTCTCTCTAAAATGTATAATTCTTTTTCATTATTCCAGAATATTTTAATAAAATGAATGTGGGTACTCTTTTCAAATCAGCGGTTCTTAACTGCTTAAAATACAAATAGGTGTTATCTAATCCGAAGTTCACTTAACTACGGAAAAAATAAAAACGAAGGTCTAACCCACTCAAATACCGACTTGTACCTCACTAATGATTACTTATTGTTCTACCGGCTTTTTGCAAAACTCCCCAATGAGTTCAAATCGGGGCTTTTTTCACTATTTGGCTCTTTTTGAGGTGTCTCGTGGGAGGTGGTATTCGAGCCCTGAATAAGGCACAGAATTGTGTTGACTCTATTTTTACATCTCGTTATTATAATTATTCAGTATAGTTAATACAATAAATTTGAGAAATTACATATAAAAAATAAGGGTAAGTTGAAAAAAAACGCTTCGTTCCTTTTTCTACTACTTTAGTATACTGAACTGCTGCTGATGTACCTAACAGAGTAGCTGCTAACAATGATAAAATATTTAAAAAACTTATTAGATAATATCTCAAAGTAGCTGTAATATTTAAAAGCAGACTACCACGACGGAGTATAAATATGATCTTTCAGTATACAAACAATTTATAAAAAAACTTGTTTTCAAAACTAAAAGCACACGTACCTGAAGTAACTAGTGACATATTATGGACCAACCAAGAAGCTACCTGGAAACATGGGCGGGTGTGTGACTCGAACCATCATCGTAACACTAGCCACACTTTTGTCATGGTTAAAGAGCAAAAGCAGTGGATTGTGACAAATACGTTGGCAGAAGGCTAATAAAATATTTTTAAAAAATTATACATAGAAATGTTTAAGTTGTATAAATAGTGGCACTTTAAAATACCCAATTTTAAAAATAAAAATGTAAATTTGTGCAACTACCACTTAGTTGCTCGTTCATTGGCCGAATTAACTTTTGTACCGATTAAAATTATATTTGCTTTAAAAAAATATGCGTTGAACAAAAATTTATTTGGATAGACTTCGTGAATAATTAATTCTCAAACTGTTAATAGTATTTTTTGCACTTACAGAAAAATGGTCAGATGTGTTGGCTTTATGTAATAGTGTAACCGGAATGATGTTATAATTGTAATGCAGAATGGACGGGACCATAAATTTGTTATGATTGAATCCATAATTTCAAATATTGTAAATAAATTTTTACATTTATTAACCGTTTAAATAATTAGAAATCCTTTTTAAGCCGGATGATGTGAATATTTTCCTTGAAAGCTTGATGAAGGAACTGAGCTTTTTCTAGTTTTTAATTCGCCACATCTTTTATCTTTTATATGTATATAATTTTAATTCAAGAGTGATGATCTTTCACCCATAATTCCATTGTTTTGTGTTCAGTGACGTGGTCCAGTGATTGGTCATAGACAATGGTGGCAATAGTGTCAAACTCTCTAACTTTTAGATAACAAAACAATCGTATAATTATTTGGTACAGAATGCTATCAATCGCATCAAATAATAATCTTTACACTATTAATTATTTATGCAAAAAACAATAAAATATTTATTGTTCCATCACCAAGAACCGGCAGCAAAATTCGACAAGAGCTGAATATTGAACTGTAGGTTCGCGAAAATCCGAACATCTCTCTAAAATGTTGGAAGGGTTTTAGGTTTTTTTAGGTAAAAAACATACATAATTATCTAAAAACGTGGAATCGATTACAATAATTTAAATAAAATTCACAAATTAGTAAAACAATGAAAAATGATCAATGCGATAATTAAATGGTAATAATGACAAGGAATATTAGTGCTTAGTTTTACTTAGTATCCTAATCAGTACTTTTTATAATAAAATCAATTAAAGCGAAGTACAGTTCAGATGAAAATTAACGAGCGGACTCGAACTAACGACATTCGGATAAATATTCTGATGTTCTATCGACTTATTGTGAAGTTCGCTCACCCAATACAAGATTTATTTCAAATTTCGTAAATTATATATAAAACGTGCCGAGCTGTATGCAATGTGATACGCCGATGAAGTCGTGCGTTCCTGATATGTTCTTCATTATTCGTGTGTATTGACTTCCTCAAAATGTTGCGGGTTCTAAAAGACATATTATCGGTCGAGATTCTCGTTCAAATTTTGTTTAAAATATACACTGAGTAGGAACAACTCGAGAAAAATTAGTAGTTAAGTGGGTAACCAGATAAGCTGACCCTTAGGAGACGGCCTCTCCTCCAGATATGGCTACTGGACATGCTGACGCTAAACGAATTAAAAGAATATAGTAAAAAATTTTGGCACAATGGGCCAGTTCGTCCGAAAACGTATGTCAATAGTACGGGCAATATATGCCCCCAAAGAGTCATTAACTCAGAAGAAGGATCATTCTTACCCGATTCAGAATCCACCATACGCTGTAAAGACCCTTACTTGTGAGTCAAAGGTTACACAATGCGTCCCATTTAATTGGATGGTGTCAATCCGTGATTCTATATAGAGAGCGAGTAGTTACACGACCCGCATGAGAAAATGACTGGGGATCTTTGGGCCCCAGTTTCGATTTTTCGATGGAGCGTTTTAGTATATATAATTTGTATTGTTTTTTATCTAATTATTATATACATTATAAATTTTGATATGGATGTATTTTGTGTAAGCTGGTTGGAAAAAATGTATTTAAAAGCGTGAACATATACTAAATGCTTTTCCTGTGTTTTAGTGACTTTTCTTTCAAATTATCATAATTAATTTTTTTTTCAATTAAGTAAGGTTTTTAGATGGGGATAAAAAGTCAGTGTCACGAGCGGGATTCGAACCCACGATCTTCGGCTAGATACGCCGCTGCTCTACCACTTGAGCTGGAGTAACCTCGATCTATTCGGACACTAACTTCCCATCCTAACCCCACCTTTTTGAATTTTCCTTCCTTCTTGCCATTTTTCAAAAATCATGTTATTTATTTGATTCTCGGCGACACATGAAATGCCCACGGAGAGCTTTAGTGAGGTATACTTCATTTTAACTTATTAAATTCACTAGTTTTCGTGGTCCGCTTGACCAATTAATATCTGTCAATTAATTAAGGATTTAAGTTGAGATAAAAAAGTCAGTGTCACGAGCGGGACTCGAACCCACGATCTTCGGCTAGATACGCCGCTACTCTACCACTTGAGCTGTCGTGACCTCGAGGGAAAATTCAAAAGGTGGGGTTGAGATGGGAAGTTAGTGCCCGAGTGGATCGAGGTCACGACAGCTCAAGTGGATCCTGGGTTCGTATCCCGCTCGTGACACTGACTTTTTTATCTCAACTAAAAACCTTAATTAATTGAAAGATATTAATTGGTCAAGCATACCACGAAAACTAGTGAATTTAATTAAATAATTTTTATTAAAGCTCATGAATTTGTGATCTCGTTTAATTTAGTTTACAATATGGTTATTATTATTATGTTATTTGGCTTTAAGTATATTTAAGCAATAAACCATGACATTTATATATAAATATTTGGGAATAGTGCCTAGTTCTTCTGAAATGAGTCCGTTGTAACTTAATAGTCTAGATATTAAGAATGAAATAACAGTTTTCAACCTTTTGAGAAATAAAGCATAGTAAAAAAAGTTATAATTAAAGTTTAAAAAAATTGTTAACTAAACAAAACACAAAATAAGTTATTAACAACTACAAAAAAATTTAATTTTTTCGGAAAGTTAATTAATTATTTCAATGTCTATCACAGAAACTTCTATCTTGTTTCCAAACTAAAAACACTCACTTCTCTTAAATCGTTCAACTTTTTTCTGTGCTTCTTTAATCAATCAAAATTAGGGACAGCCTATTGTTTAAGAAAATACTTCATTGTGCTATTAATCAAAATAGTCGTTTGTTAATATTTCAGAAGTGTTTTCCGATATTCTTAAAACCTGTCATTTATATACAACAATATAATATATCCAAAAGTATTTATGCGTCTTTTTATGTTTTAGACATAGTAAACGTTAATTTCTATTTCAACCGTGATAGATTTGCTAATAGGAAGAAAATCGGAAACTATCATATAAGGGAAGAAATTAATACGTTATCGTGGACTCAGGTTGATCAGCAATCAGAATTTCATTGACCATTATTCCCTCATGGTTGTCAACCGATTTAAACTCCTTTTTTTGTTCGTTAATCCTTTTCCATTCGTTTCTCCATTTTTTTCTGTCTAAAGACAGCTTTCAAAGAATTATCTTTACTTTGGCTTCATCGCTTAACTTGCGTGTACTTGATATTCGATTTTTTCTCAGAGAGTATCCTGGAGATAAGGAATTCTTCGCCGAGAGTGTCGCGATCAATTGCTCTGTTCCAGAGATGTATCCATCGTTTAGCTCGGAGGGAGCCAGAAGTTATTTCTAAAATCCAAATCATTAACTTTTCATGAGCGGTTGGCCTCTTTGGCCAAAAAGAAATGCTTGTCACCACCCATGTAACATTTTTCAATTTTTTAATCCATTACAATTTGTTATGTTATGACCTGCTCTCGGCCATTAGCCCCAACAAGAATAAAATATAAAATTTTAACAAGTTAGAACATGTCCATCTTTTATTTTCTTTGACAACGAATGTGATTAGTCTGTGTATTAGGTTTATGTTTGACTTTGAGTTTGTGCGTGGTGTGTTTCGTGTTATAAAGAACTATTGATTCCAATTAACCAATTCTACGATAACGTTATTTATCTGCTTGTTCTTAAAATCAATATTAAATGGGGTAAAATTGTTATCTGCCTGACGTTAACACTTGGACGTATAAATTGTCCGTTTGGGTGAGGGCGAAACTGTCTTCACATTTCAAACAAGAAGCAATTTGCTACTTGCAATTTCAATCAGATAGATACACGGAGTAGGCTTATCTCACAAATCGCATTAATATTCCATTACGTTAATACGTAGGTAGTCTGACATATTGTTTAATTTGATGACTTTTTTTTACTAATTAACGAACGCCGGTAAAAACACTAATTTTTACGAGAAGGTTTAATTTCTTTTCAACTACAGTCCACTTCATAAATTAGCGGCCGTTGAATGACTTTTTGAAACATTGCCCAATAAATAACAAAATGAGACCAACAATTAATTACCCAATGTTTATAGTTTATTTATTTATTGCATACATAAATAAAACAACGAAAAGTGATAATGAGAAACTGAAGAATTATTTAACAAACATAATGACGGCGCAACGGTAATACACTTCGGTAAGACCGAAGTGAATTGCTGGTTTAGCATAACTCGTAAACATTATAATTGTTGGTGGAGGTCCATTTCAAACTCTCTCGCTCATTTCTAGATGATATCCCACTGTCTCTCTCTCAATAAAGATCGAAACGATGGCACGATATAGAAAGTGTTTTTTCTAAACCTATGTCACAGACCGTATCTCACGATCTCCACATAATCATTAATTAACGGTCACTAAACACCTCACATAAAATGATTACACTTTTATTACAGTGTAATCAATATAACAATAGACTTGGTGTTAGTAAAATCTATTCACTTTTTTACTGCCTTAATAAAATTATAGCAAAAAATGTATTTGTTAGAAAGGAAATAGTTAATTCATTCAAAACACCTCATTTGCGATACAGTGCACCTATAATGTCTGATTTGTCTGATAAAAACATGAGAGAATAAAGACGTTAAGATATGATAAATTACAAAAAATTACCATAATATCAACATCGGTTAAAATTATACACTCTAAGCAACGGAACTTTCTATTTGTTAAATATATTTTAAAAAATTTAAAACATTAAACTTGTGACAAAACAATATATTTGAAATTCGTAGAACTAAAACTCCAACTCTTTCTTAATTACCAGCAGAAAGCTGTTTAATAATGTCCCTAATAGCATTTCCTCTGAGAACAGTTTTTGTACTTTCAAAAGAAAATATTTAAAACATCTGATCGAAAGTAGTTAATCCCATCGTAAAATCATGGAATCATGAATCAATTAATATTATGTTTTATATTATACGTTTTTGCATTCTCTAAATAACTATAATAATGACAAAAATTACCCGACATACATACAAATGGGCTTTTTTTTCAAAAACACCGGCACTCTGAGGGTTGATATGACCTCTGCTGTTGCAAAAAAAATTGGTTAAATAATTTAAAGTCATGTGTAACTATCAAAACTTCTTGTTAAAGATTTTATTGTTTATCTTTTTTTCTTTTGATTGTTATGCATTGATTTCTTACATTGATAAATACATATTGTCTTATAAATTTATAAACCAAACATAGTTGTATTGTGAAATATTTAGTCAAAAATGTGTAAAACTTTATTTTTTCTTGTATTCTATTTGTAAAATAAATTCTAAAGACCAAAAGAATCTGCATAAATTGTACGTATAGTGTAAAATGTAACTCACGTTAAGTGGAAGAAAGGTTCACGAGACCTAACTTTGCGTGGTGAAATAAAACATTTGATCAATCAATCTCAAAAAGAATAATGAAAAACGAAGAATTATTTACCGAAAATGATAACGGTGCAGCAGTACTACAGTTCGGTAAGACCGAAGTGAATTGCTGGTTTAGTATAACTCGTAAACATTGAAATTATTGGTCCAGGTCCATTGAAAACTCACTCGCTCTTTCCCACACGATCTCTCTCTCTCTCTCTCTCTCTCCCTCTCCTCTCACTCTCTCTCTCTATCTATCTCTTCTCTCACTCTTTTTCTCCTCTCACTCTCTCTCTCTCTCTCTCTGTCTGTCTGTCTCTCTCTCTCTCTCTCTCTCTCTCTCTCTCTCTCTCTCTCTCTCTCTCTCTCTCTATCGCTTTATCTCCCTTTTATCTATCTGTCCAAGTAAATCTGTAATTGCATGTATTAAACGCCTGAAGGAGTGAAGGTGTTTCTTAATGCATCTAAACNCTCTCTCTCTCTCTCTCTCTCTCTCTCTCTCTCTCTCTCTCTCTCTCTCATACTCTCTCCATCTCTCTCTCTTTATCTCCCTTTTATCTATCTGTCCAAGTAAATCTGTAATTACATGTATTAAACGCCTGAAGGACTGAAGGTGTTTCTTAATGCATGTAAACGTTTATTCGAAAAAATGTACGCAGGCCACCGAATATCAAAAACATATCTCTTTACGAGTATATGAACTTTTATATCTGTTGAGACAAGGAGTTATTTATTCAGATTACACTAATTTATATTTTAAAAGTAGAATAGTTAGCTAACATTACGCAGGCTGAATCGGTAAAGCAATAAAATATCAACAAGATAGTTTAAAAAAACGTGTAAAGAAAGAAATACATAAAAGAAACATTTATAAAAAAATGCCCGTCATTCTTATAATTACAAACGAATTTCGTTCCAGATATAAGTTCTCTCTCTCTCTGTCTGTCTGTCTGTCTGTCTGTCTCTCTCTCTCTCTCTCTCTCTCTCTCTCTCTCACACACACACACACACACCCACACACACACACACACACACACACACACACACACACACACACACACACATTCCCTATTTCTCTCTCTCAGTCGTTCTCACTCTATCTTTGTCACTCTTACTCTCTCTCTCCCCAGATTTCTTCTAACTTTAAAAACGTAATGAAGAAG
This sequence comes from Cimex lectularius, assembly GCF_000648675.2. Classification (NCBI taxonomy): domain Eukaryota; kingdom Metazoa; phylum Arthropoda; class Insecta; order Hemiptera; family Cimicidae; genus Cimex; species Cimex lectularius. The sequence goes on from NW_019392650.1 coordinate 514,328, forward strand.
AAAAGAAATCAACGTTTATAAAAAATAAAATTTTAATTATTATGTCAAAAACGATAAGAAAAGCAAAAAAAGCAGTAGTTAAAAAATGTTTTCTTGAAGTTTGATTAATTGAAAATAAGAATTTTTTTTAAATATTTACTCAAAAATGCAATGTATTTCGAAATAATATATAAATATTTAATATATAGAATTCAGATTTAGGATAATTTTTAATTGCTATTACAAATCTGCCTAAACACCAAACAAATCAACTTCCTATTAAGTGGTTATCGCACATGAAACGTGGATTTAAATTTTTAAACTACTTTCATAACAGTAAAAATTTTAATGCAATTATGCCTATTAAGCAAAGCTCATTTCGAAATGGAAGCCAACCTTTCGCGGTGCGGGGGGGGCATTATCTAGAGCACTCCCGTTAAATACGTTCGTGACTGACTTTAGATAAGACTTTATGCCTGAAGGTCAAAAGGTCATTGCGCGTCCTGCATTGTGTTCTGAAAGAGTTTCGCTTAAATATTCGAAAGAGAAAGAAAATAAAGCCAGTGAGCAGTCGGCGAGTATCGTGTCGTTACAACGGCAAATGTTCCGATCGGCCGGCTGAGAAAGAACATGATAAATCGGTCGTAATCAATCCACGACTGTTAGACGCGTAAGAATGGCCTGCCAAAAAAACCCCGGCCCAAAATCGACTCTTAATTAAAACTCCCATGAGAGCCAAAAGTCCGATTCGATTAAACACTTTTCAAAATTGGACTATTATCGGAGAGTTCTTTATTTGAAGAACCTCGTTTATCATATATTATTTTGGTTTTTATATAATTTTACCTGTTCCTTAATCGGACAAGATAACTATTGATTTGATAGAAGATTAACATGGAGTCCACCCTCACGATTAAAAAAAACAGACACTCAACAAACGATATAAAATGCTTTATTACCTACTCAACCGACAATTTAATTTAAAATTAAAACTTTTGACAAACACATACGTACTCAAACCTATTTGGATATATGGTGCTAAGCTTATTGACCGGCCAAATATTTCAATATTCAAAGCTTACATAGTTTTCAATCTAAAATTTTAAGACTGAAAACTGTTTCTGCTCATTTTTACCTAATCAATAACACACTTCACAGAGATCTTCACATGCCAACAGTTTTTCATCCATCAAACCATATTACAGACGTTTTCATAGTAAAAATCGCGCTAATACACAAATACGATTACTCCAATCCTCAGAATTACCACGTAATCGACTGAAAAGAATATGGATAAGAGTCCTCTTAAAAGATTAATATATTTTTTTCATCCAGACCGGCTGCCAATGGGTTAGGTTTCTCTATAACGCCCGTTGAGCCACGATCATAAATTGAAATCCAATCTTTCTATTGTATATATTACATGTACAGTTGTAGATAAAAATAAATAAAATAAAAAAATATAATTTTAGTTGTTGTAGGTTTTATGTTTTTAAAAACAGTCTTTTAAATTGGCAGTGCTGGGCCCTTGTTTGTTATTTTACTTTTTGTTGACCTTCCATATTTTCAACAAATTAATAAAATAACTTGTTTATTGCCCGTGAGAAAACGATGGCAACAGGATGTGGTTTATAACAGATTTGGACCAAAAAATAAACAACAACCCTACTTTCATAAATAGGCTTATAGTTATAATAAAACTAATAAACAAGGAAATAGATAAAGGAAAATACATAGAACATTTTTTTTTTAAATAAACTGCTTATCAAAAACCAAACATCTGGTTTTAGCACTAAAAATGGTTGGCTGTGGAAATGCATATTTTCTCAGCCTTTTAAGTCGCAGATCTTCGCGAGGTTTTATTTTTTAGAAAATTTTATTCTGAACAAGATGGATTTTTATATATTTGCCTAGCTTCATTCATTCATCAGTAAATTTAAAAAGTCGGGAGCATGTTAATTTTTGCACTTTTTCAGAAAACTTCAAATTGAGCTGTGGAGCCAGGAAATCGCCCTGGAGCGGCGCCCTATAGCAATCGATAGCAAATTTTAAAAAACTTTCAATTGGTCACCTTCCACTTTGCCCGATTTCTCAACTGTTTTCGAGTTATTCGCGATTTTTAGGCAAAAAGGATGTTTTTTGAACAAATCGATCACTCTCTCTCTCCCGATTAAATTGATTTAAAACAGCCGTCTTGTTCATTGTAAAATTTTCTAAAAAATGTGTCCTAGCGTAGGGCTGTGACTTGAAAGACTGAGAAAATATGCATTTCCAAATTTTGAAAATTTTTGTGTAAAAACAGGTGGTCGGTTTATACCGTTATTTGTTAATTTTAGCATAGCATTTATGCTTAATTGTTCATATTAAAGAAACTGATTCTTATGATCGTATTATTTGAAATGGAATCTAGCAATATAAAATACAAAGACAAAAAGCCATTTTTCATTTATTTGTAATACAAAAAAAATAAATATAAAGAAACCACAGTTTTTATAACTTTTGAAATTAATGTAACATTCAACTTAGTTTTCCTTCCTTTATTTACATATTTCGAAATTGCCCCTTCAGGCATAATAGGCCTCTCCCTTTTTGTTCAATGTTTATCTTTGCTGTGTTGGGTATGTCCAATTTCTTCTAGAAATTTTTGCAAGGTCCTCATCCTATAGGTTCTTCTGTTTCTTTTTATTTTTCTTCCCATAGGTTTCCAGACTTAAACACGTTTATCTAGCAATAGCTAATAATAATGCATTCATAATATTCCCGTTTTTTTAATTTTATTCAACATATTTTTATTTCATTTTATACACTTATACATTTGAATTTTAATAAATTACTGCGATGATATTATTTTTGTTTCAAATTACAAGTGCTTAACGTTAAACTACGAGTTAGCTGTCACAGGCTAAAATTCCATGGACTTTGCCAGGACTCGAACCCAAAACCGTTTGCGTGGAAAATACGAGTCGGACGACCTAACCACTAGGCCGCCTAGGCCCGCTTAAATTTTAAACGACACTCAATAAGTATAATTTTTTTACGTCATCATGTAGTATTGGGAACAAAACATGCCCCGTAATCCCTCGATGGCTGCATACTGGTTTCGTTCCAAAGTTCAGTCTTAATGTGTGGTGATTAGTGCCATTAATCGATAATTATTCAGAAATCGTGAGATGCGGTCTGGAGTAATGTAGGTTTCAGAAAAACATTTTCTTCATCGTGCCAACGTTTCGATCTTTATAGAGATCATCTTCAGGGCCTGGGATTTACAAACATTGGTTACATTTAAGAAATACATTTAGGATGTGGAAAAGGGAATTTATACAATGCAAAATATATTTTTTTTATTCAATCAAAGTATTTCTACTCACTCAAAGTGTTTGTTTTCAGTGTAATTGTGCCATTCTTGCGTGTCGTGTGCTGCCAGTGAGATATTGCTGTTTTATGTTTATATACGCTGGATTTTGAAGGGGTGGGGAAGGAAGTCGGTATAGAAAGACATTTTTGTATAAGGAGTCGGCTTCTTTGAGGTGAAAAGAGCCGACGATGGAAAAAAAAGTTGGTAATGGTTAGGCCAGATTATCCTTTCAGCATTATATCGAAAGGGATAAATAGGAAAGCTAAATTGTTGGAAATTCGACTATGGGAAAAATATTTGATGTAATGTGATGATATATGTATGTTATCTATATTGAATTTGATTAATGATATTGGCGTAGCTGCGACTGAGTTTACATGTATCTGATCTGTAATTGATATAAACCATTTCTAAGAAATTACGTTTATGTTTGTTTTGTTCTGTGTGTAATATTTTTGGATTTTTGAAGTCGATATTGTGTTGGTGTTCAAAATGGTGGGTAGCGAGTGCTGTAGGATTTTGCTTGGGTTTTTTGCAAACACAGATATGTTGCTTTACTCTCTTGTCGAAATATTGGGATGTAAGACCGATGTAAATTGCCGGACAGTTTAAACAGTTGATTTTGTAGATTACGTCAGATTTATTTGTTATTGGTGTGGGATCTTTAATTTTGGAAAAAAGTGATTGAATTGTTTTATAATTTTCGAAAGCTATTTTGAAGTTATCGGATGAGAGAAATGTGTTTAATTTATGTGCTAGGCCTTGAATAAATGGGATGGAAATGTTTGCTGGTTTGTTTGTATTTGATAGACTTAATGTAGTATTAGCAATAGTGGAATGTGTTGGTGTTGAGTTATAGTTGTTGATTATTCTGTTAATTATGTGTTTAGGGTGGAGATTGTTATGGAGGATCTGTTTGTATATCTTTATGTTCTTGTGGTGAAATGATTCATGGCTCAGGGTAATCATTCTGTGAAGTAACCCTTTGGCCGTGTATATTATTGTATGAAGAGGATGGTGATATGTAAAGTTGAGATAGCGATCTGTGTTTCTTGGTTTTTGATACCAATCTGTGATTAATGTGCCATCTGGTTGTTTTATTACGAGTGTATCTTCGATTTCATGTGTAAATTGTAGGCGTGGGTGAAAGCTATTAAATGTATCTAATGTAGTTTGAATTTGATCTGTGGGAACTGCTGTCAATATATCATCTACGTATTTAGTCGGCTCTTTTCGCCTCAAAGAAGCCGTCGCCTTATACAAAAATGTCTTTTCTATACCGACTTCCTTCCCCACCCTCTTCAAAATCCAGCATATATGCAGCACGACACGCAAGAATGGCACAATTCAATGAACAGAAGACAAACACTTTGACAGAGAAGAAATTCTTTGATTGAATATTAAAAAAATATATTTTGCATTGTATAAATTCACTTTTCCATATCCTAAATGTATTTGTTAAATGTAAACAATGTTTGTAAATCCCAAGCCCTGGAGATGATCTCAATAAAGATCGAAATGTTGGCACGATAAAGAAAATGTTTTTCTGAAACCTACATCACACCAGACTGCATCTCACGATTTCTGAATAATTCAGTCTTAATTTTGGATAAGGTACCATGTGTGAGAAAACCTTGCGCTTTCAAAATGAATTTAAAAATAAACGAGAAATTTTAATTTTGTTGCGTAACATGGTTTTTTCATTTTTTACAATAACGTCTCATTCTAACAAGGAAACATAAAAATGATCCTTTAACGGATTTTTTAATGGATAAATTTCAATTTATTATTATTCCGAGTTATTAACTGTAATATTGACTAGACGTTTGCAAACTGCAGTGAACGTTACTTGAAGGTAATTAGAATACGTTGAAAGCCAGCATTTATTGATTTTGAACGCAGTGTCATGAAAAAAACCATTTTTATTTTCAACACAGAAAATGGTAACGTAAATAAGTTTTAAAAATGTCACACATCAATAAAACACAATTAAAAAAGCGACATTGCTTACTTCTTTTGGATTTATTATTTGTATGTACCGTACATTATATGTATATACCGACTCGCTCAGTGCGGTCCAGAAGGTCAGGAGAAGAAGCTTCGTGGACCCATTAGTAAACAAAATAAAACAACAATTAAAAGGGATCGACACGCAGACAGGGCGGCCAAAGAAGCAGCCAGAGGACCTCACGACGCTTCCCAACCTATACGCCCAGCGGATCTCAAGTTATAAATTTCAAATACGATAAAAGAAGAATGGAAAAACCGCTGGGCTCGGAAAAATAGAAATAACCCTGCCAAACCGTGTCAGGTTAAGAAAGACGTCGGTTTCTAGTTCACGGAAAATGGGTCAAAAAGGGAAAAGGTCATACTGACAAGACTACGCATAGGTCATACAAGAATTACGCACGGGAACCTTATAGCAGGAAAGCAACCGCATAGGTGGCCATTATGCAAGGATAGAGTATCAGTCGAGCACCTTTTCAATTGTAGAAGGCTCGACGTTTATAGGCAATATTTTGGAATATTATCGGACCTGTGCGTAGTCTTGGGGCATGGCAGCGGGCACAAATCGCTGTACCGGTACCTCAAGGCTATAGGGATTTTCAAATGTATATAGTTTATGTGTGTTTGTGTTGTGATTTTGTTGTGTGTGAAGTGTTTGTGTCGTGTTTATGTTAATATATTAGGATGAATGTAATTTATTAGCGTGAAAGGAATGGGTTATTTACCCCGCCCCGAGGAATATCGAGTACTCTGGGGTGAGTGTGTGATGTCTGGGGAGCAAAAGTAAGTTATTAGGGCGAATGGAGAGGGTTCAGCCCCGCCCCGAGGAATAGCGAATACTCTGGGGGAGTGAATGTGAACAGACTTCTATGTTTGTGGCAATATATATGTTATGTATTGTATGTTGTGTATCTATTCTTAAAGTAACAACCTGAGGTACGAATAAGAGGCTAACATTTTAAAATAACGACGTAATATGCAAGTAAAAGCAGAGAGTCAGAACCAGATCGAGATCTGGAGATCCTGTCGAGAAAGACAGGAAAGAGAAGGAATATACGCGGAGGGCCGACTAATATATATATTAGTTGTATGATTCAGAATTTCTTCAGTCGTTATTGGCATCAAATTAATATAGTTTTTTAAAGAGTTCTCTTTTTCTTTGAAGAAATTTTTGTATTTTCAGCTTAAGCTGACCTACCTATCTAGAAACACTTGAAGAAGTCAATTTGTATCTAAGTATTTTACGACTAAGCAATGATGTAATCATAGGGATGTGTTTACATTCCCTTGCTCCATTACGTCATTCCATTCCATTACGATTGAAAAATGAATCAATTTTAATATTTATCTCGATGTATGTCAATAATTTCATTTTCTGAAAGATACTTGAAAATGTGCTGTTGTTTTTAGAGAGTTTAATTTTATAAATTATATTAAAATTACATATTAGGGTTTTAAATTTTCTGATACAGTGCAAGATTTCTCGATAATTTTCTTTATTTTTAAAACTACAGCCTTGATATTTTTTTTACTGCCGGAAAAACAATAACTTTCCATTAATCTCACGGAAGGTTTAACAGATCAACGTAACTTTAAAGGTTTATAAGCCGTTTGTTAGCTAAATGAAAACAGATTCGCCCACATAACAGTCGGCCCGGATACTTAACCACCCGAAGAAAGATTTTATTTTCCTTTCAAGAAGTAAACTAATCAAAATCTCATTTCGGACCATCTATCTTGAAAAAACACCTCACCCCTTTTGGCATGGTCATTTCTTAGGAAAGCAGTCTGAAAAGATAGATTCGGGGAAACTCAATGGGCCCCTTGGGAGAGATGTATTGTGCTTCGGATAAACCGGAAAATTGTGTAAATAGTTTTTATGTATTTTTCTCGTTTCACACATGACCGGTCTATATTTTCAACAGAAATCTTCAGTTACGAATAAAAGCAAAATTTTAATTGTATTTCACGCATAGACCGATAGTATTACGATAATTACAACGATAACGATAATATTTAAAATAGTTTAAGCTTTATGTATATAAATTTCTTATATTTGAAAAATTTGGATATATAAAATTCGTAGGGGGATCAGTTATGAAATTAGTATATTTTTTCAGTAATCTTATGCAATAATTTAGTAATCTATTTGTCCAACAAAGCTGTACGTAAATATGTATATTGCAGCAATATATAGCTAATAATTTTCATCGAAATTGTCATATTCTGAATAAATATATAAAACTTTAGCAAACAAATAAACAATTTTTTTTAAATCAATTTTCTTTTTAAATAAAATTTAGATCAAAAGGCTATTCACTATGTTTTGTAGAAGCGTGTTTGTGGGCGTGTCTGCTGTGTGAGGATTCTATGCATATGTGATTCTGTGTTCTATAAAGATCATTACATAAACGTGTAAAATCATTTTCTGTTTGTATTAAAAAATTTGTTCTTGCGTTTTTTCATTATTATTACCTTCACTAGTTTTCGTGGTCCGCTTGAGCAATGAATATCTTACAATTAATTAAGGTTTTTAGTTTCGATAAAAAAAGTCAGTTTCACGAGCGGGATTCGAACCCACGATCTTCGGCTAGATACGCCGCTACTCTACCACTTGAGCTATCGTGACTTCGATCCACTCGGACACCAACTTCCCATCTCAACCCCACCTTCGAAATTGCCTCCTTTTTGCCATTTTTCAAATGTCGTGTAATCGGATTGGATTCTCGGCGACAAATGAAATGGCAACGTAGAGCTTTAGTGAAGTATACTTCATTTGAACATATTAAATTCACTAGTTATCGTGGTCCGCGAGTAGCGGCGTATCTAGCCGAAGTTCGTGGGTTCGAATCCCACTCGTGACACTGACTTTTTTTCTCAACTAAAATCTTTAATTAATTGTTATTATTATTCCGTTTGTCTTTAATTGATGTTACATACCAACCCACCACAATGTTTTTTTATGAAATTCACGGAAACAACTTTATGGGTCAATACTTACAAAAATAGTTATTCAGATATCGTGAGATGCGGTCTGGTGTGATGTAGGTTCCAGAAAAACATTTTCTTTATCGTGCCAACGTTTCGATCTTTTATTGAGATCATCTTCAGGGCTCAAGGTGTTTGTCTTCTGTGTAATTGTGCCATCCTTGCGTGGATCGAAACGTTGGCACGATAAAGAAAATGTTTTTCTGGAACCTACATCACACCCGACCGCATCTCACGATATCTGAATAACTAGCGATTAACGGTCACTAATCTCTACACACTTACAAAAATTTTAAAAATTTCCTAAAATCATTAGCGAATGTTCCTCTATTGATTTTGAAGCTATAAAATTTTTTTAACGTGATATGAAAGCTGAAAAGCAAAATGCTTTTTACAACAAAAACAGCCTTAATTTATATTTACATATCACAAACAACATTTTGCATTTGCTGCCAAATCTGGCAAAAAATTTTTCTACAACTGTAATTTTAAAACTGACTTTACCAAATGATGTTATTCAAGTATTTTTATTTTTGTTCAACATATTGCCATAAAATACTCAATCATTTTCGTACAATAATTGAGTCTTTAGAACTGACAATGAGTCCTAAGAAACCGGTTGTAGGTGGTCTCTCTCGGTAGTTGGCCGAACTAGAGGATTTCACCAGGCCATGCGGTCATTCGGAAAAGCTGAACGGAATTTTCACTTTAGTGGCTAAGCACGTGCGTTCGTTCAGATGCATAAATTATTAGCCTTACCTGCAGTTCCTCCTCAGCCAACAAGCTAAGACAGCTAGAAGCCCGAATCCCGACGCCACGACCAATGTTAAAAACTGGAACAGACAATATGTCAAAATTAGTTTGTTAAAAAAATGATAACATTAGGCTAAGACAATTTTCCTTTTTATTTGTTGGTAAGTGTGAATAACTGAATTTTAGTTATAAACTGCGCAAAAATGAATAGATATATTTGTAATCTATTCGGATTCTATGAATTTTAATTAAATGAACCGATAAAACAAAGTCTCCGTTCGTTGGATAAAACAAAATAGAAAATATGAACCAAAAAAATTGTTAATCCTCATTTTTAATAAGATTTACTTAAGAATAGTAAACAAGAAGATTACAAATTTTATAAACAAACACATTTTCTCGCCTTTTCTTCATTTTAATCCAGTTGAATTCTCATTAACCGTGGAAAAACAGACTTGAACGAGAAGTTCGAAATATTATTGTGAGACAATTGGAATGCTGTTATGTTTATTGATGAGTCTCGTTTCTGCCTGTTTATTTTTGCAGAAAAAACTGGAACTCACAGTCAGAATTCATCAGTAAACATAACAGCATTCCAATATTCTCACAATAATATTACAAACTTCTGGTTCAAGATGTATAAAAAGAATATTTACAATTCTTAAGTCCGTTATTGCAAATGTGGATTAATACTTTTTGTTTGTTTTTGGTTCATATTTTCTATTTTGTTTTATCCAACGAAAAAGATTATATTTCGGTTAAATTAATTAAAATTTCTAGAATCAGAATAAATTACAGATATCCCTTTTCATTTTGGCGCAGCAGCTTATTTTTTTGAGATTCGATTTAGTTTCTCTCTCTCGCTTTTTTTCTCTCTCACTCTCTCTCTTTCTCTCTCTCTCTTTCTCTCTCTCTCTCTCTTTCTCTCTCTCTCTTTCTCTCTCTCTCTCCATCTCTATCTATCTACTTGTACATCTATTGATCTATCTGTCTGGCCATCTATCATTGCCTTTTTTTTCGTCTTTTCTCATTTTGCAATCTCTGTTTAACTCTATAATGTACTTTTTGTCTCTTTCTTCTCCCACTTTCACTCCTTTTTCACTCTCTGTTTCTTCTCTCACTTCTTTCTCCCGTCCATTCTCTCTCTCTCTCTCTCTCTCTCTCTCTCTCTCTCTCTCTCTCTCTCTCCTTCTCTCCCCCTCTCACAATTATAATAAGAAAATTTCTTGTCTGTACGTTCAATTACATTTCATGCTCTAAAGAACGGGTGAAATAGGCTAAACCAGCAAAACGTTAAGGTCGTGGGAGTGTAGTATTCTGCGTCATATGAACTTATGCAAATTTTATCCCGTCACACTCAAAATATTCTTCTCACTCTCCTTCCCGCTACCATCCTTCATATGTATCACTTTCTCTCTCACTCTCTTTCTCTCCCGATCCTTTCCTCACCCCTCCTTTTCTTTTACCCGCTCACTCTACCTATTTACCTTTATCACTTGCTCTCGGTCGCTTTTCCTCCCTCTCTCCCACATTTTCTCTTTCTTCTCTCATTTTATCTCACTCTTTCTCTTTCGCTCTTTCTTCTTCTTCCTCTTCCTCTTCCCCTTCCTCTTCATCTCTATCTTTCCCACACTCTCTCCATTTCTTTTACTTGCTCACTCTATATATTTATCTGTATCACTATCTGTCTTTATCACTCATATTTTCTCTCTCACATATATCGCCTTGCCTCTCCCTCCCTTTTCTCTTCCTCTTTCCCACCCATTCTCTGACCCTCTCACTCTATTTATCTCCTTCCCTCTCACACACTCTCACTCTCTCTCTCTACCCCTCTTACTCCATTCTCTTTTAATGTTTTTTCTCTCTCTCTCTCTCTCTCTCTCCTATTTAAGAGTATTTTAAAAGTATTCTTATAAAGTTATAAGGCTAATAGACGTTTATATTATCGTAAAAATGTCCTACAAAAACAATACTAATTAATAACCCTTTTCCAGAGCAACCAGCGGTCATTTCCCTAGATCTAAATCATAACACAAATTTAAGTCTAGATATTCTATTACTGTTACATCAAGTTTTTAATAAAGTATTAATTAGTTTATTAAATTTTAAACGATATCATTTCAACAAGGGAAGTTATTTATTAAGTAACATACCTGACGTTTCAAGTTAACAGCTGCCCAAAATAAGGACCTTTTCGTACACCTTGTTTAATTTAGTGTTTTCATAACTTAACATGTTCTTTGCTTTCTTTTCTCTCCAAGTAATTATCTTCTTGAAGGAATTCCATTAATCTGGTTTCGTCTTGTAACTTTCGGAGTTATTCGAGTTAAGTGAATCCGCTCGGACTGTTTGCAAAAACACCTAACTTTCCTCCTACAAATACAATTGAATAGTTTTCAGGCTAAACGAAAATAGTTCAATGCCTATTTCTGTTTACTCCTTTTAAAAAGGGGGCGTTATCGACGTGCCCTTCAAAGTTCAAGTATTTTTGAAGTTTTGTCCTTTAAACCAATTAGACGATGCGTTTATCTTGATAAAATCTGCCCAATTTTCGAAACTCATTTCTCTTACAGACCCTTTTAACTAACAAGACATTTAAATCAATGAAATGTTGAACCGATTTTTCAATCCAAAAGTTAGTTTAAGTGTAAACCTTACACGTAAATAAAAAAGGGATGGATCCAGATCAAATGAAGATCGATCTCTTCTTTATTTAAATTGTATTGGGTTGATATTATCATTTAATATTGTTACACGGTCAAATTTCTCGTTTATTCCTTGAATATTAAATTACCTGAGTGACGTAAGTTTTTACACAATGAAATTAGAAAGGGTTTATTTTATAAATATATTACATAATCTACCACTTATGGTGTTTTTCATAACTTAACATGTTCTTTGCAAGAAACACAATCTCCTTCATTTTATCGTAAGCTAATAACACACTCCTTAAAACGGAAAACAAAGATATTAGAAAAACAAACATTATGACGTATTTGTATGCTCAAGAATAATCAACATTTTAAAACATTCATACAAGACAAAAGGAATTGCGTGCCAATAAGATTATTCCTTATATCCTGGTAAATAATTAATTTCTAGTTAAATTGAAATCATTACGGAAGAATTAGAACAGCCATAAAACATTTGTGTATAAAATGTTTGTGCAGTTGATTTATCCAATTGGATCTGTCAATAAATATTCAAAAAATGAGAATTGTCATTCAATCAGGGACGAGAAAATAAGTTGTGTCAAACATTCAAAAGATCACTGTTTTTAAGTTAATCCATATTTGCTTAGTGGTCATAATTGGCCGTATTAATTATTACAATCAATTATTCTTTTTATCTAAGGATTTTCATCTCAATCAAAAACGTTAGATAAAAAGAATGACTAACTGTTTTTAAGTTTATTTACTTTTTGTCACTAAAAAAATATCAGTGCAATTTTAGAAAATACAATTTTATAGAATACTATATATATTTCAGCAAAATCTCGATGCTTACCAATGCGCAGGATTTGTTTTTACAAACATATTGTCGAAAAGCATAAAAATTCATGCAAATGAATCCAGAAATAATCCTCAACAAGACTAAAAATATAAATTTCACTGCTAACAAATACCGCGTGAACTTTCCAGGGGGACAACTGTGTAAAGATGATGGAGAATGATTGAATGATTTATATAAGCTGACTCAAATACTCACGTTCAAGCACAATTTTCAATTTTGTTGAACTCGGGTTCAACTCCTACACGCTCTCTATATAGAGCCAAAGAATGACACCCTCCAATTATGTAGGACAAAGCGGGAACCTTTCTCTACTTGCAACCTAATTCCACATATGGTTTGTTGGCCCATCAGCTTCTCGGATGATCCGACCGATATCCGACTGATATTTATTTGCATGTTTCATGGTAATCATTGTACAAATTAAAATTTTATTAAAGACACTCGAATAACCCGAGAACGGAACACGGCTTATGCGATATGATGCTAAAGTTTATGATGAACATAAAACTACAAAGCATAAAAAAATGGCCTACAGATCGACAGAATATTAACTTTTCTTTCGAGAATAACATAATCTGGGACGTATAACACAAAAACAAAAGGACATATATACGAACTAACACTGTAAATATCCTTTAACGCGCGCAGTATCAATATGCTTCTATATTGAAAATTTATTGAACCCAAAAATAGGTTGTCTTGTAACTTTACACTTAAAAATTTGTTATTACCACGTCTTCTTTCACTAAAATTATTCAGAAATCGTGAGATGCTGTCTGGTGTGATGTAGGTTTCAGAAAAACATTTTCTTTATCGTGCCAACGTTTCGATCTTTATTGAGATCATCTTCAGGGCTCAAAGTGTTTGTCTTCTGTGTAATTGAAGATGATCTCTATTAAAGATCGAAATTGGCACGACAAGGAAAATGTTTTTCTGAAACCTACATCACACCAGACCGCATCTCACGATTTCTGAATAATTATCGATTAACGATCACTAATCACCACACATTTCACTAAAATTTGGTATATTTAATGGATTTTAGTGAAAACATTAAAAGAAATAATTAATTACTATTTGTTTAATTTTCCCAATTTAATTTATGTAAATGTAACTAGAAAGTACATAAAGTGTTCTACTGTTTACTATTCACCTTGTACAAAATTCAAAGTTGTACAAAAGGTAGGTTTTAAGGAACACTGTAAATAAAAAATATACATTAATTGATAAATATTAATTTTATTGAAGAATATAGTCATGTATTATAATTACCCCGTAGTACTGAATGATTGAGCTGCGAGTCGCACTTCCTTGGAAGCTGTCCCGTTTCATTTCCGATCACCTGAAAAAAATAATCATTGTTGATTCGTAAAATATACAAACTAATAACTAAAATGTTGGTCAATTTGGTGCTAATCTATGAAAAAGCTTTTCGACCTTAACGTTCGAATAAATGAAACAAAATTATACCTTATATACTAATTTTATTCATGAATTGATATATTTCTCATCACTTTTTTTTGGAGTGTGATAATATTTTACGTTTATGTTTTGATATAACGTTAAAACAATTCATGTTCACGGTTATCGTGATTTTTTTATAATTATGTTACGATAGCGCTAGATCGCAAAAAGCAACTTCAATTTCTACGTCCTGATTGGTTATAGTAATTATGTGTAAATGAGGCGTCTGTTTTGAAGTAAGAATTTTGACCTGATGTCAAGTAGTCTTTCGAGTTGAGTGTTGGGGTGACAAGTAAGTCTTTTGTGGATGTATACCAAACAGCGGTCGACATCGGCTGCTGGGAGAGGAACAGAGATGTAGAGCATTGGAAAAGAGGTTATACGACGAACGGTGAGGATTATTTGCTAGGATTTCGCTTCGTTGAGTCTGTCATTTCTTCCATTGTTCCAAACAGAAGAGATGAACCTGGAGGCTTCTGAAGGCAACTGCTGGGTCTGTTTTTGGATAGAATGGTAGTGTAGTCGCCGTGTATTAGAAGTACTGAATCAGGAGTGATAGGAATGAAGGTCTGAATAGGTATGGGACTATTAATACTTTTAAAATTCTTCATTTACGAATTTATCGGAGGTGTGAAGTATGCCAAATTGGATTTGTAAATTATTTATTATTTAGTTTTTTTGCCGATGTTTCGAACTTTATTCGTGACATTTTCAGAGCATAAAGTGTGGTGCTAGTCCTGTAATGTCACATAGGTGTTGTGTCACTGCATTTTTTGCCTCGAAGTTATCCCGATTAAAGGTCGAAACTTCGGCAAAAAATGAAAAAGGTGTTTTTCTAAATTATCTCATTCTCGACCGCTCCTCACGAATTGAACAATTATTTTTTAGTCTTCACCGATGTCTCGATGTCATTGTTGATGAATTTGTTAACATCATTGATTATGAAAAAACATATTACTTGGTTTGGACAAAGTGACATCATGGAATCAAATGGGAATTTGTACTGTAATGTTGTCCGGATTAATGGCGGTGTTCGTCCAGGTTTGTATCACATCACCTCTCCTTTTTAATATTTAGAATTTCCTAAATGATCTTGAAGGAAAAAATCAAGGTTTGAAAGTAAATAGAATTTTTTTTAATAACATAGGGTCAACACTGTCTTACTTCAGGCTAGCAGATTTACAAGGATTATTAAATCCTGTCAATGTAGAAAGTCGTACCATGGGATTGCGAATTAGCATGAAAAAAATCTAGGTAGTTCTCTGTACTTCTGAAGGTTGGCAGTGATGTAATAAAGAAAATCACCTCATAAACGGGATGCTACGATAAATACAACCAAGTTAAGATCCTTCATGTAAATCTTTTTATGTTTTACGAGGGTTCGAAACAGCAGTGGTTATATAGCCGAGTGCCGGTGTTTTTGAACAAAAGCCCATTTGTAAGTACGTCGGGTTCAAATGCAGGGCCGCTGGATTCGAACCCGGGACCTTTACCTTACAGTGATGAGTGCCGTGTCAACGCCTAAACCGTTGCGGCCACCGACGCCCCTCCAAATCTTGCTAGACAGTTAAATGTGCTAGAAAATCCTTTTAGAAAGTAAGGAAAGTTAATAAACCGGGACTTATCTATCAGACTTCGAGCTCGAATACTTTCATCCTATGTAATCAGTATACTTCTCTATGTCTTCGAAACTTGGACCATGACAGACGCACTCTGCTGAAAACAAGAAGCATTCGAAATGTGAATGTATCGAATTTTGAAAATACCTAGGCCAGCGAGTCACTAATGAGGCTGTATTACACGAATAAAAAGCTATCTATCATCAATAGTGCAAGGCGAAAAAATTGTCATATTTGCGACATATAATAAGCAATAAGAAATACCATCTATTGCAGTTTATCCTTCAAGAAAAAAAATATGGGAATAAGAACATTTTGGTTTCAGAATTTAAGTCGAAAGTTCGCAGTGAGCATAGTTTTTTCTATGTAGAATGACTACTGACCGCCCATATATACGATCACATGGCGCATGTTAGTATATCGAATATTTTCGATAAAAATGCAAATTAGGAGAACAAAATGCGAATTTGAATATCGAAACATTCTGTCCGAGATATTGGGACAATGTTGTTGGCAAAGCGAGATGTGCGAATTTCAGGATGACGATGCTGTTCAAAAATTAAAATAAAGTCATGAAGGTCACTTGAAGTTTTTATACATATTCACTAATTTTCGTGGTCCGCTTGACCAATTAATATCTTTCAATTAATTAAGGTTTTTAGTTAAGATAAAAAAGTCAGTGTCACGAGGATTCGAACCCACGACCTTCGGCCATTGTGTTCAAAATGGCCATTAATAACCTAAAATGAAATATATCTTCACTAAAGCTCTCCGTGGCCATTTCATTTGTCGCCGAGAATCAAATTGATTACACGACATTTGAAAAATGGCAAAAAGGAGGGAAAATTCAAAGGGTGGGGTTGAGATAAGTGGTTAGTCAGTGGTGGTGAGTGGATCGAAGTCACGATAGCTCAAATGAGCAGCGGCGTATTTAGACGAAGATCGTGGGTTCTAATCCCGCTCGCGACACTGACTTTTTCATCTCAACTAAATACCTTAATTAATTTTTTATATATAGTTGAAACCAATACGTCCGAGCCTTTGAAATGCTTCTCTAGTGAAACAGAAACATCTTTCACAAAGTAACGAAATACGTCGAGGTGTGAAAAACCCTTCTGAACAATCGGACAGATTTTCGTTGGGCTGGGTGCCAAGTAATAAAGTTCGACACACTACTGAACTAGACTTGAGGTCCATGTTGTTTTCACTCCATATTTTGGAACGCGATGATATTTTTATCCTTCGAATTTGCTGATGAGAAAATATTGGTACGTTATGACTGGCATACATTTCGGCAAATTCATCAACAGCCTTTTCTTTGTGTCTTTTTTGTTCTGATCTACATTTTTTTGTAACTCGTCATACAATATTGCATTTAAGACAAACCTAATAAAACATGCATGGGATAAAGTTGAAGTTCAATAACTAAATTATTGAAATGTATTTTAATTGAAAGGTACAATATTTTAATCAGAACTTCAATGAAAATCAATCACATTATATTAAAAATTTGGATATAATTGAATATAGAAATCTTTCTTTCGATAAAAAGGCTTTTTTCCTCTTAAAGTAATTTTTTCTAAAGGATTTTATAATGAATTACTTTGTTAGATAGTCGTATAGCATTTTTATTAATAACGCTTAAGTACAATCAATAAGATAAACACCTTTTCAAAGGTAAAAATAATCTGCTCTTTGGATGAAACCACTTATTTTCCCTTTACAAAGGTTTATATAATAAACTAATTAATATCGTAAAGTTCAACATGAGAAACACTTTTCAAATATGCAAATAAACTGCTCTTTGTTATTACAAAAATTATATTGGACCAAATCCTGTCTGTTTTAAACTATTTTTTTATCCTCTCCAGAGAAGCTAACATATTTAGATATGTAAACAATATGTACAACAATCATTAAATTACTCTATAGATGCATAAAACTTATATTAAAATACTTTTTTAACTGGCAATAATCTAAATGACATATCGTTTTAAAAATAATTACATTCATTTAATCTGTTGATCTAAATTAAATTTAATTCACCTCTTGTGAGTTTCTATTTTTAAATTTAAAAAGGAATTGTAGAAACAAATAAGTGGTTTTCATTACGTGTATGTTTTTAAACGACTGCTTAAGATTCACGCATTAAATTCAAAAAAGTTTTATAATATGCAAAAAATAGGTACATATCTTTTGAACTTTCAAAAGTTAAAAATATAAAAAAGCCACGGTTTAAATGGAGTTTTCTATACAGTTTTGTGTAGTCAGTGCTGATATAGGACGACAAGAAAGACGCACAAGAACAAACAATATCATATTTAACAATTAAAAACTTGATTATGTTATTAAGACTAAATTAGTCTTCATTAGTAATATTTAGTTTATGACAGTTATCTTGCAATTGTTAGTGCGACATGCTACTCTATTTTTCATTAGGTGATTTAGCAACTAAATTTTAAAAATGATTGGTGTCGATCGTTTTTCTCAGTCTTCCAAATTTTGCTTGTTTTTCCTCTAGGGATATTTATTATTTATATATTGATATAATTTTTTTTATTATTTGTATATTTTGCCTTGACTCAGAAATGGGATCGACGAACAATAATTTTAGGTTGTGGGTGTTCTATTGGCCAAAGCCATGCTGTACACATAAAAATTATTCTTACCATTACCATTAAAAGTTTTTCATTTAGAAAATATTGTACAACGATGAAAAAAATTCTAGCAATTTAATCTGCACGAAATATGTACAATATTAGTGTTTTTTAAGGATCTTAATAATTTCTATGTGCACTGTTTTTCTTTCTTTTTTTCATTTTCATACGGAGTGCTCTAAATTCAACTTTCGGTTCACACATGCTTTCATTATGCCATATTGCAATAACTGTAATGCTTTATTTGCGCCTTGGATGTGCATTATTAAGCTGCCGTGTTAGTACTGGTAGGAAGCTGTTTTCTAAATTGAACTTTACTTTTTCTCTATAACTCAACGATGTTAAACAAAGAAGTACGACTTTTCATCTTGGGCTTTCCACTCCGCATCATCCGTCATTGGGATGCTTCCTAAAAATACGAAACAGCAATTTTAGATATACAATTTCAAAACTTAAATGTGGGATTTTTTTCTAGTGTATCTTGAACCATGTTTTCTTGAGCGACAGCTGTACTGCCTTGTTTTCAGCTGTACGAGCTGAAAGCCAGAGGTACCGATACACAATAAAATGCATTTAAAGGTTACTTTGCTCTAAATTTGTAAATTCTAAGGATTTTTTAACCTACTTTTTAAATAACTAACCATAAAATATTTTTGAAAAGCATATCTAGTATAAAAAGGAAAACGAAAAGTAAAAATATCTTTATATTTTTTTCCAAAGCTTTTTACATACTTTATTAGTAGTGAAGTATGACAAAAGATTTAATTATACAATATTGAATAACTACATAATAACTATAGTATAGTAAAGTAATTCCTATCATACGGGTTTTAACATCCAACGTTGGGCGTCGCGAACGAGAGGGTCAAGTAATTTTACAATACTTTCTGCATATTATTCGACCATGGGCTATTCGGGGATTCGAACCCAGGACCGCTAGCGTGGCAAATACGAGTCGAATGACTCGTCCACCGAGATCTCCAAATTTATTGTAGTAATATTAGTACAAAATTATTGGATATGGATGAATTAAAAAGCTTCTTTGCTTGTTTACTTTAATGATAATTTTATCTTGGTTTTTTTGTTTGTTTTTGTGGCTTTATGAGGGATATTCAGCCAGATTCAGGTACCAGTGACTAACAATCTAAGTAATAAATCTAAGAAATAAATAGATAAATAAATACGCTAATAAATATATAAATAATCGGATAAACAACACAAACACTAATGTCACAATTCTTAAAGTATTTGTTGAACAAGGCGTCATACACGTCCGTGTCACCCTCTGCCTGCAGCGAGCTTAAGCTCAGTGGCCTTTTCACTAGCCCCAGAGCCTCCAATTCTTTCAGAAACTGTTCTCGCGTGGCCTCATATTCGGTGCATTGTAGTAGTATATGGTCAAGGCACTCTTCTACTACGGACGTTGCGCAGTTTGGCGATGTTCTACAGTTAACCCTGTATAAATATGAACCGCAGATGCCATGGCCAGTTCGGAGTCGTGTAATTGTTGAGTTTTCCTCTCTCTATTTCTTGAAACCACGGTTTCTTTTGTAATGCTGGGAATAATGAACGGTAGAACTTCCCTGCTGTGCCCGTATCGTACCAATTTTCCACTTTCTGCGCACGTCTCTTTTGATATTGTTTGTAACGTCTCCGACGGTTAGCTGCACAGTCGTGGGAGATCCTTTAATGGTTGCCTCCTTGGCTAACAGGTCGACTCTTTCATTATGTTTTATACCTGCAGTCTAGGATTTTATCCAGACCTTTTATTGAAAGTGCGTAGCTGGCATATCGTTCTGAGACTGTCCGTCATAATCCCAATTTTTTTATTCGGTATATTCGCGGAATTTTCCAGCGCTTTCAGTATGGCTATAACTTCTGCTGTGTAAGAGCTAACAAGATTAAGAAATAGGTGTTCTCGTGATACTTGTTCGGACTGTCATAAAATGCACAACCTGCGGAACCATTAAGTTTTGATCCGTCTGTGAAGATAAGGAGGTGATCTGGGAACTTTTCGCAGCTGTCTGCGCTGAAATGCATTTCTAGGAAATTGGTTGGGCGTTCTGTATAATTCAGTTATTGACAATTTCGCTTATTATTGCTTGATATTCCAGCGAGAATATTGGTAGTATCGGATTTTTGTACACAGAATATATTATTGGAACTAGGGAGAGAAACAATTCGACTATAAGCGGAGCTTTTTTTCTTTCGCCAATATCTTGGGGTTAAAAATTCAAAAAGACACGACAAATATTAGAGGTAATCATTGCAATCATTATATTCATAAGGAAACTTCCCCGGAAGCAGAAATGGGTGGGAAGATCAAAGTTGAAATGAATATGCGAGATCCTTGTAATTAACTTGGCCATAACTTATCTTAAATTCTCATTTATAAGCAGTCAGGAACCTTTAAGGAAATCCAAATAATATCAAAACATAGTTATTACGCACGCTTTTTGTTTTGTTTTTGTTGATGCCTTTTGAAAAATATTATTATCTAGATAGCGAAGGTGAAATAGTTATGTTGATTTATAGTGAAATATAATGGGCAATAAATCGTATTAATTATCCTACCTAGGTTAAAAAAAATATATGCGATTTTTTTCATTGCCAAGAAATATATTTTCTTTCAATAAAAATTCTATATTCATTACATTTTAATTAAAATTTTTGTTTTATCCCACATTTTTATGTGGGATAAAAGTTAGAAAAGTATTGTTTCCTAAACTAGGAAATACGGATAGATTATGTTATTTGTACGGTGAGGAATCTTTGAGAGTAAAAAGGCGGATAATAGGCTGTTTCAGTGAACTACTTTGTCGGATTACGACCTAGCCGATAGTAGGGAGGAATATACTCTCGGAAAAACTGTCTAATGGGCAACATCAACATGTCACGCTACTTTCCTTTCATAGAAGTGGAAGATTCAAGAAAACAGATCAAATAATTTGTAACAATTCGGTTCTTCAGTTTGTCTGTACGTTCACATACTAAGGAGTTCACCCTTATCCAGTTCTGGAACATTTTTTAACAGGAATGTCTGAATGTACTTTAGATAGATAGATTTTTGTTTTAGATAACAAGCTTTATTTACATTAAAGTATAGTATATACAATATTAAAAGCATTTTACAGCATGGATGCTTATCCGTCTGCCGGAAGTTGGCTGTTCTTTTTCAGGCGAGCGAAAAATAAAANGGCAGGCCTGCCTCCTCTTCTAAACACCATTATCTTTGATTTAGCCAGGTTGACAGTGAGATTCCATTGATCACAGTATGATTCCAGGAGACTAATATTTTTCTGCAACCCAGTAATACTATCTGTTATCAAGATTACATCGTCAGCATACATTCAAATCTTAATAATTGTACCGCTAACACGGACTCCAAAATCCAAGCTAGACGGGAGATCATTCAAGAATAAGGAAACGAGGGCTTAGGACACATCCTTGTCTCACACCGCAAGATACCTCAAAAAATTCGGAAATACCTCCTGACCCCCTGACCGCACTCTTAGTCTGTGAGAAAATTGCCTTCTGAATGGACTCTGTTGGGCATATATATTATTTAGGGCACTCATGTGGTGATTTTTGTTTGTTATTATTCATTGAGTCATAATGATATGATAGTCATGTTACGCTAGGCTATTGATGCTATAATCTCAGTGCAATATTGAAGAGCAATAAGTATAAATCCGAATCCTGCTATGGGTGAAAAATCCATAAAAATTGCTTTTGCAAAAAACAGTTTGAATTTCCAAGCCTATTAAACATTTTGTACCCCGACAACATTATGATAATTCACTAGTTTTCGTGGTCCGCTTGACCAATTAATATCTTTCAATTAATTAAGGTTTTTAGTTGAGATAAAAATTGAAAAATTGAGAACAAATCTACTGACAAAATTTTTCATCAGCGTGATAAGTCATTTAAAGCATTTTTCAATAAATATGACAAGCTTTGGATATATGATATCTAAACCAGTGTCATTTGTTGTTTGCCTTTTATCTTTTGTTTTATAAATGTCAAATGAAAAGGTTAACATTAAGGAAACATTTTTCGCTGATGTTGTTCGATGAAATAAACGCAATTGACATTTAGAAAAAAGGCATAAATATTACTTTCACCAGACAGACAAGAGCGTGGTTAACAACTCCTTTCCGTTGTGAACCGGAAATTGATAAGCGGCACGAAAGGACGAGTGCTTATTTTAGACATAAAACGCTCTTTATCTAAATTGCGACATCTTTGAACAAGAATAGCCTTGCCATTTATCAAAACGCAATTTGAATCCTTCATAACAAAAAAATTAATATTGAATCAAACCACTAATTAAATTATTCTCTAATTAATTAAACCTCGATTAAACATTAATATTGGAAATGTTAAATATCACCGATTACTGCAACGCTTTATTACATATTTGGTATATTTAACTGTTTTCCTTCTGGCACAAAAGTACGTAAAAACTCTACTCTTTAGGTTTAAGATTTATCAACATTTATTCTTAACAATTAATTAAGGTTTTTAGTTGAGATGAAAATTGAATTGAAAATAATTAATTGTAAAGTATTAATTGGTCAAGCGGACCACGAAATTAGTGAATTTATTCTTAATTTAAAAAAATAACAGATACAATTATTTATAGTTTAGTTTTTAAAAAATTATAATCCCCATAAACCAATCTTTTATACATAATATAAATACATATAGTCAAATTTTGCATAATGTTGTAGTGGTTATTATCTATTTCCTAACAATATTTAATTATCTGTTGTTTTTTCTTTATTCTAGTCTTGTTCGTTTAGGAGATCGATATCGAGTTGTTGGTTTATTATTAACTCATAGGGCTCACTGAATAAATTGCAGCTAAAATTAAATGTAAAGGTTTCTGCGTTTTGTTGGTTTAAAATTTTCGAATGAGACTCCTGAAAGTTTTACTTACAAGAAAAATTGCTTTCAACGCAAACCGTTTCGAAAGATAACCGTTTCGTTTTAAAGAGCACGTACTTGACGTAAAAAGTTAGTCGTCCTTTTTCACGCTTTCAACTTTTAAAAGGACTCCCATCAAGAATTTATGCTCATTACAGAAAAAGGGTTTGGCAAAATGTGAGAACTTTTATTGCAAGTTCATATACAGTTTTCGGATATAAAACAAATAATTTTTAACGGGCGCGCGCGGGTGTGTGTTACCGCAAAAATAAAATAATTGCAGGATTGTGCTGAAATTTCTCTGTGTTTGTTACACAAGAAGGGGTGGAAATTAATCCATTATTTGAACGTGTACCATACTTGAATATTTCTCTAATGGTGCAAATATTTTCAGAAAACTATGAGGTGGGCCATTGATCTTCTTGTTTTTCAACCATACACATATTTATATAAATCTTTATTGGGGGCATCCGTTCACAAGGCGATTCGATTCATTATGTTATATTTTTGGACAGGCAAACTGCGTTTTAATTTTCTGCTTCTCTCTTTCAGGAAGCAGACATACTCTAGAGAGTGTGCTTTATGGCTTTGAAAGCTTTTCAAATTGTTTCTTCGAACCGGTCCTAAACCAAAGAAAAACAATAAATAAATCTCTCTCGTTCATCAAAGCAAAATTACACATTTTATTATACATAAATCATATATACAAAGTATTTACTACTAAAAATAGAAATTGCTGTTCTCACCTGGCTTTTTTCCTTAAATTAATATCTTGTAGTGGTATTTTTAAAAATATAATATTGTCTGTTGGATGATATTTTACTTTAGTCAGAATTATTTTATTGTCTGACAATCACATCCTTCATTTTATAAACATCAGTCTTAGATACTTTATTTTCTGAATTCTCTTGTCTTTTCTTTCAATTTTCAAATGTTCTCTTTTAATGACAGTTACTTTTAATTTTAGATTGTTAAGCTAATTATTTAGCATGTATTAATGGCTATATTAAAACCTAATCTTTAATTAGGAGGCAGATCAATAAAAGAACAACCAAATGTAATAACAAATTGACACTTTGTGAAGTTTCAGTTTAGTTATTGTTCAGGCCAAACAAATAAAGAAAACAGTCACAGTTGGTAGAGGCGCCTCGATATGAAACATCTCCGTCAACTCTCTTGATGGAACTTGGCGAAGGGTTTGATTTGATTGTTTCCATCTTGGACGATTATTTGTTAAGTTCAAATATACAAGAAAATCTTTTAAAGGCTACGGTGAAAAAGAGGGGGAAATCTGATGGGACAAACAAATTTCAAACTCCCAAGAAAAACATTTATTCTCATTCCAAGACGAGAGGTTTTACCTAACAACTAAGGCCCTGCTCCATTTGTTCTTGCGCGTTATTGCCCCGTGAAATCACACTGTCACTCGGAGTGTTTTTTCCTGTTTGAGAGATTCGAATTGAAAAAAAGAGAGAAAGAGAGAGACTAGATTGAAAGTGGGTCTTGATTAAATGTACCTATTTATTTATGGATCCCAAGCCAAACGTAAATTAGTTCATAAAATAATAAATCATTTTTATAAGAATCTATCATCAAAGGCTTTTTCTTAAACCAAAGATAAAATAATATAATTATGAATGCCAAAATGCCTAATTGGAATATAAAACTAATATTGCATTCGCTTAGTTAATACAAATATCATTACAATATGTAAAGATTTTCAAAACTAATTATAAATTTCCATAATATCAGAAAAACGTAGTTTTCTCGTTTAAGAACATTTGTAGTCTTTTGTAGTTAAATGCAAACTATATACTGCCCCCAAAAATAATTAAAAAACATTAAAAGTTAAATTCACTAGTTTCGAGGTCCGCTTGACTAATTAATACCTTTCAATTAATTTTTAGTTGAGATAAAAAAGTCAATGTGACGAGTGGGATTCGAACCCACGATGAAAAATGGCAAAAAGGAGGGAAAATTCAAAAGGCGGGGGTTGAGATGGGAAGTTGGTGTCCGAGTCACGATAGCTCAAATGGTAGAGCAGCGGCGTATCTAGGCGAAGACCGTGGGTTCGAATCCCACTCGTGACACTGATTTTTTATCTCAACTAAAAACCTTAATTAATTGAAAGATTAAAAGTTAATTGCAACTTGTACAGTAAATTCGTATGCATGTATAATTTTGAAGGAGCAATTGATCATTTTTTATGAAGGGGAGACTACCGTGGATCACGAATTTCAATTAAACCATTTTTTGGTGATACAATTATAGTTCGAAGAATATTGGACACGTGGGCGAGCTTTCTTGACAATAGGCTCTGGAATTAAAGAAAAAATTAAGCTAATTCAAATTTTTTACCATATATTTTTCTGTCTGAGTTTTATATGTACTTTTAAGTAATTATATGTATACCCGTCGATTTTTTTGACCCATAAATATTTCTATTTTTTGGCTACGCTAGCAAAATTGAGATATTATCCATTTATAAATGAATAAAAATGAAACGTTTAATTTTATATGTCTAATTTATTTACAAACGAAACGAAACGACCTATCCACCGAAAACCTTACAACAGTTTAGGACCTTATAAGGCACAGGTAATGGTACAACCTGGCTTCTGTAAATAAATTAGAGCCAGAGATATAAAATAAAACGTTTAAATGATTTTTGTTAGTTTCGACGTTTTTTATTTTTTAATGTTCTAAAATTTAATCATTTTTAACACAGGCTAAAGGCAATCCAGATTTCTAACGGTTTTATGAAAGTTCAATTTGATTAAAATCTAGAGAAATTATGAATTTTTAGGTGGAATATAAGGGAAAAAATTAGTTCCGGAAAATCCAGCCAAAAAATGTATATTTTGTTTACCATAAAAAATACGTATTTAACGACATTGAAGAATCGTTAATAACCAAATTGATTTTTTAAAAAATTTTGTTTTACCTAATTAACTAGAACTGTATTTGCTTTTAGACATCTAATTTCATTTAATCCAAGCCTGCATATAATTTTCTTATTCCAGGTCAAAAAATTCACTGATATCCTAAAACTTTAAAGACAGAAAATCATATTTAAAAAACGATATAACCTCTTTTTCAGCAAGAACTCGTACACAGTTTAATACTACTATCACTAAAAAAAGCTTCATTTAAATCGGCGATACCACATCCGTCACCACCCCTTGTTAGCATAATAACGGATTTTTCCAATAAGTAGTTATTTTTAGTATATAATATATTTAAAAATTCATGTATATGTCAAATTGAAGAATATAGATATATTTACATAATAATATAATAATTATTTTAAATATAGAAAAGATACTTTATAACATGTTGTGACATGTTTTTAACTAAGTGTTACCTATATGCAAACCCATATTTAATAATTTTATTTAATACCATATTAAATATTTTTTATGTTGTTTTTACATATATTTTCCCTCACAAATTTTCTTTTTGTCTTTTGTTTATTAATATTGGCCCATGGCCATTGGGCACTCTCAACACGACACACAATAATGACACATCTACACAGAGAGCAAACACTTTGAACCCGGAAGATGATCTCAATAAAGATCGAAACGTTGGCACGATAAAGAAAGCGTTTTTTCTAAACCTATGTCACAGACCGTATCTCACGATCTCCATATAATCATTAATTAACAGTCACTAAACACTAAAATGATTACACTTTTATTACAGTGTAATCAATATAACAATAGACTTGGTGTTAGTAAAATCTATTCACTTTTTTACTGCCTTAATAAAATTATAGCAAAAAATGTATTTGTTAGAAAGGAAATAGTTAATTCATTCAAAACACCTCTCAGTGCACCTATAATGCCTGATTTGTCTGATAAAATCGTGAGAGAATAAAGACGTTAAGATATGATAAATTACAAAAAATTACCATAATATCAAATTATACACTATAAGCAATGGAACTTTCTATTTGTTAAATATATTTTTTTAAAATCTAAGCATTAAACATGTGACAAATCAATATATTTGAAATTCATAGAACTAAAACTCCAACTGTTTCTTAATTACCAGCAGAAAGCTGTTTAATAATGTCCCTAATAGCATTTCCTCTGAGAACAGTTTGTGTACTTTCAAAAGAAAATATCTAAAACATCTGATCGAAAATAGTTAATCCCATCGTAAAATCATGGAATCATAAATGAATTAATATTATGTTTTATATTATACGTTTTTTCATTCTCTAAATAACTATAATAATAACGAAAATTACCCGACATACCGACAAATGGGCTTTTTTTCAAAAACAACGGCACCCTGAGGCGTGCATATGACATCTGCTGTTGCGAACCCTCGGTAAAAAAAATTGGTTAATTAATTTAAAGTCATGAGTAACTATCAAAACTTTTTGTTAAAGATTTTATTGTTTATCTTTTTTTTTTCTTTTGATTGTTATTCATTGATTTCTTACATTGATAAATACATATTGTCTTATAAATTTATAAACCAAACATTGTTGAATAGTGAAATATTTAGTCAAAAATGTATAAAATTTTATTTCTTCTTGTATTCTATTTGTAAAATAAATTCTAAAGACCAAAAGAGTCGGCATAAATTGTATGTATAGTGTAAAATGTAACTCACGTTAAGTGGAAGAAAGGTTCACGAGATCTAACTTTGCGTGGTTAAATAAAACTTTTTATCAATCAATCTCAAAAAGAATAATGAAAAACGAAGAATTATTTACCGAAAATGATGACGGTGCAGCAGTACTACAGTTCGGTAAGACCGAAGTGAATTGCCGGTTTAGTATAACTCGTAAACATTGAAATTATTGGTCCAGGTCCATTGAAAACTCACTCGCTCTTTCCCACACGATCTCTCTCTCTCTCTCTCTCTCTCTCTCTCTCTCTCTCTCTCTCTCTCCCTCTCTCTCTCTCTCTCTCATACTCTCTACATCTCTCTCTCTTTATCTCCCTTTTATCTATCTGTCCAAGTAAATCTGTAATTGCATGTATTAAACGCCTGAAGGAGTGAAGGTGTTTCTTAATGCATGTAAACGTTTATTCGAAAAAATGTATGCAGGCCACCGAATATCAAAAACATATCTCTTTACGAGTATATGAACTTGAATACAGTATATATAAAACTTGAAAAGTATATGAACTTTTATATCTGTTGAGACAAGGAGTTATTTATTCAGATTACATTAATTTTTATTTTAAAAGTCGAATAGTTAACTAACATTGCGTAGGCTGAATCGGTACAGCAATAAAATATCAATTTGTTTTGAATGTTAAACAAGATAGTTTAAAAAACGTGTAAAGACAGAAATACATAAAAGAAACATTTATAAAAAAAATGCCTGTTATTCTTATAATTACATACGAATTTCGTTCTAGATATAAGTTCTCTCTCTCACACTCTCTCTCTCTCTCTCTCTCTCTCTCTCTCTCTCTCTCTCTCTACATTTTTGGAAATGATATATATGTACATACATAAAACCTATTATTTGTTTTATATGTCTAATGTAGACAGTGTACACCAAAATATTTCAAACGTACGTAATAGAAGGGCAAGAACTAATTATGCAAACATTGCATTTAAATGTGAAGCCTTAAATAAAGAGCGAGCACCTGTATTACCCATGAAACAACAGGTCCTATGTAAGAATTAAATATATATATATATACATATTTATTATTATTTTTATTTAAATGTTTAGGTGTCATTTTAAAAAGTCAGGTATGAACAAATTTTCCAGACTGGTTACAATTGGACTCACCTCATGCCTTTCTCGACACTTTTCCCCTCTTTTATCATTTATGGACGGATGATTGAAGGTTCAGTTTGTATGCGCCTTGGAATATGCGGACGCCATGACGCGCCAGGTCGGCTGGCTGACACGGGACTGGGCTGCAGAAAGTGCACCAGAGACCTCTACGACGACATGCTGAAACTACCCCTTGGCCCTCTCGACGAGTCCACCAGCCACCCCCTAACCGGTCGATAAATAGAAAATTGTATTTTTAAGTTTGTTTTTATCTTCCATCCAGGAACGGGAAAGAGCCGTTGTGATTTAATTTATCACTAAATACATCAATTACATCCAAGTTGAATGTGTAAATATTTGTCATCCTTAAAAATAATATAAAACCAATTATATGTTTATAAACAAACAAAATATACAGATTTCTGTCATAATTTATCATTCCCTATAATCATATTAAAAAATACTTTACTGTGAAAACAGAAATGATTTCTTTAAATTTTTTTAAAATAAAAACCACTCTTCATCGAGTTTTTGTCAGTATTTCTCGCTGTATTCTGAAGATGTCAAAAAAGTTGAAGAGTTAAATGAAATGTGGCGTGCTCAGCGCAATTTTCTATGAAAATGCTCCACTATGTCTTGCAACACCCTTATCCATAATTAAATACACCAAAAATTGCATATTTACGTAAATTACATAAAGCAATAAAACAATTTAATAGGATCGTTGGTAAATATGTTTTTTTTAAACACATGATAATTACCTATAAGGGACAGAAATTTGTTCAATTAAACCAATTCAAAAATGAACCACTCCTCACCTAAGGGGATTTATTTGTTTCTTTACATTTCGTTATATATAATTATATTATAATTCATTCTGATTTGTTGTCACTATAAATTTTAAAAGCCTTTGCTTATGCCTATGCCTAAACTATGCCTATGCCTATGCTTAAACCCCCAAAAAATTATTTTTCTTTATTTAGTTCGAACTTATATTTTTCTTATAACGTAAATAAATACTTACAAGGAGAATCCCGGATTGCCGATTGGAATGATTTTGTGTGTGTTTGTGTGTGTGTTACTAGGCTAAAAAATAGTAGACACGTATCCAAGCCTTCTTGCCAGTGGGGGTCCTAGGAGCTGAAAAACGAAAACTATTTTCAGTAATTTACATAGTTTTTTAAAATATATGTTTCTGCCTTCGTTGTAAATGTATTTCAAGGTATATATCAGTCGATTTTTTTTAATAAAAAAAATAATTACATAATTGTATTAAAGCAGAGTAGATATATAAGAAGTTATAACAACAAAAATAGGCAAACAAATTTGTTGGAAAAAATTCTGTTTTCCATTTAGTATCTTTTAAAGGCCTTAAATACCAAATTTCGTTGCAGTAAAAAGTAGACATTTTTTTGGCTGGATCAGCAATTTTCTCCTAGGAGTTTCATTTTAAAATTCTTAACTCCTTTGAACTTTCTCCAATTTCCAGATCTTATAACGTTGGAATGCTAGATAGTTCTACCTTCAGCTTCGTTCAACAAGATTTTGATTTTATGTAACTGTAAATGGAAAAAATAAAAATGAAATCAACGAAAACTCCTTAAAACTTGTATTTTATACATTGCATTTCAATTTATTTATTGGCAAAGTTATGCCATTTGGAGTAGTTTTTAAAGTTCTGAACCCTATTAAAAAATGTTTCCTTTTAAAAGAAGTATAGCAACATCTCGGCATACCTTTTAAATTCATAATGTTCAAAAACCCCTTAAGCCCCAAATACGATATCTATGATGACGTGCGTTACAACAAAATGTTTTTACCTATTTCTGAAAAAACATGAAACAAATCAATCTGCAGGCAAGCAAATTCGAGCCACCTATTGAAATGCAATACATATATTTATTTTGTAACCGCGCGTCGTAGCAAAGTAAATAAATCTATTTATATTTAATTACTTATCTAATTGTTTTTTAAATTTTCATTTAATAGAATTTTTATACAATGCAATATAAAGCTCATATTTCCTTGTTGATAAGTAAAAAGTGCAAGGATTTTTCGATTTACAAGGAGGTACACTTTTAGAGAGGGTGGTTCAATGAAATTGTCCGAATGCTAAATGACAAAAGAACTTTAAATTTTAAAAAAATGTAAATATATCAAGACAATGTAATATTAACAACAAATTTTGAACTTCTCTTTAATTATGTAATAATTAACTTACAATTAAGTTAACAGTTTTAATTAAAACATTTTATTCTTTTTCCGTAAAGTGGTTAGTATTTTATTTTTAACGATATTCTCCAAAGCCCTCCAGTTATTGCTTTTCTTTTTAAAGAAGTAATTCGTCATCACAGATTTTGAATTCTTCAGGTACGTCTGACTGCAACGTTGTCCCCGGCTTCAGCACTTTTCACGCTGAACAAGTCGCAGTTGTAGGCGACAAACTCAAAATTGCTGCCGACATCTAAGTGACTCACTTTTGTGCACACCCCGTAAATCAAAGTGTACGATGTAAAAAACGTTGCATCTTGGTCAAAATCTAAAATCGAAGTCAAAATTAATATTCTCTTTTTTCAGGTTTCAAACGTAAATTAAAACTTGCTTAATTATTAAAAAAGAAACGGTTATCTTTTACATCATTTAACAACCAGATTCTTTATCCTTTTTCTTTTCACGTAATTTGAAGGAAAATATAAATATACTCATAAAAAAAATGTTTTATGTCAAAGCAAGCAAATTCTTCATTTGATTAAATCAAAACACACGTAAGATAGGCTTTGTTTACTTCTTTCTGAAAAAGGATAATATTTCACCAAAAATATCTAATATTTATTTTTTGTGGCATAATATTTAAAAACATACATTGTGATTATACCCTAAATAATCTTTTTATCAACGAATGTAAGGAAGGTAGCTTAGTTCTTCTTAAAAATAAATGTTACTATTTACTATTTTTCTGTGCTTTTCGAATATTACATACCAATTCAATATTTTTTCATAAAAAATTCAATTATTACTAAATATGGTAAAAAAAAAAAGGACTTACTAGTAAAATGCTGAAGACGATGGATTTTCCACAATGTCTTCCACAGTGGTCTGGGTGATTTTAAATATAGAAAAATGGGCTTGAAACATCTAAACAAAACAAATTATTTACTAATACCTTTTTAAAAAGATTAAACTCTATTACCTTTTATTTTCAAATTATTAACCGAGCACTCTTAATTTGCTTCTTTAGTTGTGCAAAACAGTGAGACACTTACATGTCGGAAACAATTTTGAGTATGTTCTCGACAACCACAACTACAAAATGTAAGTGCGGAAGCCGGAGACAACATTACAGACGGACATACCTGAAGAATTCAAAATCAGCGATAACGAATTAAACCTTTAATGTTCCAGTTTTTCAACGGTGCGAAACAATGTCGAATGCCATGTCCTCAAGTAAGTCCCAGAAGCGATCCGTTACAGCACTGCATGGCCGAATTCCCACAATTTAACAAAAAGAATCACCAATTTATGAAATTATTTAAAGATTTTTGTTATATTTTGTGAAAATAATGAAGAAACAGCTGTTATCAAATGTGAAACCACTTTGATATAAGTATGTCAACATATGCTCGAAATTTCCCCTTTATGAATTTATTTTTATATTGTTTAAAACGAGGCGATAAACATGCTTAAATTTCTTACATCATTGTTTTTTTCTTCATTTTATTGGTAACCAGCCTAACAGCCTGGGAGAGTTGGTAACGACGTCATCCTATGGTCAACCAGAGTTGACTTGTCGATCAGTTGGAAATAAACTAAATTTTTGCTTACATGTCTAAAAAAGTTGTTCATCCGGGCTAGCAGAAATGAACAAACTTTTCCTCATCCTCAACAACAAAAAAAGTACAACAAAACAAAAACCTCATTTCTGAATAATTTATCAGGCCTGTATTTACCTATCTATCCTCTGTATGGTCAAATACATGTGCATACACGTGCGTAGTAAGGTTCAAGTCTGAAACAATATGTTAAAATACTAGGAAATTTTCCGA
Source organism: Cimex lectularius (assembly GCF_000648675.2). Lineage (NCBI taxonomy): Eukaryota > Metazoa > Arthropoda > Insecta > Hemiptera > Cimicidae > Cimex > Cimex lectularius. The sequence continues at coordinate 547,390 of NW_019392650.1, forward strand.
GTGTATACATCCAAAAGTTTATAATCTTGATTTAATAGAGCTTTTCCCATCATCAATGAAATTAAAATTACATGTAAACACGCTTTAGCTTTTCTATAACTACAAGGATTTTTATTTGTTTTCTTATTTATTATGTTTGTTTATTTTGAGTTTTTGGCGCAATCCATTACGCTGACGCCAAATTAAATATTTTTTTAAAAATCGGGTCCCGAAAATTAAGGAAAAATAAAATAACTGGAACACCACACCACCACCACCATCTCAAAAATGTAATAATTGGGTAATGCAACTCCAGCTTAGTACGGAAGTGCTGGAACCAGGTAACAGCAGCTCAAAAAACATCGGCGTTTGCGTCTGCTGAAAAACTTTCAGAAGAGACGAATTTGGCCGAGTTGAAATTGTCGAAAAGGTTAAGTAAACAGTATGGGCTGCTTTCAATAAAAAACGTAAATCACAATTTACTGTTGGCAAAATGAATGCTGTTAACTACCAAAAAGTGATGATTTTTTTTACGTTTATTATATAATTAAAAGAAGAAAGGTCAATTTTCCAACAAGATAATGCACCACGGTACGGTCACGAAGCAATGGATGTAGAATTTTAGTCTCAAAAACATGGTTTGGACTTTGAGTTTCAAACGCAAAAAAATCCAAATTTTTTTAGGAATTTAATAAAAATTAATAAATTCTTCATCTTGGTAAAACTTTCCAAAAAATGCTCCAAAAAACAAGTAAAATGTTCCCAGAAGACGGTTAAATATGGTAAAAACACGCCGTGGACATAAACTTTTTTTTACGAGGGTTCCCAACAGCAGAGGTCATATCAACCCTCAGGACGCCAGTGTTTTTGAAAAAAAGTCCACTTGTAAGTATGTCGGGTTTGAATGCAGGGCCGCTGGATTCGAACCCGGGACCTTTACCTTACAATGATGAGCGCCGTGTCAACGCCTAAACCGTTGCGGCCACTTACACCCCCATAAACATTATTAAAAGGAAATTTACATTTTAAATAATAAAAAACGATTTTAAGTCCATAGTTTGTCACAACTTTTTTTGATATTTTGTTCAATTTCCAGCTGACACATGCAATATCATTTGATTTATAATATTCTTATAATATAATTCTTTCAGGCACAAGTATTTATACGATATATTACGAAAAACAGGCTTTAATGGACGAATAAAAAATAATGTTTATATGTGCTATATACTACCTACTTATTATGTTTTCCCCTATTGAATTCATAAAACTATATTATATATTATGTGTATTATAATAAAATAGTTACAAATATAAACATATTATTTAATAAAACGTAATATGTTTGTTAAATAATTTCAAAAACTATATATATATAATTTACAAAGGTTTTTTTCTTGAGTTTATACTTTTTCACAGTGCTGTATATATGTACATTATTTATGATAGATAGTAATTTTAATAATTTCACATGGTAAATCGTAGGCTGGGTCATTTTAAAAACATTGAAAACAGTAAGAACATTAAAAGCAGTTTCGTACAATAAAAATAATATATAATATGTAATTAATTTTGGCGAAATGACTTCACTAAATAGTTTGAAATTTATCTTTGTATGTGTAGCATTTTATGAAGGTAATGATCAATTGATTTTAATAAATATTTAAATTCTGATTAAAAGAGAAGTTATATTGCACTTTGGTGGTTACCAATCATTTTAGTCTATCGTCGCAGAGTTGGTTTGTTAGTGTTTCGGCATTTCGCCATTTTCCGTGTTGGACCTGAGAGCTTTCTTGGCATGCTATGCTTTTTTCTTTCTACGCACAATACCAACATTTTTACGCTAACCGCCGCAAAAATTGGAATTGAGTAAGATAAAATGGAAGTAGCATTTTGAGTAGACACGTATTGAGATTTGAATTCATTTTAAAGTAAGATGATCTTTGAGGTATCGGTCTTCAAAGACAGGATTGGGGTTTGCAAAAGAAGATTAAGTTTTATCTCGTATAAATTTTAAAAAATAACTGGATAGAACAGCTTTTACTTATTATTCAATCTTGAAAGGCTGTTATCGCCTAAAAAAAAGGGAAATACGTGTTAATCCAAAGGTGCTAGGACAGGAGTTTTATACTGAATGGAATAACAGTTATAATTTCAGAATTTAAATTCGTTTGATGAAACAATTTTATTGTCAGGCCAATTTCAATACGATTTGTGATCTTCATATATGATGGTGAGATTCTGAATGTTAAGAGAATTTTGATATTTTTCCGTGTTGTCTGAGGGATGAATGAACCTTATTTGAATTGGGTCGTTACCGATCATTATCTGGTGGTCTGCATAGCCTCGGTAGGTTGGTCATGGCAATTTCTCCATCTTATTACTAGACTCAAATATTTGATTTATCTATTTATTTATTTTTGCTGCTTTATTGTATACTCATATCGATTTAATATAATTTTAATGTAATGTTTTATTTTGTTTGCTTTAGTTACATATTATCTTCTATTACAACCGACCTCCTCTGAAAGCCATAATTGGCTATAACAGAGAAATTATAAGTAAATAAATTTTTCCATCTTCGATGGTACTGTGTGATTTCTTGTGAATTGAGATGATTCTTGTGAATTTGATTTCTTGTGTCAGCGTTATCTTTGTTTGTCGCTAATTTTTTTCGGGGGGTGCATTGTTCTGGAAGGTCCTTTTGTTTTTTAAATTAGTACCGAGTTTGAACGGCGTGAAAGATGTATGTGGCCTGTTGCTAATTTTTGTTTTGTCAGTTTCAGTGTTAAATGTTTTGTGTTTGTACATTTCCAACTTTCCAGTATGCTCATTTTTCTTTCTATTTGTACGTAGTGAGGAGTTTCATACGCGTCTGTATCGTTGAGGGTTCATGATGGTTTTCTGTGAAGTGAGTCACGCAGTCAACGGGCTTATATGTTCTTTGTAACTGTTTTTCATTTTTGATTCTGTCTGTCTGACGTGTCTCCGCATTCCCATGTTTTGGCGTTGATGGCTTTCTGTTTGTGATCGTGTTTTCAGTGCTCTTTTAACTCCTAATTTGTTAAATAGACTTGTTAGTTGTTACTTTTTTCTTGTTTGCAAGCGTGGTCAAATGCTGTTTGTTCAAATGTTTATATAGTGCCTTTTTGTTTACAATTTTGTTGATCGTGTTTATTTTTGGATAAAATAAGTTTCAATTAATTAAGGTTTTTAGTTGAGATAAAAAAGTCAGTGTCACGAGCGGGATTCGAACCCACGATCTTCGGCTAGATACGCCGCTGCTCTACCACTTGAGCTATCGTGACCTCAAGCTCAAGTGGTAGAGCAGCGGCGTATCTAGCCGAAGAGCGTGGGTTCGAATCCCGCTCGTGACACTGACTTTTTTACCTCTACTAAAAACCTTAATTGAAAGATATTTATTGGTCAAGCTGACCACGAAAACTAGTGAATTTAATAAAAATAATTTTTATTGTATTTAGTTTGTTTTCGTATTTCTCTTTTGTCAGTAGTTTTCATTTGTCTTATATTTTAATGCTGTCATTCTGTCGACGAGATATGATATGATGAGATATGATAATTTATGATGTTGTCAATCGCAGTTCTAACACAACAGACCTAATAAGAAAATCAAAAAACTACTAATTACAACTAAACTATTATCGTTTGACTGACAAATACTGCGAGGATAGGCAGATCAGGCCAAATTAAGATTCTTCAACCCTCAGACCTCATGGAGAAATCTTATCATAAAATTATATTGTTAATTTTTGTTATATCTGAAAGGTCACAAGTCACTTTGACCCTGGATTAAAAAAAGAGGTAAAGTTTACAATTTTAAAACTTAACCTAAATAATGATTCATTTGCCTGGCAATGATCACCTGCTTAATACTCTACTTCGAAATTTCGTTAGTAAATGTTCATTAACTTAATAAATATATATATTATATATATATCATTTGTTATCGTCCGGTTTGAAAATAAAATACTTGTTTTCCTGCAAATATGTAACACTGTTGGTTTTAACAAAAAATAACAACGCTAAGTGGTGAATGTTAAAAAAAAAATATTGATTGTAACTTTCCGTTGTTAACTCGATTTTTTTTTTTTTTTTTTTTTTTTAATCGTCTCTACTGGTGTCTTGTAGAAGTGAGTCAGGCGATTTTTCGGATCTGAACAGCTTGAAAAGATCAGGGAGCTCACATTCATCGTAATGCTTGTCACTGAAGTAAATCTATAAATAAATTTATTATTTAAAAATATCGGAATCGATGCCACAAGAGTCAATAAAAATTTATGACTTATCCGGTTTTCAGTTAAAAGGTACTTTAATTGTTTCAAAGAGAAATAATTTGTTTTGTACGTCGTGAGGAGGGGGCGAAAAAAGACACGAAAAGTTGAATGTTAAAAGCTAGCTTTAAATTTTCTCTTTAACTTTGTAAGATCCGGCCCTTTGCCTAAAAGCTTGTAATCTTTGGGCAGCTCAGCCTGACAATAGGAACGATCCGCGAAATAAACCTGTAAAAGAAAAAAAACGGAAAGCTCAGATAACCAGATAAGCCATAAACCTTTATAATTAATTAATAGTTTGCAAATGGAAATTTGTGTTTGGGTCAAAAGGGGAACAAAACAGTGTTGAATAATGGCCAAGTAGGACGATGTAGCGTTGGGATTTATGACGCTAGATGGAAAGTTAGGGAGCTTACACGATTTTTCTATGGTCGAAAAAGAAAAGCAATATTTCATCGGCGAAAAAGCACAAATATTTCATCATTTACAATTTGAATCTGTACTAACCCTTCTCAGCCTGCAGTTGGGATGAATGTGAATCCGGGTGCATTCCTGAAATTTTGTGCCGTACAGCTTGTTTGTAAGATGCTGTAAATTGAGCTCTAGTTGATTCCATTCCGGTGTAAGTTCCATGGCAAGGAATGACTCGAAGAGACCTACTTTCTTAACAATGTTCCCGTTGCTGAAGTGAAATTTTCTTTTCATGCTGTGATCATCTAAGACCTGTATCGTAAAACAAGGCCAATTAATATGACGACCATGCTGTTTTTAAACAATAAATCTTAACTATTGTACAGTAAATAATCAAATTACAAAACTTATCGCCTTAATTCGTCAACCTTAGTCATATTATTTATTCTCCCTATTTATTAAATATGTACAAACTACAATATTAGTTGTAACATATGATTCTTTGATTATTATAAATGTTATTAATAATATTTAGAAATTATCTAGCTTTTCCCAAAAATAGTATAAAAATAAAAAGGTTTCAGTTTGTAATTAGACTTATCAAAGAGTACAAAAAGACGGTAACTTAAGGGGTATTGAACAAAGAAAACAGAAGAATGCTTCCAGGAAATGGCTTTCTATTTCCTTTTGCTCTGCGGTCTGACCTTGCTCCTTTAATGTACCACTTATCCCGATGACAATGATCCCGTTCCACTTTGGCGAACGTTTCAAACACACCGAAAAGGAAAATATTCGATTGCGAGAAATTACCTGGTTTAATCGAAACGTCCCTCGGACTAGACGTTGGTGGAATTTGTCATAGTGTATTTCACAGTTTAACATAAAACTCGATAGATTTATTTATAACTTCACTAATTTTCGTGGTCCGCTTGACCAATTAATATCTTTCAGTTAATTAAGTTTTTTAGTTGAGATAAAAAAGTCAGTGCCACGGGCGGGATTCGAACCCACGACCTTCTTATTGGAATTGGAAGAAGATGGTGGGTCCGAAAATTGTTTAGTTACAAAGATACATGCCGCGATCTTTTGAACACATTAAGGGTAAAAGATAGAATGACAGTTGTCAACTTTTGAAGGAAAACATCTAAAGATTTTGAAAATCTTTCGGAAATGGTTTTCGACCGAAGGTGTTAAAAGAAAACACAAATTTACAGATTCAATTTTCCCTACCGTAAACACTCCGGCTGCCCCGGAAAATACGCCAAACTTGCAATGTTACGCAACATTGTATCACTGAATCCCGATTCGATGGGACTCAAAATCTTGTATCGAGTAGATACCCTAGAAGACCGCAATACCCTCCAGATACAAGGGGACATGTTGCGGGGCTGAATCTCAACACGCCTGATTCAAAGAAAATTCATCCCCCCAACAATGACACGCAACTTTGAGTCCAAGTGTGGACTAGGCTTAATTGTTTGAGACAAATAATTGTAAATAGATGAGTAATGTGTGGAACACATAAAACATATGAGATATTATATACTTTGCTATTTAGATTATTCCACTCGTTTTCAGTATTACTGAAATAACTTTGAAATTCTTTGACTATGTCTGAAATCAAAACACTGGATTTTTCTTATAATAACAATTATAATAGCCCTGTTAGCAATTCATGCTTCGATGAAAAATATGAATGTTGTGATGAAATGTTATGAAATGATAAATAAGTCGCATAAACGTGCGCGTGTGTGTGTGTGTGTGTGTGTGTGTGTGTGTGTGTGTGTGTGTGTGTGTGTGTGTGTGTGTGTTTTCCTGTCTGTAGTAACCTTAAGAGACAGGGAGTTTATTTACGCCTGCTGTGTGTGCGGGATCGAAGGAGAAAGTTAGATGTGGAGAAGATAAGAAAGAAAAGCAGTTAGAAGGCAAGAGAAAGAGATAGAGAGAGAGAGAGAGAGAGAGATAGAAAGAGAGGGAGAGAGAAAGAGAGACAGACAGATAAAAATTCAGAAATACAAGTAGAGAGATAGATAGACGATAGAAAAAGAGAGGGGGAGAGAGAAAACGAAAGATAGAGAAAGAAAAATTTCGCGCGAAAGGAGGAGCAGGAAAAAGAAGAAGTGATAAGAATATAAGTGGAGTCGGGGAGAGAGAGAGAGAGAGAGAGAGAGAGAGAGAGACAGAGAGAGAGAGAGACAGAGAGAGAGAGAGAGAGAGAGTGAGAGTGAGAGAGAGGGAGAGAGAGAATGAGTATCCTGTTAAATAAGGAACTCTAGATTTTTACGATTACCTTGTCCTCAAATAAATCGCAGGAAATTTGGTTTTTACGGGTGCGTTCCTAAAATTACATTATTTTTTAAACTTAAAAAGAATTTATAAAAATATAACTTTGTCGTTTTACTAAACTAAGTACGATATGGTGAAAATGTATCATCAAAATACTTTAGTTTAAAAAAACATGGAAATTAAGAGATGATATTTTTACTAACATCATATTCAGAAATTTTACATGTAAATTTGCTTTGTTTTTTAACTTTTGTTACTCTCAAAGCCATAATTGTTTATACCTTATTAAAATTGGACAATGCGCAAGGAGCAGGATTATTTTAAAAAATCGCACAGCAATTTTCAGATAAAGCAATAAACTTCTAAAAATACAAAAGTTTATAGTTTTAATCCCTTTTTTGATAGAACTCTTTTATATTATAAGATGCAATTGTATATTTACATCAAAGCTTTTGTAACAACTGCTGTTTTATTATCTATAAATAGCCTTTGATATTTAACATCATTAGGAAAAAGTTTTTTTTTTTATAGTTGAACTCCTGTACAGAAAACGTTAGTTTTGTGTGTCTAATAGAATTGGTTTATTATGAAGGTATTTTTAAATTATTCTAAAAACCTTGAATAAACTGGATTTGTTTAAATTAAAATTAATATATTTATTCTAATATAAGCCCCTTATTAAATTCGCCATTTATGTTAATATACATACATAATGGACGTGAAAGAATCAATACAAATTAGTAAGAACAAAGATCAAGAAGCGACAAATAAGAAGAAACAGCAATATAGTTGATTTAAACAAAGGAAAAAAATCACATTGCTTGGTTTTCAATTCGTAAAGATTCTTAGATTGTCCAAAAAACGAGGAATATAATTGTTTTAAACTGAATGTATTTATTGTTGTAATTTTGCCTGCCGGAATTGTATCAATGATGGACATCAGGCAGGTAGAGTTTGTAGTCCTTGGGAAGATCGGACTCGTTATAGACTTTGTCTGCAAAGTAGAGCCTCCTGAGGCGACAGTTGGCATGTATGTGCACCCTTGTGCACTCGACGAATTCGGTTCCGTACGCCTTCCTCGTCAGATCGGCCAGGCTGAACTGGATCTCATTCCAGTCTGTAGTCAACCCGATCGGGACCCAGCACTCGAACGGCCTTATCCTCGAATGGTATTTGAAGTTGGAGAGCGTGAATTTCCTTTTGATATCGTGGTTGTCAAGGACCTGTCGGGAAAACCACGGATTAATCAAATTTTGTTTTCGGGGCGGAGTGTTTTCTTTAAAACAAAGAAAACAAAAAGTGCGGGAAAAAAAGAACGATTACAAGAACCTACTAATAATAGAACCAAGCAATGAAATTTTTAATATTGATTATAACTACTTATTAAAAGAGAAAAAGGGTTTTTATAAATGCATCTACTTTACCTACAAATTAATGATCCATATGACGTTGACGACTTGATTTACCTCCACGGGTTAATTACATAATTCAGTATATCTTCAATACATTCTCATTTATTTAAAAAAATTCTTAGGTTGTATATAATCCACATTTCAATTAAAAAAGATTATTGATTTCAAAAATTTCGGTTTTTTAAGAGTTTAAAAAAAATTCCACTTTGACTTCCTTACCCAAGATTTGTACTTTAGTTTAAAAGATTCCTGCAATGCTGGTTCAACCATTGTACAGTTTTTGTAAGGACCTCGATTTTATAATGATACAATAATATTGATTCTTGAAATTAACAATTGTTCAATACCAAGGATATTTGTCATACCTTAAATATAAACTATTAAATATGAACGAAAAACCTTATTTTTTATCAATTAATTAAAGTTTTTAGTTGAGATAAAAAAGTCAGTGTCACGAGTGGGATTCCAACTCACGATCTTTGGCTAGATACGCCGCTGCTCTACCACTTGAGCTATCGTGACCTCGATCCACTCGGACACTAACTTCCCGTCTTAACCCCACCTTTTGAATTTTCCCTCCTCCTTTTTGCCATTTTTCAAGATGGGCAGTTAGTGTCCGAGTGGATCGAGGTCACGATAGCTCAAGTGGTAGAGCAGCGGCGTATCTAGCCGAAGATCGTGGGTTCGAATCCCGCTCGTGACACTGACTTTTTTATCTCAACTAAAAACCTTAATTATTTAAAGATATTAATTGGTCAAGTTGACCAAGAAAACTAGTGCTTATTTTTTTATAGAGATAATTAATACGAATTAATGGTGATAAATGATAAATTTTTATAAAAAGATCTTGAGCTAAAAACCCAGAATCATTAATAAATTCATTGAACAAGAATCCTTACAATGTACCAATTCAAAAAGATCCCTTCATTTTTATATCGAGAATTGGAACTATAAACCAATTTATTTTTATATAGATACATTCAAGGTTCCTTATATGTTTTATGGTTAATTTGAAGTAGAAAACCTATTATATTTTTATATCAATCATTTAATGGAGAATTCTTCATTTGTATATAGATTTTTAATCAGAAACCACATATTGTTGATTAATAATAAGAACGGGGGGCGTCGGTGGCCGCAAGGTTTAGTCTTTGACACGGCGCTCATCACTGTAAGGTAAAGGTCCCGGGTTCGAATCCAGCGGCCCTGCATTCGAACCCGACATACTTACAAATGGGCTTTTTTTCAAAAACACCGGCACCCCGAGGGTTTATATGACCTCTGCTGTTGCGAACCCTCGTAAAAAAAAAAGAAGAAGAAGAAGAAGAAGAACGAAAAAAACCAAATCTAATTTTTTTTAAGTTGAAAGAGAATCTTTACATTTGTGAATTTGAGTAGATAGAGTAGATAGTGATAGAATCTATATATTTATACGTTATATTTTTAAGGATATTTTGAAGAAGAAAAACGAAATTCTTACATTGATATTTTAAACAAGAAATTCAACATTATTATATCAAAATTTTCAAAATAAAACGTCATATTATTATTTTATAGATACTTTCTGCAAGATACCTTCATTTTATGTCGAAATTTTGCACGAGAATCTCCATATATAATATCAATATTTGTGTTAGAAAACCGACTATTTTTTTTTCAATATTTTTAAATAGAACATCTACATTTTATATAAAATTTTGAAAAAAAAATTCCTTATATATTTATCAATATTTTGAACTAGAAACTTCTTATTATTATATCCAGTTTTTGAACAAGAAACTCCTCATCATTTTATTAGTATTTTAACTAACTAGTAGATTTTATCAATAATTTGAATGATAATGTATTGAACTATATATATTTTTTCGCATCATTATATTATTCCTTTAAAGGAGAAACCCTGCATTTTTATACCAATTTTTTTTACTATAAATTTTACATTATTTTATTGTTATATTAACCGAGAATCTCTAATTGGTTTTGTCACAATTTAAGCGGGATCGATGTTTTCATCGATAATTAAAAGAGAATTCCTGCTATATTATGACGACGATTTGCACTAGAAGCATCACATTAGTTTGGTACTTAGAATTAAAAACTTCACATTATTAGGTTGGTTTTAAAGGAGAAGCCCTACATTTTTGTAGATAATTTGATAAATCTAAATAAAACTAAAGATCGCAGGCCAAACCCCATCATCTACTAAAGATAGTTTTATCAATAATTTTAACGAGAAACCTTTTATGTTTTTATCGATAACTGGAAGGAGAAACCCTACTTTTTATCTCGTGATTTTCAACTAGAAACACCACATTATCGTATCGTTTTTTGAAATAGAAAGTTAACATTATTATATTGATATTGCAAACGAGAAACTCTTCCGGGTTTTATCAATTGTTTGAATGATAAACCCTGTATTTTCACTGATAATTTATAAAAGAAAATCTATATTCTTATATCGAAATTTTGAACGAGAATCTCTAGTTGTTATCATCAATAATTTGAACCTTGAACCCTTTTATTTTTTCCTGATAATTTGAAGGAGTATCCGTACATTTATACAACGAGATAGAATCGATATGCCATACTATTGGGTTGTCCGGAAAATAATGCAGGATTTTAAGTTTTCATTAAAAAAAATCTATATAAAATATTCTGTTTACGTTTACAGGATTACTCATTTGTATGAATGTCAACACTTATTAATCCTCTTCCAAATGATATTGTTTGTTTACCTCTGTAGCATTCCGCTACTTGGAAATAATTCAGTCATCCTTATAATGTCAAAGCGAGAATTTCGTACGATTTTCTTTTACGAGTTTAAACTCGGCCGAAGCGGAGCCCAAACGGCTAGAAACATTAACCAAGTCTGGGGCGAGGGTTGTGTTAATGAGTGCACTGTGCAAAGGTGGTTTAAAAAATTTCGGGAGGGAGATTTCAGCCTTGAAGATGAAGAAGGTCGTGGAAGGCCTTCCTCTCTTAATGATGATGTTCTGCGATCAGTGGTGGAAGAAAACCCCAAAACAACTGTTCGAGAACTTGCAGAGCAACTCAAAGTCAGTAAAACGACCGTCGCTGACCACCTCAAGGCGATTGGAAAAGTGAAAAAACTCGAAAATTGGGTTCCACACTCATTAAACGATCGCCAAAAAAATCAGCGCTTTGATGTTTGTGCATCACTTCTTTGTCGAAACAAAAATGACCCATTTCTGGCCAGAATTGTTACATGTGACGAAAAGTGGATTCTGGACAGTGGCTCGACAAAGGAGAAGCTCCAATACATTTTCCAAAGCCCCCAACTCATCAAAAAAAGGTAATGGTTACGGTATGGTGGGCTTCATTTGGTTTAATACACTACAGCTTCTTAAATCCTGGCGAAACCATCAATGCTGAATCATACTGTAACCAAATTAATACCATGCATCAGAAATTGGCAGTAATGAAGCCCTCTTTGGTCAATCGGAAAGGGCCCATTTTGTTGCATGACAACGCTCGACCACATGTGTCACGTGTAACGTCACAAAAATTATTGGAGCTTGGCTATGAAACTTTGCCTCACCCACCCTACTCTCCGGACCTCTCGCCTACTGACTACCATTTTTTTAGACACCTGGACCACTACTTACAACACATAATATTCAAAAATCAAACGGAACTGGAAAATGCATTTATTGACTTTATCAATTCTAAAAATTCTGAATTCTACTCAGACGGAATTAATAAGTTACCAACACGTTGGGAGAAATGTATTGAGAGTATGGGAAATTATTTTGATTAAAGAACATTGCTTTAAAGTAACTAGTTTCTTTTTTTTTGTTTAATACCAAAATCCTGCATTATTTTCCGGACAACCCAATATAATAATAACTTTTTAATATTACTCGATATGTTTATATCAACATTTTGAACTAGAAACTACTTTACATCATATTTTTATTTATTTAAAATTAAAAATTCCATATTTATTCTGTCGATAAATTTAATGGGAAGCTTGATATTTGTATGTGTAGATTTTGAACTAAAAACTGCAATAAGTTTGGTATTTCTTTTTTTACATCGATTTTTGAACATTTTTATATATTTTGTACATTTTTATATCGACATTTTTCATCGGACACCTGTCTATACTTAGAAAGAGAAGCAATTTTTGTTTCAAAATATGTCAACATTTTAAACGAAAAATCCCACGGGTTTAATTTTTTTTATTAGTTTTCACAAACACCCAAATATTGGCCTAATTTGTTAAATTTGGTCCAGATACTTGCCAAGTCAATTTACCGATACTTTTTATTAACGATTGTCAGCTACAATTTTTTTTTTCATCTCAATTAAAATAAATTGCGCGATAAAAAATTAGCATTTCCGATATTTTAGCATTTTAACGATGTTCTATCATCCGTCAGCAGTGATTGATTGATAAGTAAAAAAATTCTAAGTAAAGATTAAATTTAGAAGTGTTTCATATGGGCGGATTATTGATACTGAGTTTCAAAATCAATTAAATCAGTTTTAAATACCAATTTTATCTATTGATTAACGGTATTGGGCAAAAAGATAACACAAATAAAATTTGCCAAGTGGTGGAGTTTCACCTGTAAATACGTACTATCTTTTCAAGTCAATGACTTATTTATTGATAAAAAGACATTTTGCAACCAAGGTTTGAAATTTGAAAAAGAAACGTTTTTCCTCGAGGTTGAATGTAATGTACAAGAAAAAGTGGTGGGAATTATGGGTTATGGCGCATACATTTTTGTACAAATATATTAAAAATATAAAACTGATAATGGCGATAAGATTTAAAACACAGAGTGCGAACAACTATAACTTCTACACTTTAATTATGGAACACGTATTTGACAAATCACTTAGATACCGAAATTACTGCTGTAAGAACGTAATTCACAAAAGAACGGAGAACGGTTAGGGAAAGCCCGGTTAGGGAAGGCTAAGGATCGATCTATGCCACGGGAAGGAAAAGCCTGTATTCTTTAGGTAAATCGTCGTTGTTGTACAATTTATCCGAAAAGTAGACCCTTCTCAGCCGGCAGTTAGCGTGGACCTGAACCCGACGGCATTCGACGAAAGAAGTGCCGTAAGCACGCCGCGTGAAGTCCGAAAGGTTGAAGTACACCTGGTTCCAGCCTTCGTTGAGGCCGATCGGCATTGTGCAGTCGAAAGGTCGAATCTTGGTCGAGGACTGGTAATTGCTTATTCTCAACCTCCTCTTCATATTGCGGTCATCCAAGATCTGCGGAAGGAACGGATGCTCTCAACATTCGGTGGCTGTTAAGCACAGCGGAAGATTTCGATCCTGGCAGCCCACCAAAATTAACCCTTTTGGAAAAATTGTTAGTTAATGGATGAAACTCAGTGTTGGATATTTGAATCAGTACCATTCAGGACTTGGCTGTTGTTTTTTTGTTTTGTTTTTTTAATATTTCAAATATCCACCACCTGTTCGTGAAAATTCAGTGGGCTAAGGTTTTCAAAATTTTTGTATAATTGGGCTCTGAAACCGTCAAAGAAAAGCCAAGCCATGAAATCAATATCTTCCTCTGAGCTCAATACATTAACTTAACAATATTAGGGATTTAACTAATAGAATGACCGACGAATACTCTTGTGGTCTAAATTAATTTCGATAAATGCTTGCTTCTAAAGGAAAGACCTTGTGAACTTCACAATTTGAAGTCCTTTCATCCAAGAAAAACCAATTGTCGGTCATTCTTTTAATTAAAAAAATAGCATGTTTAAAATGAGGTTTGTGCCTATTTGAAAAACTCAGTCCATAACATGTCACGTGATTAACCCATCTCTCAGCATCAAATTCAAATAGCTAGGGAAGCAGATTGAACCCTCTGAATTTACATTTTTGTGTATACTTTGTTAACACTGAATCTATATTTGTAACGATGTAAAAAAAGTTTATGAATTGAAAATAAAACAATCAAATTTCAATTAGTTTTTCTAATTCCTCGAACTTTTAACAGTTTTAGCATTGCTGTAGTAATTGTACGTTTATTTACTCCAGATTTTCTATGTTGAAGAATTCAGGCTCATGTTAAAAACTGGTGTGACCAAACTGACCAAATTTATGAATACCCATTACGTTAGAAGTTTTAAGTCAGTAAGACATGTGTTTGACGACTTTTGCACATTTATACTTTTGATTGATAAAACTTCAGTAAAATTCGTACTTTGTTGTGAAGACATATTTAACTTTTGCCTGAATTCTACTTGTTGAAAATATTTATTTATCTGTCTTGTAAATAGTTTTCTAATTAGAACAATAGGGCAGAAAAATGGTTTTATAAATACTAACGTATAAAAATGATTAAAAAAAACAGATATGTGAATATTTGTATAGTTTGTTCTTAACGTTTGATTTTGTATCAGTGAAATTTAAACTTTTTTCCGAAGCGATTTCCTTATTTAAAAGAATCTTAGTAACTACCAAAATTAATTGTTTGCGTTGTTTTATATAACTATGTAGGAAATCTTTACCTGGATTTCGAATGTGAAATATTTCTTTAAATTCTTGACAATGAGGACAAGGAAGGGAAGTTTGATCCCCAAGGAGGAGTTCATGTCGGAAGGGCAGGCGATGTACGTCGAGACGACGTTGTTGCCCATTATTTCCAAAACGAGAGACTTGACATGTTCATCCGTTATCCTCTTCACGTAACCATTTTTCACCTGTGACAAACAGAATTCGGTGCTGATGAAAGAACATAAAAATTGACCTTTTCCCCAGCCACTAAACCGTTTGTCACCGGCTTGGACCGTGCAATTTTCAAAAGGTCCCCGACTTAAGTTATGTGTTATCAGAGATTCTGAACACTTGGGTAAGAAAAAACACCTGCTCTTTCATTGAAAAGCATGAGCCCTTCATAACACTGGATCTCCCGAGGGGACAACGGGGCGGTTAATGTTTTTTCGCCCTTTACAACCGGGCTCGTTGATTTATTGAAAGTAAGAATATCAAACTATTTGAACAAAGAGAAAAAGTTTGAGCTTACGTTTTTTGACCAGAGGGCTAAAGGCTTACTCCCGCAGCTATAAAATATAGACAAAAGTCCGTTTTGGTAGCTGTCTTTGAACATTGCACTACAATTCGAGCTTTGAATTTAAATAAACACAGCACAGTACAATAACCGAAATCTCGAAATTGTTGATGTTTTGGATTGTTTTGAATTGTATTTTTTATTAATGTTAAAATTCAATGCCAACTTGATAAATATAATTTGATTTATTCATCAACTGTGAGTTTTCTTTGATTTTATTTCCAGTTGCTTACAAACGAATGATTGGATTTTTTTTTCAGTCGCAAATTTTTAACAGATCATAATTTTTATAAATATTCTTTCATCAACTTATTTCAATTGGAATATGTAAGTTCACTTCAATAGAACATCATTGGTGTACAGAAAAAGATTATTTAAGACTTAAAAAATTTTATTCGTTTTATTTCAAATTGATAAATTTTTGACGAGAATACATGCTCCAAAATATAAATGTACGTGAAAACCCAGACAACTAGGATAGAAGAGTCCCTTAACTTTAAATATGTTTTGACATCTGTAAAAGTTATACATGTACAATTATGTTTAAAAAACTAAACTTTTACTTTTCTTATAAATAAAAGCTTTTAGCTTACTAAAACGTGTATATTTAAATTTAAATGTAAACCAATTTAAATGAAGCCTCTTATTGTCAAAACAACCAGTGATGACCCCATTTAATGCAAACTGCTCTTAATTTTTTTAACAAGATTATGACACTAGTTCACATTTCAAAGTTCTCAAATTACAAAAATATTAGTAGTAATTATATGAGACTGTAATTTGGTTGTTACCAATTCTTTTGGTCAGCTTTTTCTCACATGTTGGTCTGTCTGACATAGCATTTTGCCATCTTTAGTGTGTAACAAACACAAAACGACAATGCTGACACACACACCCCATTTCACAGACATTGAAGATAGCAAAATGCCGAAAAAGCTCTGACAGACCAACCAGCACGGATAGCAGACCAATTGATCAGTGATGATCAAATTATAGATTCACCTCACTGACCACAGGAGGACATCTCATTAATTATATAAGGGTTAGTTATTTAAATTTCAAGTGTGGTACACCAAAAATTATATATTCCACTAATGTTTTCTAACCGTGGTAAAAAAAAATACATAATTCATATTAAACAGTAGAAAATAAAAATTATTTTGTTAACAAATATCACTACATAGCTCATATTCATCTGTAATGTGCACTACAAAGTTTGAAAAATCATAACATTTCTGTGATTTATTACAGAAAATTAAACAATATATCAATTTTAAATATTAATTTTAAGCAATAACTATTATTTTTATTGCTTTTATCAACTATTATGAAATAAATTGCACAATAGGCCTATCGGGGGCGCCGGTGGTCGCAACAGTTTAGGTGTTGACACGGCGCTCATCACTGTAAGGTAAAGGTCCCAGGTTCGAACCCAGTGTCTCTGCATTCGAACCCGACATACTTACAAATGGTTTTGTTTTGTTTTTTAAACAGCGGCATCCCAAGGGTTGAGATAACCTCTGCTGTTGCGTTGTATTTATCATATTTGAATGGAAGAATAAAATGATAAGGATGAGCCTATACTCATGCTGAGACTGTTGCTAGTCTGACTCTATTATTATTATTATTATTATTAGCCATACAAGCCTATAGGAAATGTTTAAATTATGGAACAAAAATTCAGAATTCTAATTTTAAAAATTTTTAAATAAATAAATTTTATATGTAATTTAAAATGTGATTTTTGCATACATTTGGCCTTCCAAATTAAGAATTTTAAGAGGATAAATTAAAGCTTGGATGGCAATAGGATAAATTAGTTTATGAGTGAATGTTTGGAGTCAGAGCTTTATAGCACTCAGAAGGGATATAGCTAAACTAAGATAGAAGGTTTGGGATGTTAGGGCGTGAAATGACCTTAGCCGTTAAAACGCCCTTAAAAATTAATAATAATAATAATAAATTAAAAAAATAAAATCGAAATAATTATTTCTTCAATTATTTTTAAGTATTTAAATAATATAGAGAAAAACTCTTTCCCAAACAAAAGCTTCATCAAATTAGGTCTTTAACATTGTTGAAAGATATATGTCACCAGGCCAAAAAGACCACAAGAAACAAAAAGTACTGGCTTCTATTATTTATTTATTTACTTATACAGGCTGATAGCCTAATTTACATACAAAAATTATAAAATTGTACATAAAATAATATTAAATATTATTAAATAATAATATATAGTATATAAATTAAAACAATAATATTAAATATTACCATTGGAAACGTATAAAATATAAAAATATATATGTACATGATATTACATAAATATTTATAAATTAATTTGCAATAATACTAAAATTTATTTATTTTTTAACTCTTTTTTAAATGGATATAATATTAAATACATCTACATTTAGTGTATTTCCTGTTTGCTGAATTGTATTGACGGGAGAGTGAAACTGGTAGTTAGTGGAGCAGTGAGAGACATTGAATAATGATAAATTATGATTTTTCTATTTTGGGGCATTGAACCTTATATAGGAAAGTAATTCAGGACTTGAAATCAAGTTATTTAATCATTTCTAGAGAAAAACTCAATCAAACCTAGTTCTTGCTTCAGAGTACAACGTTTAGATTTATAAGATCATAGTTACAATCAAAATGTTAGTTCAAAACTAAAGTTCTAAAGAAAATATACAACCCAGCCTATCACAAGAAAAATAGTTAAGTATTAACAAAATTCATGTTTAATTAGGCCATTTTTTTTCCTGGTCTGCCTATCACTACTGTTTTAGTCTGTCATATAGGCAGACCAAGGTCAGAAAATTGAAGTTCAAATTCACCACCTCACTAACCTGTACAAAACCTTGCACAACCATATGTATTTTTTCTTAACCTACTAACCTAACTTGGTCTTTAACAATAAAAAACACAGCTAAGATTGACAGAAAAGTTGTGGAAAGAAATCAAGACATTCAGATAAAGGATAAGATTAAGAAGACATCAGAGGTCAAGGTGCAGAGATTATGAAATCTCTGGTATAATGTATATGAAAATGTATTATTCAGATAATATAAACTAATAATTGATGAAGACCATGAAAGAAGCCATTTCTTCAATAACAAACCTGTTTTCATTGATGACAATCATTGTTTTATTAGCTATTATTTTTCAAAAGTAGTTACATAAAATCTTCATATTATTATTATATTTTAATTTTTAACATATGTTATTTGATTTTTGTACAAAATTTGCAATAGTTGTTCTGCTAAATATAGCAATAATTGGCCTGAAACTTGTGGAGAGGTAATTCACCCATCTCACCAAGGTCCAAATCCAATCCAAGTCTTTATTGTTGAATTTCGTTGAATTTCTTACAAATCCCTGAGCTCCTATCATAATTTGTACATAAAAATATTATTTGAGAGCTTAATTACAGTTCTTATTATTAACAATTATAAATAAGCAAAGGAATTTCTTGCACTAGCAAGTTTATATTTAAAATTAGTATTTTTTCTCCTAAATGAATTTTAAGCATAATATGATTGAATAAAAATATTTTATATTTTATAAGCTTTTCATTCAATTTATCTATAACAGCACCAATTGAGCAAATAAGGTGATAAGGTAGCTGAACCAAAGTGCTTGTGAATGTAGGCCATCCGATGATAACCAACCTGCCTTTTTCTTTTTTTTAGTGCATGAAATGAATCCAAAGAATGCCTGGTCACAAGGCCAATGATGCCTCAACCTCAATAAAGTAGAACATGATATAAATGATGATAACAAAATTGTAATGATGTAAATAATTTAGAGTGGAATTTGAGGTATAAGGATTTGGCCTCTAAGTCAGTTGAAAAAATATCATTACTTATTACTTTATTTTTTAACTATAAGTTTTTATAACTTGTAACTAATAATAATTTTCAACAGCACAATAGTGTAACTTAATTGATAAAAATAATTGTTATTATCAACACCGACTATATGAGACCAAGAGTGATAAAATAAATAAAATATTGATATTAGAAATGAGTAGGAATTATTCACATAATTCTCTTCTCAAATATTACTTAGAGCCATGTTTTTCGCAAAATATTCAGGCAAACCACTCTTTAAAATAATCAGTTAAATTGGATTAATGAAGAAATGTAATGTTTATAATGATTATAATTTTACAAGCAATAACAAGAAAAACGGTTCAATTTAAGTGTTCCTCTTGAAGTATTTTATGTTGTGTAAAAGTGTAAGTTACTTTTCAATTACCACATAATTAATTATTTAATTGATTAAACATTCTATTTAGCTGGGTACTCAGGCAATTTCGAGGCTGCAGCCTAATCTTTAATAATACGTTCCCCAATAATTAAGCCGAGTAATAAGGATTTGTTAGAAGGCTTGAGGTATCCATTTGTAGATAGGTATTCATTTGTGTATAGGTTTAATTTTTAAGTAGTTTTGTTAAATATTTAAAACTACAGTGAAAACTATGAATTGTTAGTTATAAGTAGGTTGGGAAGTCATTCACAAATTGCTTCGTGTTAATTGGGAATTGTGTAATAGGAATAAGAGCGTTGTTAATTTGTGTCTAACATCTCTTACAAACAGATGTCCCAAAAAATAAAATTAATTAAAATTAAATAAATAATATAAACTAAAATAGATAAAAATTATTAATAAGAATTTTAAAAGGTTGGTACCAATGAAAATGAAAGAAAGATAAACATAAAGGAGCTCGAGGGGACAGGGATCTCACTCTCCTGAGCCCGAGAAGGATCAACCTAATTAAAAACAAAAAGGAGGGAAAACTCATAAGGTGGGGTTGAGATAGGAAGTTGATGTCCGAGTGGATCGAGGTCACGATAGCTCAAGTGGTAGAGCAGCGGCGTATCAAGCAGAAGATCGTGGGTTTGAATCCCGCTCGTGCCATTGGCTTTTTTTCATCTCAATTAAAAACCTTAATTAATTGTAATGTATTAATTGGTCAAGCGGACTACGAAATTAGTGAATTTAACTAATTAAAAACACAAGGTATTTAAGATCATTTCTTTTAATTCCGGATATCCTTTGAGTGATCGCCAGTTAAATTTATTTGTTCATTTCAATTTATTTTATTTTACAAAAAAAAAGGTGTATTTTGTTTTGAGTTTATTAAAGAAGATCAATAAAAATATAATTTATTTTATTTTACAAAAAAAAAGGTGTATTTTGTTTTGAGTTTATTAAAGAAGATCAATAAAAATATAATTTATTTTATTTTACAAAAAAAGGTGTATTTTGTTTTGAGTTTGTTAAAGAAAATCAATAAAAATATTATTTTGTTTCTGGAAAGAATTTTATATTTTACATTTCCACGGAAAGGTGACATGTGTATAGAGGTATTTATTTAGATGTATTATTGGTTAATTATTAAATCATGAATAATTGCATTGTTTGTAAAAGGAATTGTGTAATAAGTGAATCATTGTTAATTTGTATTAGTCGAGAGGGATTGATCTTGTTGAATATTCTACCCCAATAGTTATATATTTCAAACCTACTCCTATAGGACTTAGCTAGCAGAAATGGTGGGTGGATGCCCACCTGTCAAGCCAGGCAACCGGACATCCTAGCCAAAAAGGCTTGACGGGCCTAGAGTCAAGTAGACTCCACTCCCTCGGAGCACCCTAGCACTCATGCTCATTTTCATTCGTTCGATTGAGCCGAGCCGAGTCGCTCACCAATATATACATATTATGCAGGGTGGGCGACCAAGACCCAAGGGGTTAAATGCCTGGGTAGACTCGTACCCCATCCCTAAAAGGTTCGGGACTTGGTCGGCTCATGTGTTCTGCATAAATCTCTTGGAATTGTTCACAAACCCCAAGATTTTGGACCATTCTATCTCGGGGAGTGATTTGGTGATGTCCTCTCCTTCAAAGATTTCAAATCTAGACCTAGCATATCTATCACACTCTGCAAGGTAGTGCCTTGCAGTTTCTTCTTTTCTTTCGCAGAAGCGGCAAAAGGGATCCTGTCAGAAAAGATTTTAATATCTTTTCCCTTAATTTTATTTTCCATAAGTGTTCTACAACATACATTGATGGCCCAGATTTCCGCCTGAAAAACGGAGGTGTTATTGCCAAGAGGGGAGGAGATGTTGATTCCTAATTTTGGTATGTAGATTCCTGCACCACTCCCTCTTCCTTTGATAAATGATCCATCTGTGTAGCAGTCTATGTTACGATGGTCATCATCCAGACCATAATTATAATCACAAGGGGTGACTACCTGAAAGTGCTTTTTCCCCGAAGGAGTTTTAATCTTTTTATCACTAACGCTTAATAATTGACCGTTAACCTTACTCAATAGTTGTGAGATTTTCGAGGGACCTATGTTGTTGCACTTATGATTCCAGCTGCCCTCGCTAATTAATCTGTAGCAGCTAATTAGTGCTCTGTGTGAAGGGGTGTGGTATTGGTTATGATTTCAAGTGCTAGAGTGAGTGTAGTTGAAAATTCTCCTGTCATCATCAAACAGACTTTGAAATGACCTTAATTTATTACTATTCCCTTTATTTTCTAGACCTTTCCACCACACTAAAGCTGCGAAAAATAATCTAAGTAGAATAATTGCAGTACATAGCCATTTGGCTACCCATGGTTTGATGCCCCATGTTTTACCGACAATTCTCCTACATTGCAACATTGATATTGTGCCTTTCCTGTATATGTTATTCATATGACCTTTCCAATCAAGTTTCCTATCAAGTGTCACACGAAGGAATTTGATGGAATCCACTAACTTTAATTCTATGCCCTGAAATTTAGGGTTTTTAAAATTACCGAATGTTCTTCTCCTGCTAAACATTAACAATTCTAGTTTAGCAGGATTAATTGATAAACCTTTGTCACAACACCACCTTTAAAGCAATCCCATGGCGTTTTCCATCAGTAGTGAAAGAGTCAAGGGATCTATACCTGTGAGCAGTATGGTATCATCATCTGAAAGCCGCTCACCAAAGGATTAATGTAATTGATTCAATGTAAATTTTATTTAATATAATTTAAATTAAAATGAATCAAACTAACAAAAATGATTTGACTCATACTGAGCATTATCAATGAAGGTGTGAAATCAATAAGATAAAATTTATATATTTTCACGTAGTCTCCAATATCTTGTTAAATGTGATATGTTCACTTAAAATCCAGTTTATTTGATCAATTACATACTAAAAAACTATTTAGGCATTTTAAGTTTGTTTGGTTTGTATGAGAGTTGTTAAGAAAACCACTTTAGTTAACGATTTGTCAGAGTTAACAGTTTTACAAAACTTCTGATAATTATATTATTTTCATTGAGCTTTTATAGTCTGAATGTTTTTAATGTAATGCTGCCACTTTTAGGTGTTTTCAAGAAGTTCTAACATGATATTCTTGAGTTAGAATGAATAGTATTTAAGATTATTTAGGTTGTCTCAAAACTATCTAATAGTACTCTAGATTTTTCCAGTTGGCGGCTAACTTTAATAGCATAAATTATGCGTGGACTTTCGAAAGCGGTTATTGTGGGGGTAGGACGTGATATCGGAGTCACACGTCAACGCAGTAGCACGCCAGTTCAACGTCGAGACTCGACAATCCACATTTCAAAAACCAATACAACAATACGACAAGAAGGTAACGCTCGTTTCCAACTTAACTGTTTACCGTTGTCATTTAAAAGATTAACAATGTCGTTTGTAAAGACCGTGAAAACTATTGTTTTACTATCTTTTCCTAAAAAAATTTCAAATTTAGCAGTTCCTAGGGTGGCAATGAAAAGTAGTGTAATAAAACCTAGTGTTTATTCCTCAGTTTTTCTTCCAACAAGATGTAAGCATTTTAAATGTCTTAATAACTTATTTTAACTTTAAGTAGTGTTGTCACTAGCAACTTCTCATACAAGTGGCTCGAACGATACACTCAGCATTAGAAAATATTTACTTGATAAATACTTGCAATTGAAATAACAAATAAATAAAAATAATAAATTTAAAAAACCCTGATCTATTATCAGGAAAAAATGCTTATTTTTAACCTTCAATTAATGTACTATTTTCTTCTATTATGTACAAAATTGTATTAATTTTATTTTTACGCATAAACGAAAAAAAGATAAAAATGAATTTATTTTTATGAAAAATGAATTATGCTTTATTGAATTCATTATACTACATACATAGAACAAAATAATGTAAAATTAACAGCCTGCTCTCATAAGTTTAATTTGTGCTTGAGAGCAAGAGTTAAGCTCACAAATAGTTTTATACATTGCAAAAAAAAAAAAATTATACAACTTAATGGTTGACAGAGACGTCGGTGGCCGCAATGGTTTAGGCGTTGACACGGCGCTCATCACTGTAAGGTGAAAGTCCCAGGTTCGAACCCAGTGTCCCTTTATTCGAACCCGACATACTTACAAATGGGATTTTTTTTTTTTCAAAAACATCAGCACCTTGAGGGTTGATATGACCTCTGCTGTTGCAAACCCTCGTTTTAAAAAAAAAATAATAATAATAAATAAATTTAAAAAAAGTGGTTGCAGTATAAATTCAATTTATTTCACTATTTTATGTAATTTTTTAAACAATTAGTTTATTATGTTTTTTATTGTTCATAAGAGGGAAAGGGATTTATATTAAATTTGTTTTTATATATGAATCTTAATCTTACATTATATGCATTGTTATAACGCATGAAGTGTTTACTTTAGGAACAATAAATTTTATTAACTGGTTTGTTCTTGTAGTGTAACAGAAATCCATAATGGGCAAAAATTTATTTTTATTAATACGAAGACATGAATACATTAAAAATATTTTCTTACTTTTAACAATTTAAAATCAATGTTAAGTTTTTTTTGTTGTACGTTCTGTTTATTTAGCAATATTTTTATTAAAGAATTTTTGAGCATTTTTGGCAAAATTAAAAATTTTGTAACCCCAAACTAAGATCCCGTATGTACATCATAATTAATATAAATGGGATTGCTAAAAGTTTGGCTTTTTTTAGTCCTATTTAACAAATAAGATTTAATGAAATTATAAACTAAACCTTTGATACCAATACAGAAAAGTTTTTCAAGCAATACTGCATGATCTACAGAATCAAATGTCTTTGAGATATCCAAGAATAATCCGATAACTTTATTTTTATTGTCAAGAGCCTCAAAGAGTGCATCTTTTGCAGACTTACATGATTGAAATCCATATTGATTTGGGGCAATTATTTTGTTATCTGAAACAAAATCAACATTCTTTTTTCAAAACATTTTCCCAAAATTTTTCTTAGTGATTGTGTTAGGGGAAAGGGCCTCTAATTGTTACTGTCACTTTTTGGGCCTGATTTAGTAAACGCTTCCTAAAAAAAATAATAATAATAATAAATAAATGAATAAAAAAGAGTAATAAGATACAAAAGCATTAAGAACATGTTACAAATGGTAAATGGTTGACGACATTATCAATTCTTCATAAAACAAAAGATCAATAGGCTATTGCGACTGCGTTTTGACCCATCAAACAGTGAATAAATCATTTCTTACTTCTGGCATTTGTATTGATTATTGATTATTGCTCTAGCAGTAAATTTTTGTTTGAAAATATTGTCAACATGATGATATTTTTTTAATATGGATTATGAAAGAAATTTGATAGGAGTGGTAGGTTGTCGATGCAGATTAGCTACTTGGGGAAAAAATGTTGAAAAAGTTTTTTTTTAAATTTCACATAAAACTTGACTTTTAAAGTTTTGTCACTTGCTGATTATTATTATACACAGTGTTTGTTTAATTTTGTTTGACAAAATTGCATTTAGTTTGCAAAATTGAAGATAAGAATACTCTCAGTGAGTTGATGAAGAATTAATAAGTTCATAAAAAATTTCTTATAAGACCAGACATCTGAGGAGCCTTAAAAGCACTAGCACATAAAAAGGTCACACTAAAGTAGTCTTGAATGCATCAAAATCTGCAAAACCTATGGAAACAGCCTTGGGTGCCAAGCCACAAAGGAGGCCTAGGTAATGAAAAACCAAACCAGCCAGAGGAGAATCTACAAGACTGTATGTAGGCCTTGAATCTCATCCTCCATTTCAGAATAGGTCTACAAAAATCAAAATGAGAGGTGGACAAACTCCACAGGTGCTGCAAACTACGC
This sequence comes from Cimex lectularius, assembly GCF_000648675.2. Classification (NCBI taxonomy): domain Eukaryota; kingdom Metazoa; phylum Arthropoda; class Insecta; order Hemiptera; family Cimicidae; genus Cimex; species Cimex lectularius. The sequence goes on from NW_019392650.1 coordinate 573,017, forward strand.
AAAATAGCCACATTACCAATTCTGTATTATTTACTTTCCCTACTATTTTTATTTTTATTATAAATTGCATTAAAATTTATTAGAAATTATTGTTTTTATTACTGAAAAGTAGTTTCATTATTTACTTATAATATAAAAATTTATTTATATTATATATTAAGGGATTTGAAAAATAACAAAATAAAAAAATTTAATTCCCTAATTTTGTTTATTGGACACCATAATTAAACAATTAATGTGTATAAAGTCCTCTGTTAGCTATAACCTCTGTGCTGCTGTAAGGCATAGCGGAAAGATCCTAATGAATTAGATACCAATAAAAAGTAAAAAAAGAAGTTCAATACCTGCCTCCCTCACACGAATCAACAACAGCCAAAATAAAATGAGAAGGAGTTTCATTGAAATTTTATATAAAAAGTCAATGTTACAGATGGGATTCAAACCCAGTCTTCGAAATTCCGAATAAAAAATTTTATTTCAAATTTTGTGTATATAAAATTATATTTGTATAATAATTTTAAAAGTAAAAAGACACCAATAAAATTATAGCCCTTAACATTTTTTTAGTACCAATGAATTGTCTTAATTCTCCTCATCTGATTTACTTCTTTGTTTCTTAGCAATGGCAGAAGGACAAAAAACGAAGACAGTTGCAATTGAAGAGCTGCTTGCTCTTGCTGAAAAAATGTCCGACCCTTCGGTCAATGCTTTAATAATTGATGTGAGAGAGCCAAACGAAATTAGTGAAACGGGTATCATCCCTGGTGGAGTTAATATCCCTTGTGAGGACCTATCATTGTAATTTTATAAAAACAATTACTTTATTGAATGAATTTTCTAGTAGGAACTGTGAAAGCCGCTATGGAACTGCCTCCTGATGAATTTTTAAGCAAATATGGAAAGAAAAAGCCGGATTTGGATACAAAAATTATCGTGTCCTGTCGTTCCGGGAAAAGGAGCACTGATGCTTACCAGTGCCTAGAAAAACTTGGTTATACAAAGTAATTAATTAATTATTTTTCTCTTCATTTTTTACTCTGAATTGCTTTATTTATTGAATTTTATTTTTTAGCTTGCTCAACTATGATGGTGGATGGCTGGGCTACGACAAATACAAAAAAGAGAAGTGTTCATAAATATTTACCTATGAGACATTATTTTATGTACAAAGTAGTGTAACAAGAGAATATAAAAAATACAAAAATATATTGTTCAGTTTTTATTGTAATCAGAATTTATTGCAACAATAAAATGTTTTATTTTCTTTATTTTAAGTATACCACAATTTACCATTATTACTAGGGATGTCAATATATTACTATTACATAATACAAAAATTGCACCGAAATATTAAAGGGAGTTGACAAAATTCAGTTGAAAAAATATGTTTTTACTTTTTAACGGCAGCTAGATAGTCATATGTGTTTGTCAAATTGAGATATGGGTTCCTTATTCATTATTTTATGCTTATGCTACCCTACTAGCTGTATTCACCTGACATTGTCCCCTAAAGAGTTTTTTAGACTGTGTAAAACTACTATATTAATCGGAAAAACATTACTTCACTTAAGAACTGAAGACAAAATATCGAGGAGTTGTGTTCAAAAACCTGAAAGTTCTGGGAGGATGGAATTACAAAATTACATGAAATATGATTACAGTTAGTGGAACAAAATTGTTCGTATATTGTTGATTAAATTTGTTTAAAGTACCACCTGAAATTTTATTGAATTAACTACCAAAAATGCTACAGACTTTTTATGATGCGATATAAAAGCACAAAATTATAATGTATAAAAAGAAACTGTAATTCTATGAAGGTGTAAGTGGAAAATATACACTGGTCTAGTTATGTACAAATACTAAATACATCCTTCTTAGTGTTCACGCTCTGCATCATGGAGATATATCAGTTTTTCTGGAGGGACAAGTTTTTCTAGAAGAGTTACCTGTAACATTTGACTCTGTTGTATTTATGAGAGGACTTTATTTATAAAAAAAGGTAAATTAAATACTTACTTGCTGTAACAACTGTTTTTCCCTGATCATAGCTCTTTGCAGCAAAATTTTAACTTTGCCAAGCAGCTCACATTTCTGACTGAGCTGCTCCTTCAGTAGTATGTATCCCGATGGGGCCATTTGGGAATCAACTTTAAAAAATAAAATAAAAGTTTCAATATGTATGTTTAATAATTAAGTTGGTGTTAAACTACTGCTAAGTTTACCAGTGTAAGTCTGACTACAAAATCTTGCCTCAGATTCCTTCAGCTGTTCTTCAAGTGCGAGCGCTCTTTCTACAGCATCTAGATAGTTCTCCTCCATTTTTTGTAGTTCCTTTTGTAGCTGCTCCACGTAATCCTTAAAAAAAAAATTACTGACTTCGATTTTTAACAATGTAAAAATACCAGTACCTTTTGTACATAGTTGGAATGTTGTACTCTCAATTTAGCAACAACTTTTCTCAGGCCAGCAACTACTTTAATCAAATCTTTTCTGCTTTGGAAGTTGATTTTCTGAAACAAAGATGTATTTTTATTTATTTTATGATGGTATTTCAACTACGAGGTTATATGAACCTCGGAGTATAAAAAGTATCTTTTTAAAACAATTTCGTTGTACATACTTCTGGAACATCACTGCATGATGAATCTGACCTGAAACAATAAATATATTGGTTTAAAAGTTTCTATAAATTATAATTATAAAAGTTACTCCTACCTTGGTGTCGTCATACCAAGTCTTGATTCGGTATTTTCTTTTTCCTCCTCGTCTTTGAAATTGAGTAAATTCTTTGTGAGCATACCTTTTTCAAGTTTTTAAAAATAATTAATACAGAATATTTTCACATCAATAGATAAAAGATAACAATAAATATTTGATTAAAACATGAGAAAGAAGGCAGATGGAGATATATTTTATGTGCAGAGTACTACTGATGACCATAGCTGTTTGTACCAACAACTAACTTAATAAATATTTAATTTTGATTACCTTCACTGACTTTCAATCTCCTTTGCAAAGCGATTCTTTCTCTCTCCATTCTTGTAATGATCTGTTTAAGCCTTGTGATCTGCCCTTCAAGTTCTTCAAGCTGAAAGTTACGGTCTTTCAGGTCATTGCGCAGCTTTTCATTTGATGTCTGCAATTTCTTCTTTTCTTCCCACTTTGCAACTTCATCCGCACACTAATATGTTGATTTCATTAGATTAAAAAAAAAATGGTTGAGTGAAATAAAATTTTACTCTTTCTTTTCTCTGCTGTATAATCGCCTTTTGTCTTTCATTCGCTAGTGCAATTTCCTGTTCAAGCTCTTTTATTTTATCCATGAGTATCAGTTCCTTTTTTGCAGCAGTTATTCCATTATGAGGAGATTTTGGATATCTACGATCGTAAAAGGATACCTTAAAGTTTATATAAAGTTTCTGAAATATAACATTGCTCTGACCTTAAATTTTGGTAATGCTTAATTTTGTGATTTTCAGTCTCAAGATCCTTGATTTTTATTCTCATCTCATCTTCCTTTTTTTTATACTTGCTTCCTTCCAGTCTAAGCTTTGCCTTAAGCTCTTCTATTGTTGACTAAAATAGAAAATTTTTATAGTTAGTTTTTTTAAATAAATTTATTTATTGGGATATTTCTTATACCTTGTGCTCCTTCACTTGACCCCTTAACACATCAATTTCATCCTCTTTGTTTGGTGGCTCATCATCATTACCCTTTTGTTGCAGGCTAAGAAATATGATACAAGTCACATCACTTTTGTTATTTACATCTTTGTTTAAACAAACCTTTCAGCTATTTCTTTCCACTTTTCTGTTTCTGTTCTTGATTTGATCAATGAGTCAGCAGTAAGGTGCAATTGTTGATTCAACTCGTGTATATCAGTTTCTAGGGCCTGTACTCTTGAAACCCATTTTTCCATTAGCACAGAAACAGCTTTGGAATTGGAAAGTTGCATTCTGAAAAATATGGTTTTATGTATTTTCTTGTTGGTGAATTTTGTTACACATGAAAATCAAACCTTGATGGTGTTTGCAAGGCTTTCGCCTCTAACTGATTATACTGATCAAGAAGCTTTTCGTATTCTTTGCTGTTCTCTTGAAGCATGAACTCACACCTTTCTATAACACTGTCTTTCTGTTGGACTATCGCTTGAAGGCCTTTCACTGTTTCCTACATTAAAAAAAAATTAAAAACAAAAATTTAAAATTATTTATAACATTGATGAACCTTCAGGGCAATAATTTTTTTATTGTTTTGTTGCGCTTTAACAGCTTTTTTTGATTCTTCCAATTTTTTCTTCAAGTCATCAATCTCAGCTTGCAGAGATGTCACAGTTTTCTCCTTCTCTTCCATTCCTTCTTTAAGTTTTTCAAGTTCCATTCCGTAATGTGTAATCTTTTCTTCGTGTTCTTTAATTTCTTTCTAAACATTAAAAATATATCTTTTATAATTTTTATTTATTTGTTTTTAAGTAAAAACAGATTGATTATCTTAAGATTTCAAGAATTGCAGTTAGGGACCATACCATTTCAACAGGTGCAATCGGTATCGGTTCTTTTTTCAAAGCTTCAAAATGTTCATTCACTTTATCTATGATGCTTTTAACATCGCCAAAAATCTGATTCTGAAACAAATAATTCTAAATAATCTATTTCTAAAGAGACACATCAGATGTATACTTTGCTTTCATTCAGTTCTTCTAAAACATTTTCTGTCTTAGACCTCATTTGCTCAATCACTGCATCAAGCATTTCCTTGTGTTTTTCTTGATCAAAATCTTTTACAAGCACCACTTCAGATCTTAAATTATTATATTTTAAATGTTAATTACAGTTTAAATTTAGATTTTTCAAAAACAATTTTGTTGTTTAAATGCATACGATTTTTTTCTTTCAAGAGATTTTTCAATACCATTCTTCTGGCCGTTTTCACTCAAACTCTTTACGCTGGACTGCCGTGACCTTAAAAATTTATTATTAAAAAACAAAGTTAACAATATTTTATAATAATAATAACCAACTTACAAAACTGGCTTCTTTTCGCTATGCGGAATAATTTCTGCAGCCTCTATTATTGTTTCAGTCACACTTGATTTTCTACTTCTAAAAATAGTTTTTGTATTAGTAAAGAAAATTATATCCTGAGTTTAATATAATCTTACGATTTGGCTGAGATTTGTTCATTAATTTCTTCAGAATCTTTTTTACTGAGTGGAGGAGAAGTTTCAGTCTGTGTGCTACTTTCAACATAAATTGGTTTTACTGGTTGAATTATTTCACTTGTGATTTCTTCTTGTTCTTTGTTAGGCTCATCTTCAATGTCATTTTCCTCAATTTCTGTTTTTTCTTCCTTTTCAGGTGTTTCTACTTGTTCTTCTTCAGTATTTGCCTTTATTTTTAATTTGCCAATATTAATCATTTTCACTTAGAAAATATTAATTTTCGAATAATATTCATACCATGACTGTCCTTGGGGCAGGAACTGGTGGCAAGCCGTTGACATCCGCTTGAGACATCCTTCCCTCAAGTTCACCAATCTTAAGAAAAGCAGCTTGCAATTCTGCTTGGAAATAACATTCTCTGAACCTAGTCTCTCTCAACTGCTGCCTAAGGGCATCGTTATTTCCCTGAAGTTTGTTCAAAGCGACCTGCAATCTCATTGCTGGATGGTACCATCCACTGACATGCCTCGAATCAAGAGCATCGAGCAACTTTTCCAAGCACTCTGATTCTATTGACACTTTGCTTTGACCTGAAAGATAATTATTGAGATTTCATTGTACCTGTATAAAACATTAGAATTATATTACCATCTTGAAACTTGATGCTTTCCATGATTTCATGAAGTCCCTTTCGAAGAGATTCATTTTCTCCAATTAGAGCTTTATACTTCTCTTCTATCTCTTGGATATCTTTAGAAAATTAAATTATTTGTACACATTTTAACCAAAAGAATGTTATCATTAAAATCACTTTATATTGCTGCATTTGTTAAGAAATAAAATATTATGGCCAATTATAAATTATAGAATTAGTGCATTATTACATAGTGGTTATATTATATCTATTTTTAAAAAAATAATTAAATACTACTAATAAATTCTGTTTCATTCATGCATATCAGAAATAATTACAGTTATTTAGAGAAATTATTTGGCAAATAAAACTTCTAACTTACATCCATTATCGCTTTGAACAACACTATCTTTTGTCTCTTCTTTTTTAGGTGCGATTTCTACTTTTTCTTCAGTCTTTTTAGCATTCAGTTCTTCATTCAGTCTTAACACTTGAGCTTTCAGATCAAAATTCTAGGAATAAAGTTTTGTTATTTATTTAATTTTTGTGTAAGAAAATACAACAAAATTTACCTGAACACTTAAATTAATAGCAGTCTGTTGAATCTGATTTAGCTGGATTCTCAACTCAGCGTTGCTTGTTTTTTCATCAAGTTCTATCAGGGAAGATTCACTTTCCCTTTAAATAAAATTTGTTAAAACTGGAATTGAAAACTACAGTAACAACAAAATACCTTTCTGCAAGGTTTAAATCACTGTTGTTGAGTTGTTGGACCAAAGTAAGTATCTGCTTGTCCCTCACAGCTACTTGTTTCTTCAATTCCTTCACTTCAGTTCTCGCTTCTGCTAGTCCATAGACTCCTTCTTCATATTCTCTCAATTGAATTATTAACTCTGTCATCTAAACAAGAAGTATTGCAAAACTCTACCATAATTTATTCATTAAATTATGCTAATCCATATATGTTTAGTAGTCTTAATTGACCATATTAAATAGTTCAATGATTATTCGGAGATCATGAGATGCGGTCTGGTGTGACATAGGTTTTAGAAAAATATTTTCTTTATCGAACCAACTTTTTGATCTTTATTGAGATCATCTTCAGGGCTCAAAGTGTTTTTTTCTGCGTAATTGTGACATTCTTGCGTGTCGTGTTGAGAGTGCTCCGAATAATCATTGACTAACGGTCACTAACCACCACATAGTTCAATTAATTATTTTTTTTATCTAAGGACATGGTTGAGATGAAAAAGTGTCACGAGCAGGATTCAAACCCACAACCTTCAGCTCAATACATCGCTGCTCTAACCACTTCAGCTATCATGAATTCGTGACTGTCACATGTTCAAAGTCATGATAGCTGAAGGGGTTAGAGTAGCAGTGTATTGAGCCAAAGGTCTTGGGTTCAAATCCCGCTCATGACACTAACTATTTCATCTCAACCAAGACCTTAGATAAAAAGAATAATTAATTGAAATATTAAATTATACTTTTTACCTCTTCAGCTCTGAATTGGGCATCCTGTTCAGCATCTTTCACTTTTTCCTGAAGAAAAAGAAGTTGAGAATTCGCTTTGTGCAACTCTTCTGTCAAATGTTCAACTGTTTTCCTCTCTTCCTCTTCCACTTCTCTGTTACAATGAAATAATTTTATGGTTAAATGATAAAATATGTATAAAGTATTATTAATTAGATGTACCCACCCTTCAGTGTTCTTTTTCAGTTGAAGCATTTCATTTGTACTTCTGCTAAGATCTTCACCTGCTTGTTTCAACTGGCCTTTAAGATGCTCAATCAGCTCTTCTTGTTGCTCAATTGTCTACAAAAGTGTTTAAAAAAATTACTATTAAAAATACAAAAACAAAAAGTAGCCTTACTTTAGCCAATATTGTGTAGTTTGTTGCAAACTGTGTGGATGTTTTAGGCTCAGAAGATTGCACCATTTCATTTAGTTTTTCTTTCAACTCTGCAATCTCATTTTCTTTATACCAAAATACATCCTGTAAATATGATAATATTAGTTTGATATATATTTACAAAATTAAATTTATACATACCTGCCATTTTGCTACCCGTTCTTCTAAAGCGTCGATTAACTGGTCTAAATGCAAATCCCTTCTATTTTTTTCACTTACAAGTTCAGACACTTGTGAGCTCAGACCTTGATTTCTTTCTTCAAGCAATGTAACTTTTTCTAAGCAAAAATAATCCAAACCAATTAACTTGAAAATAAAATAAGTATTTTTAGGTATAAAAACCTTGCAATTCATAATTTGAAGATCTGAGAGAAATATTTTCTCCTGAGAGTTTTGTTAAATTTGTAGTCGCTTCTCCCAATTCACGTCTTATGGCATTCAACTTTGTAGTCAGCATTTCATTTTCTTTCTCCAACACCTAAATACAGTATAAAATAAGTGCCAAATACATAATGAAAATTAAAGTAATAAACAACCTCAGTATCGCTCAAGAGTTGAAGAATGTGTTTGTTCTTATATTGCACGGTTTCTTTGATTTGAGCAATGTCTTCAGTGTTATCATCATTGAGACTTGAAGAAAGCCCTGTCTGAGCTTCATTCTGTATAAGAATTATTTCCCTTCTGAGTTCATTTTTTTCTTTCTGCAACTCTGCAACGTCAGCCATGAGTTTTTCGACTTGCGCTTTCTCCTTGAGAAGATCCTTCTCTTTAAGCTGGATCTCCTCAACAAGTTGCTCAGTCTGTTTACTCGCTTTGACCAACTCATCTCTCATGTCATCAACTCCAATGCCTAGGACAAATCATGAATTAAAGGAAATAATAATAAATAAATAAAGCGAATGAATTACCAGTGTTAGATGCCAGTACATCTAAATCTGCAAGCAAAGACTCCACCTAAAATATTATTATACTTTTAATTTACAGTATGCTTATCTGTATAATATACTAATGAATTTTAACCTAATCAATGAAAAGAAAGTACAGTCATTTATTTTTTCAAAAATATTATTTATTACTGAATATTTTTCCACCCATTATCATAGTTTTAACTAGGTTTAACAAAAACCACAGAATGTATGTATATTTGTGTTGGGCAGTTTTTAAAAAATATTAATGGTAATTCCTTGTCCCACTGTGCACCGGGTTCTATTGTTAAGAACCAGTCTCTGGGCAAGGTATTTAAGGCAAGAAAATGGCAGGCCAACTGGGCAATGAGCATGTAACCGTCTAGAGCCTGGATGTGGTACATGTTGGCGTAGACCACAACTTGTTGCTGGTCAAAGGTGCTGTATTCAGGTTTAAGCCATCGTATAACATCTGGCTTTCTTTTTGATAATTATTATTATTATTAGAAGCATGCAGATTTTTCTTGTTATACATTCAAAAGAGGCTGTCATAGCAGAAACTTTACTTTTAATCAAAAAAGTAATTTTGACCTTTTGAAAAAAACATAATTATAAAGTCACTAATTTCATGGTCCTCTTGACCAATTAATATACTACAATTAATTAAGGTTTTTTAGTTGAGATAAAAAAGTCAATGGCACGAGCGGGATTCGAACCCACGATCTTTGGCTTGATACTCTGCTGTCTACCACTTGAGCTATCGTGACCTCGATGGCTCGATCCACTCGGACACTAACTTCCAATCTCAACCGCATTTGTCGCCGAGAATCCAATCCGATTACACGACATTTGAAAAATGGCAAAAAGGAGGGAAAATTCAAAAGGTGAGGTTGAGGTGGGAAGTTAGTGTCCCAGTGGATCGAGGTCACGATAGTTCAAGTGGTAGAGCAGCGGCGTATCAAGCCGAAGAATGTGGGTTCGAATCCCGCTCGTGCCATTGACTTTTTTATCGCACCTAAAAAACCTTAATTAATTGTAGTATAATTATAAAGCTAGATATATAGGACACTATCAAGTAGAAATCTTTTAAACTCAGAATAAAAGTTAAGTTGGGGATGGATCAAGTAGAAATCGTTTAAACTCAGAATAAAATTTAAGTTGTTTAAGTTATATAATGAATGTGTTTAGAAGAGAGGGATAACTAGGAGTCTATTAACATAAACTGCTCAAAAATGAATAGATAAATTACCAATTTTGTAGTATTTACTTTCTCTAGCATTTTTATTTTATTTTTATTATAAATTGCAATAAAATTTATTAAATTATTGTTTTTTACTGAAGAAAAATTTAATTAAGGGATTTTGAATAATAACAAAATAAAAGATTTTTTAATTCCGGAATATTGATTATTGAACACAATAATTTTTTAAACAATTAAAACGGAGTATAATGTCATCTGTTTTCTAAAGCCTGTGCACCTGTTAGACATACTATTAGTTGTCACTAATTTCATAAGGACTATATTCATTCTATGGATATTACAACGCTGCACTCGGTTATCACAGGTCAACCTGCTACAGATGGTGATCGATAAGTCTTCTCTGCAACACACTTCCACATGTGTTAATGAGATTGAGGTGTAGAAGCACTGAGGGAAGGGGCAGATGGGAAATTCCCAGGTTTTCTAAACACTGATTAACAAATTTGGCTCTATGAGGTCCCCATCCCTGCCAATGAGATTTGAGGAATTTATTCCTCGATAATTTCTTGGACATTACAGACTGCGGTGAGGCTGCTTTTAACAATATGCAGTCCAGTTTGTCCTTCAGTGTAAATCCCATCCCAGACAATTACACCGCCTCCTCCAAACTGCACTGAAGGGAGCACGATGGGGCATTGTAATCCTCCCCTGTTCTCAGTAGGCCCTTTGGCATCTGCTATTATATTATGCAGAGTGGGCGACCAAGACCCAAGGGGTTAAATGCCTGGGTAGACTCGTACCCCATCCCTAAAAGGTCTGGGACTTGGTCGGTTCATGGGTCCTGCATAAACCTCTTGGACCTATTCACAAACCCCAAGATTTTGGACCATTTAATCTCGGGGAGTGATTTGGTGATGTTCTCTCCTTCAAAAGTCTCGAATCTAGACCTAGCGTACCTATCGCACTCTGCGAGGTAGTGCCTTGCCGTTTCTTCTTTTATTTCAAAAGAAGCAGCAACAGGGATCTGGTAGGATACCCATTATGAAGAGGTGTATTCTCAGTGGGCAGTGGCCCGTCAGAATACCTATCAGCCTCCTAATTCCCTTCCTTGAGATAGAGAATAGCCATTTCGATTTTACTGGTTTGATCGCCTTAACAAACTCTTTCGATTGCCTGTGTCCGGGGGATAAATTACACTCCCTAAGGAATTGTTTCATGCCCCAGTTATAGATACTCTCTTTCGCTGCGCTCATAGAGTGAGGTAATACCGGTTGTGGCCCGACAAACGCAGTATTAGAACCTTCTAAGGCTAGGCCATCCACCTTTTCATTGCCATGGTGTCCTTTATGTGCTGGTATCCAAATAAGGGTCACCTTATTCTCAAACCTGAAAGAGATCCTATTGATAAGATCTATAATTTCCTCCAATGTGAGGTTGACAAATTTTTTGGTATTGCCCTAAGACTAGCCTGACTGTCAGAAAAGATTTTAATATCTTTTCCCATAATTTTATTTTCCATAAGTGTTCTACAACACACATTGATGGCCTGAAAAACGGAGGTGTTTTTGCCAAGACGGGAGGAGATGCTGATTCCTAATTTTGGTATGTAGATTCCTGCACCACTCCCTGGCATCTGCTATTACTATACAGACAGAAATGTGACTCATCATTAATCATAACAGCATTCCAATTGGTGTTCTCTTCTAAGTGCTCACTGCACCATATTCTCCTGAATTGCTGGTGGTGGGCTGTGCTGCAGGTCACCTTAAAGGGGCATACAATGTGATGCCAACTTCGGGGCATTATGAATCATTTGTGTTGATAAAGGCCTTGCCAAAACATCTTGTACTTCATATAGGATCTGGTGGGCACTATGGAAAGGGTTCTATCTTGCATGGTCGTAATGGACTGAGATCCACTACCAGGTTTCCTATTGGCACTTCCAATCTCTCAGAATCGGGCTAAAGCCTGGGAGATCACGCTCTCAGAAACACCAACTACCTCTGCAATATCTACTTGCCGGTGACTTTGATGACTCATTCTCACAATTGTGAACTCCTGGTTCAAGATTATGTCTTTCCTTATTAAAAGAGAACACAACTGGATTAAAATGGAGAAAAGATGTTTCTTTACAAAATGTGTAATCTTCATGCATAAGTAAATCCATTATTAAAAAATTAGGATTAACATTTGTTTGTTTTTGGTTTGTGTTTTCTTTTTTGTTTTATCCTGCCAACAATAATGTATTTACTTAAAATTAATAGAATAAGAATAAATTACAAATATCCCTATTCATTTTTAAGCAGCCTATGCATTTTAGTTGGAATGAATTGCACTTTCGCTTTTGCTCTTTATAAAGGCTATCAGGAACTTTTTTTCCACTGGAAACTTCTTGTAATATAGACAAGATAGATTTTTAAATAACTTGATATGTTCTGAATATAAGTTTCCAGATCTATAGTTAAACTTAGTTCATTATATCTAAAAAATTTAAACAATATGATTGATTTTAATGACAGAGTTTTAAGAAAGTTTAGCCATTTCTTTGTCATTTTGAAGTTGCTCAAATTATTGGGTTATAAGGGTAACAAAAAAGTTCAGATAAAAAAATGTAAAGTCTATAATGTAAAATGTTGATTGCGAACATTGCAAATAATACCATTGAAATTAGAAAAATTTGATTGCTGCTCACATTAGCATGCAAAATATGTTGCAAAATATATACATATTTGTAAAACATAATCAGTTGGATTAGTAATTTTTGAGAAGTCCAAACACAGATTTCCCTTCAAAATCAAATTAAATTTTTCAGACAAATAAGTTTTTAAAATAAAAATATTTACTGTTATAGGATTTCTTTTATTAATAAGTATGCCAATTTGAGTATGATACTAAGTGATATCCAGCAAATCCTAGAAATAACTGTAAAAATTAACACATTTTAATAATAAGCTGAATATATAGTTTTTAATATTCTTCTTTCTCATCCCCTTTTTATTGCGATCTTTGTGTGGATCCCCTTCACATTTAGCAACTCTTGACACTCACAGGTGTGAACAAATATTAGTGACTTTACTCAAACAATTTAATTTAAAAAAAAGCAAAATCAGGACCTGATCCTAATAAATTAAAACAGCGACCTTTTAAAATAAGTGTATTAAAATTGAAATAAAATATAAAAAATTATCAGTGCCATATGTAACTCCTTGCCATTAACAATAAAAAAAAAAAAAAAGATGTGCCTTTGACCATGTTGAGTAAAAAGTTCTTCCTCTCCCTTACGGGTCTCAACCAGCTCTGCCTAAAGCCTACCGGTTGGGGATTAGCTTATCCTACCCCGAAGGTAATCCTTGTTGTTAAATTGTTATATTTTGTTTGAGTATTTCAAACATTCTATGTTTCTTGGATTTTTAAATTATCTTTAAACCAGTTGATTGACTAATGTATTTTCGTGTCCTAAGTTTGTTAATTTTATCCTCTTTTTACGATTTGTTAATTTCATCTTGTTGGTTTCTTATCTCCTGTTCTTTATTTTTTCCTTTTAGTTTCTTGGTTTTTAAATGAACTTTCAACCAGTAGATGTTTATATTTGTACTAGTTTTTACCCATGACTTCGTCCACGCAGGACTGTTTTAATGTACCTTTCTAATGTGATGCAGAGTGCTAGTATGGCTCTCTAATATGACTCGTTTTTCGAATTCTTCGTTCACTTCAGTCTATACATTGTAAAAAATTGTCTATAACTGAACTGTCATAACTGAAACAGTTTTATATGTATCAAATATCAAAAAATCCTTTCTTAGTGTCTATCCATGTCATTATAGATGCACTGTCGAAATTTCAGTCCTTTATATCCAGGGGTTTGCTCTGTGCATTGTTTGTCAGCCAAGGAACTGTTTTATAAATATGTAGATTTGTTCATGCGTTTTCGGGTCCTAATTTTTTTCAGTTGTCTCATCAGGTTTTGTTAATTTTATCTTGTTGGTTTCCTTCATTCTTGTCTGTGATGTATACTTCATTATTTATTCTCCTCTCCTCTGCTTTGATTGTTTTCTATTTTATTTATGTTTCTTGGGGGTTTTTAAACTGAACTTTCAACCAGTTGATTTTTATATTTTTATTTGTTAATGCATGTTCGGATCCTAATTTTCTTCCCTCATCATCAAACTGTTAATTATATCTAGTTGATGTCTTCCATTCTTGTCTACAATGCATATCCCTTTCTTCTTTCTCATCTCCCCTTCTTTGGTTGTTTTCTATTTTCTGCACTTATAACCAGTTGATTTTTATATATTTATTTGCTAATCTAAACTGCTCAAAAATGAATAGGGATATTTGTAATTTATTCTTATTCTATTAATTTTAATTGAATTAATCAATTGCTAGTTGGATAAAACAAAATAGAAAATACAAACGAAAAACAAACAAAAGTTAATCCCCATGTTTAATAATGGATTTACTGAAAAATAGTAAACATGAAAAATCACTCATTTTATAACCAAACACCTTCTCTTCATTTCTCCATTTTAATTATCTTTAACCATGGAAAGGCATCGTCTAGAACCAGAAGTTTGCAATATTATTGTGAGAATGAGTGATTGTCACTGGCAAGTGGATATCACAGAGGCAGTAGGTCACCCGGGCTTTAGCCCAATTCTGAGAGACTGGAAGTGACAATAGGAGGCCTGGTAGTGGATCTTAGTGCATTACGACGCTAAGGGAGGACAGAAATATTGTCATTGTTGCAAGACAGAACCCTTTCCATAGTGTTCACCAGATTGTAAATGAAGTACAAATGTTTTAGGACGGCATCAACACAAACGATTATGAATATGAGAATTTGTCCTCACATCATATGCCATTTGAGATGACTTGCAGCAACAGCCTGCCACCAACAACTTGGTGCAGCGAGCGCCTAGAAGGAAACACCAATTAGATGCTGTTAAGTTTCTTATAAGTTCGTTTTGCCTAATGTACTGGACTTTAGAAAACACTGAAATGTACTAATAGATGCGACACATGAATACTTCGGACCTTCTTGCTGTTATGTTTACTGATGAGTCGCATTTCGGTCTGTATAATGATAGCAGGCGCCGAAGAGTCTACCGAGAACAGGGGATGCATACAATGGCCTAGTTCATGCTCCCTCGGTGCAGTTTGGAGGAGGCGGTGATTTGGTCTGGGCTGGGATTTACACTGGAGGACAAACTGGACTCCATATTGGTAAAGGCAACCTCACTGCAGTCCAATATGTCTAAGAATTTATCAAGGAATGCATCCCTTAAACCAGGGATCTCATTGGCAGGGGTTTTCTGGATGACAACCTCATAGAGGCAGAGTTGTTCATCAATGCTTAGAAAAGGTAGGAATTTCCCATCTGCCCTTCCCCCATTGTCTCCAGACCTCAATCCCATTGAGCATATGTGGGATGCATTGCGGAGAAGGCTTTTCGTTCACCATCCACAACCTGCACCTGCAACATCCACAGAGTGAAATTCTTTATGAAATTAGTGATAACCTTATTAACAGTATGCTTAACTGATACTCAGACACAGATACACAGCATTAATTATTTAAAAATATTATTGTCCAATAAACGAAATTATAGAATTAAAACCTTTTATTTTTCAAAATCGGTTTATTAAATTTTTCTTGTGTAAAAAACAATAATTTATAATAAATTTTAATGCAATTTATAACAAAACTTAAATAAAAATAATAGGGAAAGTAAATACTAGGAAATTGGCAATATTCCTATTAATTTTTGAGCAGTTTATTTTCGGGTACTAATTTTATTCAGATCTCATTTGTTAATTTTTTATTGTTGGTTTCTCCCGTTTGAGACTATGATGTAAATCCTAAATTTAATTTTTTTCTATTCTCCCCTGCTTTGATTATTTCCTTTTTTTTTGTTTCTTTCTTTCGTTTTTTGATATTAATTCATTCAGGTTCCTCGAACTTTTTAATCTACTTGTAAAATATAAGCCAAGGTCGTGGGTTCGAATCCTACTCGTGACACTAGGTTATTCATCTCAACCAAACCTTACATAAAAAGAATAATAAATTGAAAGAAGTAATTTGGTCAATTAGACCACTAAACATAAATGGATTAATATTTAATAATCAGAATGTTTAAATAAAACTTCCCTCCCGGCATTTTGTTAAGATTGCGTACTTTCTTTGCTAACGATGTTGCAAGGGGGTATACATTAAGCAATTATCAAAACAACGTGGTAAACTTAACTGAAACTAAAAAAACTTAAAACTTATTAAACTTAACTTATTACTATAGCATCAAAATGTAAACGGTTGAATTTACTCTTCAACCTTGACCAACGTGTTCTACATTGAATATTTTATGTGCTGTTGTTTTATGTAATTATATTGACCGTTACAAAATTATGGTTGTGGGGAAAAAACCGAAGCTGTTGTTTTAAGCTTCAGCAAAATTGGTAAAATATTTATTTTTTTAAATTTCTAACAATGTTTGTTGTTATTCTACTGAAACAGGAAATAATT
Organism: Cimex lectularius; assembly: GCF_000648675.2. Lineage (NCBI taxonomy): Eukaryota > Metazoa > Arthropoda > Insecta > Hemiptera > Cimicidae > Cimex > Cimex lectularius. The sequence continues at coordinate 589,356 of NW_019392650.1, forward strand.
ATAGTTTTGATTTCTATTAAACTTTCGCTGTTTATTGGGTTCTAATATGAGCTAAAATTATAGAATACCTTACAATTTTGGGAACAAGTGGGCATTAATTTTTTTTTTTTTCCAATTGGCATTTAATTTTAGCTTAAGTACCTGTTCTCCTTTGTACTTGAGAACTTCCTTAGTTATCAGAAACAATCTGTTTAGTTTATCCTGTGGTAGATCCGGCTCCAAATCCAGCCAGACTATGCTCTCGTAAAGGTCGTCTTTTTCCTGGGAGCTCAGCTCCTCCGGGCTGACGGCGAGCACGTTGTTGATGTCCACCTGGACCATTTCACTTCTCAAAAACGAAAAAACAAACTGTCAAAGAAAAACAAAAAAAAAGTTGGCGAGAAATATTGTTTATTTCTGCACGGTATCCATTGGACTGAATATTGTGAGTCATATGACACGGCGGAGAACGTTTTGTTGATGCCTGTTGCCATGGTAGCTTTGGACTTCCGTTTTCTGCCTATGAGGATCAATGTGAATTTTTATTTAAAGAATTAGCTGATTTTAAGGTCCTGTCATGTCAGTATACTTGGCACTAACTGTTTCTAGCACGACACACGCTAATATATTGCATTACTCCCGCGGAAGAAACTATAGCCGATCAGAAAACAATTTCGGCCTTTTGAAAGAAACTTCATTTTATAACGTGGTCGTCAATTGATTCGTTTTTGTCTTGCAACCAATTTCATGTTTGAACAAAACCTCTTGTTCTTTAGTTACAACATAGTTACTTAGTTAAATGATTAAAAAGTTAGCTGCATTGTATTTTTTTTTTTTTAAGCAAAAATTCCTGTCTCAGGATCAGTGTGGACCAAAGTCTGCCTTTTTCTACTACGACCTAAAATATCTATTGTGGAATTTATGTAGTTGTAAAGAATTCAGATTTTTTTTAGCATACTGGGTCCTTTGAGAATTATTGCATCCCCTGTTCTGTACCTAATGGCACTGGAGTCCTAATTATTTTTAAAAAAATTATTAGGCCTGTTTTTAGTGGTTGTATTTCTTATATGGTTACAATGTTCATCCCGAAGCATTTCCTCCTTGGATTAATAGCACCTCAGTCTCTTTTCCTTGTTCACAGAATCTGCAGAATGTTGGTTGATACCAGTCTTCCTCAATTGCCCATTCATTCCACAGTGCCCCATTATGAATCCAGTTAGGATTCAGAGTCTTTTTGTGCTTCCTTTGATGCATTATATTTTTTTCTTTTTAAATCTCACTAGGTTTTTGGATTTTTTTTTTGAGGGGGAGGGGGTCCAATAAGTCAGTTCCATCTTTTCCTCACTTTCGTCATGTCTTTTTGCCTAAGTTGCTTGTTGATGCTTTGGATCCTTATACCAAAAAAGGGTTTAGGACCTATCAGCAGGTTCACTTGCAAGGGCATCCACTCTTCATTTCCTCTCCTCCTCTGTGTCCTGGGACCCAGTGGAGTGATACCTTGTCTTGACACACCTAATCATTTTAGTTTCGTTTTGCAATTTTGCACCATTCTTGAGCTAATGACACATGAGTTTAATGCCTGCCTGATGATTTTTTTACCATCCAAATTGAATCAATCCCAATTGAGAGAATTTAAGTATTTGGATGTGGACTGAAATCCTCCTGCCTCAATTAGATTGGACTAGAAGTTTTGTTTAAATATAAATATATTGTTCATATCGTCCCTAGGGGCTATGAGTATGGATATTCTCTTAATAGGATGTTCTTTTCTCTTCATTAATAGTTTTCTTCTTTGCTGCCTTGTTATAATTTGGTGGAGCGGAATTAGTCCTAATATTTATTCCATACAGCTGTGGTATATTTTTTCATTGTCCCAGTAGTGCAAATGTATGCACACCATTCTATTTTTGTGAGTTCTTTTGTTTTGCTGTTTGTTTGACTTTATGGATGATACTTCTCTATTTAAATCTCGAAAACTTTCCATGGTTTCTTTATGCTTATTTCTTTAGGAATTAATAATGCCTTTCTGAAGAGGCTGTACCATTTCAGCGCTAATGCTTTGCAGACACAGAGGAGATGCTCCAATGCTTCTGCTTCTTCATGTCAGAGTCTGACATTTCTGTCTCTGTTTAACTAATTTTTCTTGAGGTGGTAATTGAATGTATAAAGGCCTATTATCTATGCCCAAAGAAAGGTCTATTATTTTCCTCAATTCTTTTCTAATAAGAGATAGATTTTTGTTTTACTGGTTGGTATTGAGGAACTTCTTTGTTTTGAACCTGGTGATATCAATCAGTGTGTGATCATCATGCTTTACAGTGTGACCCCAGTTCCGGTCCAAAGGGTGTGAGGGCTACTTGTGCTTTTGCTAGTTTGTCAGCCTGTTTGTTATCTTTAATCCCCTCAAGTCCTGGTACACATATCAAATATACCTGATTACGTTTTTTCAGGAGCTGGAGATAAGTTAGGCATTCCCAGACCAGTATTGAATTAATAGAGAGTGATTACTCGGAGATCGTGAGATGTGGTCTGGTGTGACGTAGGTTTCAGAAAAACATTTTCTTTATCGTGCCAACGTTTCGATCTTTATTGAGATCATTTTCAGGGCCTGGGATTTACATTGTTTAAATTTAACAAATACATGTAGGATGTGGAAAAAAGTGAATTTATACAATGCAAAAAATATATTTTTATATTCAATCAAAATATTTCTACTCACTCAAAGTGGTTAATGGAGAGTATAGGTCTTCAGAGCTACCTGGCTTATTCAAGTGTATGTATATCTGTGGTTTTTAATCCTGTTTTAAAGTATATTTTGTTACAGAGTTGCACGGATCTCAGCTTAGAAAATTGATGGTGTGGGTCCTAAAGGTTTTGCTAGGTTAAAATTTAAGCCTTTGACTCCTGCCCCCATTTCATGTTCCATTTTAGATTTATCTGGTTACTATAATAAAGCCCTTCTATAAGTTACATACTTTTTTTCAAACATATTTGATTAAGTTGTATTATAATCTGAAATCTATGCGATTAGAAGAGTGGGATTACAGAGAAACTGTTGATTTCTAGTTCCAATGGGCACACGACTCGTTTTTGCCACATTAGGTTTGAATCCCGGCATACCCCATGTCTTTTTAATTAAGAATAATCGAAAAATGTATTATAAGGTAGTTTGACCTCTGCAACACCTAGCACGTAATCAGACATTTTAAAAAAATCAGTCCTGTATAACAGTAATTACATTACTTTAAAATGAACAATAATAATTTGTTGAAAAATTGGAAATGTATTTAGTCCTGCTATCAACCAAATATTTTAATAATTAGGTGAAGTTATTGCCCAGTCTCATTTATTCGATGGTGAATTACTCTTTAAGGGGAATATCTAATAAAATTTAAAAAAAGAGACAGATTGCCAGATCTACATGTATTTACCTTAACAGTACAAAACTATTCTTTCAAACAAGAATAATTAACATATAAAAATATATAATTACTTTTATAAACATAGATAATTATAGACACCAAATAGGCAATGCCCTACATCCTTTGGGAAGTAAAAGTTACAATAATTTAATTACACAATATTACCAGTTATATCTTATATATTACAATAAAGATTAAATGTGATAAAAGTGTTATTGCTTGGTGACACTTTGCTTATTGAACCAAATTCCTGAGTTTGATTTCTTTCCTTAAACTATTTTTGTAAAAAATGTAATCAAGCTGGATGAAAGACTAGTCTCGGACGGATAATAATATTTCTGTTCAGTGCTCAAACTCAAAAATTCAATGTAATATAAAATCTAGAAAATTTTTCTATCGTAAAATGTTGTAATAGTGAGGTTAATAAACAATTTATACTATAAAAATTGTCACATAATTTTAAACAAGAAAACACATTGAGCTTAACAAATTGGACTAGCTCATTAAAAATAATTACATACATACTTATTTTCTTAAGTTGAAACAACTAGTTGTACAATTACAAAAACAAAATTTGATTTAACAAAACTCTTTTCTAAGAGAACAGAAATGTCTTAGGGTCTAATTCATAAAAATATAAAAAATAAAAACAGTCTATTAAAAGAGTATTTAAGCCTTTGTTTATCTAATTGAATAAAGTACCATAGCTAATAGAAATAAAAATGTAGTGACGCCAGCTGTAAGGATAGAGGACGAATTACATCCATCTTTACTGTTGCATGTGCAGTACTCCATGAAAATATTATAAGTCCCAGACCTCATGAGGCAAAACCTCTCGTCGCCCTCGATCCCAGGCTCGCCCAGGTATGCACAACTTCTGAAATATCTCCACTGTCCGTGTACTGAAAATTTAGCAAAATTGTGTACGACTTTATCGTTCGCTTTAATGTGTATTTTATTCAATTACCTTTCTGTCTTATTTTCCTGCACATGGTAGGTTTGACGCCAGGCAACGTATCAAGATCATCCTTCTGTACACAATCCGTAATAGGAACACTAGTGTTGTCAAAAGGGTCTGCACATTTTGGGTCTGAGTCAGATCTGCAGTCCCAACATTTGATTGAAAAACCTGGAAATAAAAATATAAAAAAATTCTTAATTTCAATTAGCACTATGTTAAAGTCAAGTTAAGTTCTGAACCTATAGCCAACCCTATTAGAGAGGTACACACAATCTTTAAGCAATGAGAATAACAATGTTCACAAGGCAAAAAAATTTTTGAGTCAATAAAAGATCATGTTTTTTGCTTAAACTTTATTTTCTACACATTATTAAAGAATCCAATGAGTATTTTAATAGTCCTTTTAACCGAGCTAGATAATTTTATGTATGTATACAAAATTAGATTGATCTATAATATAAATTTGTGTTGTACAGGCAATTGACCGGATTTCAAATAGATAAAAAGGAGATAAGACACTATGTTTTAGTAATATCTGTACAAAGTTTACATTTTAAATGCTTTTGCTGCCTATTTCCCCATCTTAAGTGTCAATGTGCAATTTATGACTTTGGCTTATTATGCATTTATGTATTTTTAACCATGCCAAAGATCCAACATGTGCTCAACAAAGATTTGGACAAATTGCCCTTAAATTCATTAAATGTTGCATTTCACCTTTTCCAATCTTTGGGGTGCTTTTGCATGCCAATAATTAACCAAACATCAGTACTTTTGTGAGGATTCTTCTTGAATTCTGTGGGTGATGAAGCTGCAGCTTTTGCTGATCATGCTAATCTGCCTAGCCTACCAGCGTAGGTCTGCCAAAAGCATTTCACCTTTTTTACTGCTGGGTTTATACATGGTTATAAAATGTATTTTTTGTCACTTTTTTTTCTTGAATGGTTTTATATCAATTCAACTATAGTTGTGCCATTTCCAATCATCCTAAGTCTTCCTAATCTTGCTGGTTGTCTGCCAGATGCATTTCAGCATTAAGTCAAGGTTTAAAAATTGCCAGTTATTTTTATATTAAATTATTAAAAAAAACTATATATCTTTTAGAAAAAAATGACAGAAATGTAGTGAGATCTGCTTCATGCCTATCCTCACTGGATTGGCGTGTGGTTGCATTTCAGCGTTTAGCAATGTTTAGGTCTAAAAATTTTAGTTGTTTTTGCATTAAATTATTCTTTATTAAAGCTTTTTGCTTCAATGCTAATTTACTTAAATTTTTCTCCCAGGTTTTTTTCTAAATTATAATATATTCCGGACTAATGTTCTAGAAATGATATATGGTAGAGTGAATGTGTTGTTCAATCTTTTTAAAAAGATTTAATGTTGTACTGGTTATAACATTAACCAGTTTTTCCATGAAGTAAATAAAAAATACTTGCATTTCACCATTTAGTAATGTTTAGGTCTAAAAATTGTTAGTTGTTTTTACATTAAATTATTCTTTATTAAAGCTTTTTGCTTCAATGCTAATTTACTTAAATTTTTCTCCCAGGTTTTTTTTTAAATTTTAATGTAACCCAGACTAATGTTCTAGAAATGATAAATGGTGGAGTGAGTGTGTTGTTCTATCTTTTTAAAAAGATTTAATGTTGTACTGGTTACAACATTAACCAGTTTTTTCATGAAGTAAATAAAAAATACTTGCATTTCTTTATATACAATTTTTGGAAATGTATAATTAGACAATTTTAAGATATCTATGGTGGTCTACAGAGTGATGAACCTGTAATTTCGATCATCTGTGACAATTCGATCTTATCTCACTGTGATGGATGTCAGATGTGTTTCAGCATTTCTTCATCTTCAGGGTGTCAAATGTAAAAACAAATCTGACGAACCAACACGGCAATGATATGTTGACCAAAATGATCTGTGCTAATTGTGTCTACAGTATGTGTATAATTAATCGGCTATAAAAGCAATGTGAGACCCGTCAAAAAACATTTTTAAAAAAGGTGAATTTCTCCTCAATTCACATATAACAAAGTGGGAGTTAAATATTCTACTCTCACTTGTTGTTCGATTTAAGAATGATCAAAGTTGACCAAATCACTGCACCATTAAACAAAACATCAATCAATCAATCGTTTTCTTTTTTCTTCAATTTGTTCACGCAAAAAAATCATCTAGAAAAAAGATAACAGCACCAGAAACCGAAGACTCTCCTGGTTTAACAACATATAAGTATAAAAAAATTCAAAACACCCTCTCAAGGAAATATTCACTGAGATACCAACTTTAAAAAATTGCCAGTGAGTTGGATATATACTAAGATCTAAAGGCAAGTATGTAATGAATTTGACAACAGTTAAATGAAGAATGGCCAAATGTTTGTTTGGAAAATTTTGCTGTTTTACATGTACAAAGAAATTAAGAAAGGGAACTGAATTAATATTTTTTATACGGTACAATTTTAATATTTTGTTGAATAAGGACAATTCTTGTTATTTACAGACAACAGTGTTAATCTCTAAATTTTGGGAAGCTACTTCTTAATTTGGAGTAACAGTAGCTTACTAGTAGAGTAGTACTGTAAGAGTAGTACAGTCCAACGTGCTTAATTAATCAGATTTCTTCGCAATTTGAGATTCGTCTAAAATCAGTTTACGCATATAACAAAGTATGAATTAAATTAGAAAGGTGGCTGTTATAAATAACGCTATAAAGCAAAGGATCAACAGGTTGGCATGTCGTCTTTGGAATGTAGTATCTACTTACTTGGGCCAACTAGGACAAGCAGGATCGCCGCTCCTACCCAGACGTTCATTTTCTAACTGCTGTGCTGATGAACAAGCATCAATTTCGAAAAACAGAATATGAAAAAAAATTGGAAACGACGCCCAACGTTTGTAAACGTGGTTGTAAACAAAACGATTGTGGGAAGGGTCACTCCCTTGCCAGTCCGTTCGGCAGTCGTCGTTTCAAGAATACCACGCCCCCCTAATGCCACGCCCGGCAACCGCTCCATTCAAAAACAGACATAAATTTCCCTTAAATAGTGATTATAATTAAAATCACACGAGGGACAAAGCTTGTGACACTCCTTTCACAAATTAATTCAAATTTAAAAACGATAAGAAAATATGAAACTTGGTGAGAGGAAAAAATGGCATGGCATTAGTTATTTACTCACTGAGAGAACGATCAGCCTTGTGCACAAATCGTGGGAAAAGTATTCTTAGTATAAATACTACATTATACAACGTCGTTTAAAATACTTTGATGTAACATGCTAATGACATAAAAATGTACAAAATTGAAGCAATTCTAACATGACCTGTGTATACCTAACGGCCTTCATTATTTATGTCTACTGTTGTACATTATTCATGTTTCACTACTTGGAAATTAATAAAGATTTAGCATGTAACGATTGACTGATTAATTTTATAAGCTCAATTCTGCACATAAATATGCGCCGAGTTGGGATTATGACTCACTCAATTCGGTGTTTCCGGGGTAATATCAGATCTGTAATGTTTTATGATTCAATCAATAATTTTCAGGTACTTGAAACAAATTTATTGAACAACAGTTTGTTTCACTACCTGTTGCCATCATCCATGTATTTTTTTAATTCCGCCCTCCCAGAACTTCTCACGTTAAGTGATGAAGTCTTTAGTGTTTTATGCACAAGTGGAGTGCTTCCCATTAATAGTGTTTTGCAGAGCCCAGAAATAGTGAAAATTTGGAAGGGGCAATGTCAGTCGAATACGGTGGTGGTTAGCAGTTCCCAGCCAGCACCAACAACCTTAACCGGAAGTCGGAACTTTATAACTACCGCAACAAGGTAACCGCTGGCCTAAACCTGGACCTAAAGGACAAATCAATATTTCCCCCAGTTATGCAAAATACCACTCCTTACGACAATAAAACAGACACTACAAAACCGGTCTCCGGAAAAATAACAGCGAAACGCTAACGAAAAGTTATATAGCCCCTTAGTACCCGAAGAACATAGGTGGATTTATACCACACAACCCACTTGGACTCCCTGAGGTTAAATTGGATGACAAATAATCTAATTTTAAAGTAATTTGCGAATCAGTGCATAAGGTACATTAATAAAAGAAATTATACAAGATAACCTAGACGACATAATAATACCGCGAATATAAATAGAATAATAGAACAACACGGCACGCAGCGGCCACGGATAGCCGTTCCGGTCCCTCAGACATATAAAGATTTTTAATTGATGATTGAAGGGATGTTTGTGTTACGACTGTGTTGTGTTTATGCTGATTTATTGGAATGAATTCAATTTATTAGCGTGAAAGGAAGGGGTTGTTTAACCCCGCTACGAGGAATATCGAGTTCTCTGGGGGAGTGAATGTGACCAGACTTCTATGCTGGTGGTGATCTATGTGTATTGTGTGTTTTATATTTATTCTGTAGTTGAAAACCTGAGGTACAAATGAGAGGCTGGCATTTTAGATATCGATTTAGTTTTCATATAAAAGTAGAGAGACAGTAACAGATCAAAAATGGGCTTTTTCAAAAACACCGGCACCCCGAGGGTTGATCTGCTCAAATGACTAAAGGATGAAAATTACGCGTGAAAGACCAGAAAAAGAAGTAAAAACACGCCGGCGATGACCTCAACTGTTTGTCGGCTACTAAATTCCCTGTTTACACTTGTTTAAAGTATGAAATGGGGGCGTCGGTGGCCGCAACGGTTTAGGCGTTGACACGGCGCTCATCTCTGTAAGTTAAAGGTCCCGGGTTCGAATCCAGCGTCCAGCGTTCGAACCTGACATACAAATGGTTTTTTTTTTTCAATAACATCAGTTCCCTGAAAAAAGTATGAAAAATACCTTCGATTTAATTCAATGGAATGCCATATCATTAGTAGCTAACAAGGGTATTTGGAAGTCCTTATCCACAATAAAAAATTTAAAAATAGGGCAATTTCAGAAACTTGGTTCCAATCAGGTTTCAACCATCACTTTTGGATAACGATGATGGAAGATGATAGAAAACCAATCACTTTATTAGTTACAAATAACATACCTTTTAATATACTCAATATTTTTTATATTTCAAATAATGTAATGTGTATTAGGACAAAAATTCCTCAAAAAAATAATGAAATTTTTTTTAATATAAATCTCGTGTCGATGTAAAGCGTGCCAGAAAACAATATATCTGCAAGTAAGTGGGATAAATTTTTACACCTCTCCCGAACTCTATTGTAATATGTGGTGATTTTATACAGCTTTTGGCTGTAATTTCAATGACAAAAAGGATCCTCATTGTTAGAAGCATTATATAAGTCGAATTTAACGTTTTTAAATTATGTAAATCCTACTTTTTTAATGTAGACTGTATCTGAAAGCAACAAATTCATAGATATGACATTATGGCCGACGTCGCTCATAATTTAGTATGGACTGTAGGCAATGACCCCTCAGGATTAAATCATTTACTAATCATAATTACGTTTCATAAATATGTACTTATTAAAAACCATCCGTTGGTTCCACTCCTACCTTACCGATCGCCACCAAGCTGTCTCCCTTCCCAATGGCCTTACCTCCTCCTTCCACCCACTAAAATCTGGGGTGCCCCAAGGCTCTAGCATCTCTCCTATCCTTTTTTCCATTTATATCAACCGACTCCATCCAGTCCTTTAACTATTACCTATATGCCGATGACTCCCAAATATACATATCTTTCCACCCTTCCGATCTTCACTCGGCCATTCTCTAGATCCAAAAAGACTTAAACTCCATCAACGAATGGGCACATAAACATTCCCTAGTCCTCAATCCGTCCAAATCTACCGCCATAATTATCGGGTCCAGGCAACTCCTCAATTCCCTCCCCAGCATCCCACCTCTCATACTAAATAACCATCCCATTCCCTTCTGCTCCTCGATTAAAAACCTAGGAGTAGTCTTTGACCAAAACCTTTCCTGGCATCCTCACATTTCCCAAATTTCCCGCCATTACATTGCCTCCCTCAGCCAGTTTCGTCAGTCCTGGCTTCTCATACCTTTCTCCACCCGCAAACTCCTTGTATCTTCCCTTATACTTCCCTTCTTCGATTATAGCTGTGTGGCATACGGTGGTCTCTCGGAGGGGGGAACGCGCGATTGAAGCGTATTATAATTGTTGTGTAAGATTCATGTTCGGCACCCCACAGGGGTCCCGGGTGTTGGGGTTGTATTTCCAACTTTCCTGGCTATTCCCCTCCTTCCGTGCACAGTATTTCCTAGGTTGC